>NC_136331.1:2264628-2742128 GCF_964198595.1 Lampetra fluviatilis
AGTGGGGGGGGGAGGGGGTGAAGAAAAATTGGGGGGAGGGGGAGAAGAGGAGTGGGGGGGGGGGGGGTGAAGAGGAGTGGGGGGAGGGTGAAGAGGAGTGGGGGAGGGAGAGGAGGGGGGAGGTGAGAAGAATGGGGGGGGGGGGAGGGGTGAAGAGGAGTGGGGGGAGGGGGTGAAGTAGAATGGGGGGAGAGGGATGAAAAGGAGTGGGGGGGGGGGTGAAGAGGAGTGGGGGGGGGTGAAGAGGAGTGGGGGGGTGAAGAGAGCAACTCACTCACCCACCCACCCACTCACCCACCCACTCACCCACCCACTCACCTACCCACCTACTCACCCCACCCACTCGCCCACTCACCCACCCACCCACCCACTCACTCACCCACTCACCCACCCACTCACTCACTCACCCAAACACCCACTCACCCACCCACCCACTCACCCACTCATTCACCCACTCACCCACTCACCCACCCACCCACCCATTCACTCACTCACTCACCCACCCAATCACTCACTCACCCACCCACCCAATCACTCACTCACCCACTCACCCACCCACTCACCCACTCACCCACTCACTCACCCACTCACCCACCCACCCACGCACCCACTCACCCACCCCACTCACTCACCCACCCATTCACTCACTCACCCAACCACCCACCCACTCACCCACCCACTCGCCCACCCACCCACCCACTCACTCACTCACTCACCCACCCACCCACTCACCCACCCACCCACTCACCCACCCACTCACTCACTCACCCACCCACCCACCCACTCACTCACTCACCCACCCCACCCACCCATTCACCCACCCACCCACGCACCCACCCACCCACCCACCCACCCACCCACTCACTCTCACCCACTCACCCACTCACTCACCCACTCACCCACCAACCAACTCACCCACCCACCCACTCACCCACCCAACCACCCACTCACTCACTCACTCACCCACTCACCCACCCACCCACCCACTAACTCACTCACTCACCCACCCACCCACTCACCCACCCACTCACTCACTCACTCACCCACCCACCCACCCACTCACTCACTCACTCACTCACCCACCCACCCACCCACTCACCCACCCACCCACTCACTCACTCACTCACCCACCCACCCACCCACTCACTCACCCACTCACTCACTCACTCACTCACCCACCCACCCACCTACCCACTCACCCACCCACTCACTCACTCACCCTCCCACTCACCCACCCACCCACTCACCCACCCACCCACTCACTCTCACCCACCCACTCACTCTCACCCACTCACTCACCCACTCACCCACCCACCAACTCACCCACCCACCCACTCACTCAGTCACTCACTCACCCACTCACCCACCCACTCACCTACCCACTCACTCACCCACCCACCCACTCACTCACTCACCCACCCACTCCACCCACCCACTCACTCACTCACTCACTCACCCACCCACCCACCCACCCACCCACCCACTCACCCACTCACCCACCCACTCACTCACCCACCCATTCACATCACTCACTCACCCACCCACTCACTCACCCACCCACCCACCCACTCACCCACCCACCCACCCACCCACTCACTCACCCACCCACTCACTCACTCACCCTCCCACTCACCCACCCACCCACTCACCCACCCACCCACTCACTCTCACCCACCCACTCACTCTCACCCACTCACTCACCCACTCACCCACCCACCAACTCACCCACCCACCCACTCACCCACCCACCCACCCACCCACTCACTCACTCACCCACTCACCCACCCACTCACCTACCCACTCACTCACCCACCCACCCACTCACTCACTCACTCACCCACCCACCCACCCACCCACCCACCCACCCACTCACTCACCCACCCACTCACTCACTCACCCACTCACCCACTCACTCACCCACCCATTCACTCACTCACCCACCACTCACTCACTCACTCACTCACCCACCCACCCACTCACTCATTCACCCACTCACTCACTCACCCCACTCACTCACCGACCCACCTACCCACTCACCCACCCACCCACTAACTCACCCACCCACTCACCCAAATCAATCCCACCCCCCTCCGCAACTGCTCAGCCACCCACTCCCCTCCCCACCACCACCACCACCCCCACCACACTCCCTCCACAACTTCACTCTTCTCTCCGACCTCACAGCGACACCCAACTCCCCCCCCCTACCGCTACTCACCCACTCGGGGTGACGACGCTCCCGAGGTCACCAAGAGGAAGAGGATGATTCCCCGGGGACTTCGTCCGAGCGACGCCATGCTGACGACGACTCAATTTCCAGCACTCTTCATCTTCACCGTGTTCCTGTCCCTGGGGATCTGCTACGTCTACTACAAGTCTCCGACTCTCCAATGCGGGTGAAGCGAGCGAGATATCGAGCGAATTCCGCGACATTTCGCCTTTCACCAACTCGCCAGTACTGCCCTCGGTCACGCAGAACGCTCCTGTTATTTGTTACCCTTTTATCCATAACTCTCATGTCCCGTCTTATTCAGAACCCCCTTATCCAGAAATCGTCTGTCCTATGCTGCCCTGTCTTTACCAGAATACCTGCTCCTTCGCGATTAGCACTGTTGGTCTTCGTGAGTTGCGAAATAAAATAATAATAAATGAAAATAAATCTATTAAATCACTACGTTTCGGAGGCAACACAAGTCTCCGTCTTCAGGTGATTGATTTATTTTCATCTATCATTATTTACTTATTTTTTACCTACGTGACTTTACTGAAAAAACCTAAGAGTATGAATCCTTGCAGTCACGAAAGCTTCAAATCTAGAATTAGTTGCGAAATAAGTTCAACACGCATGCGTACAACTTCGCTCCCTCGCTAATAGTCGTACCAGCGTGTACTCTCTGCCTCTCTCTCTCCCATACTCACCTCGTCCACCACCTCTGCAGGAGTTAGATGTTGGTGGGATTATTACTCGGCGTGTGATGCAAACGAGTCATGAGCTTACTCCACTCACTCACCCACGCACTCACTCACTCATCCACCCTCCCACACGCTCACTCACCCACTCACTGCGTTAGACCAGGCTCTAAAGAAAGCTGTCTCTTGTGTGTGCATCACATACTACCGGAGCAGCATGTTTTTTTTTGCATGTTCACCACAAGTACGTGTGTGGTTAATGCAGACAAGATTGCTTGAAGAAGGATTTTGTTTGGTTATTTTAGCATCTTATTTATCTCCTGTTTTATTGCCAGAAAGGGTGAAATCTCTTGTTATAATCGTAGTCAAGAGAGAAACTATGAAGAGCGTTCCAGACGGCCGCAGAAGCATTTTCAGACGCGCTTTTGCGGCAGTCTGGAACGCTCTTTCTTCCGATATATGCACTTGCAAATCTCAATTGAAAACTAATTTCTTCAGAACTGCTCTGTGTGTTCAGGTTGTTGTCCTTCCCCTACGCACCTCAAATTAGCACGGTTGGATACGTACGGTGCGAAACAAGATCAACATACGTACATACATACTACTATACACTACATACTACACGACTATACACTACATACTACACTACTATACACTACATACTAGACTACTATCCACTACATACTACACTACCATACACTACTATACACTACATGCTACACTACTATACACTACATACTACACTACTATACACTACACTATACATTACATTACTCTATACTACTATATATTACACTACTCTATCCTACACTGCTATACAGTACACTATACACTACAGACTACACTACTACACTATACACTACTCTATACTATACTACACTACTGTACACTACTCTATACTACACTCCTATACATTACACTATACACTACATATTACACTACTATACACTACACCACTATACTACATTGAAAACGAATTTCTTTAGAACCTCCAATCCACACGGACCTATATGGATTGGAGAACACAATACAAGTGCACAGGTTAGAGACGTTGATCTTCATCGAGCAGTGGATAGATGTTGGTGCTCCTGGTAAAAGCATGGAGAGATGCGGGCTTGGAGTTACATTGAGAGACAGAGACAGATGAACGCCCGGATTGGAGAACAATCCACAGGTTAGAGACGGTGATCATCATCCAGCAGTGGATAGTTCATGGTGGTCTCTGAGTCTTTCGTACGGCTGATGTCGATAGCGAAATCGTAATCACATGCGCAGTGAACACCTACGGGCTATCTGCCCATGCATCGTGATGATGGTGGTGGTGATGATGTAGATGCTGACGACTGCAATTTCACATTTAGGCGGTGTCAAGCCACAGAGAACCGCGTCAGGAGCCAATAGCGGAGTGGTTGTGTGGCTGTGATGATGTCCCCTCCTCCCCCGCGTGTGTGGATCGGGGGGGGCATCGTTCCGCGTCGTACTTACGGCCCTGTTCTGGATGACGCACAGACCTCACATTATCAGTCAGCATTGTTTTACTGTCCATTTTGTGGCATCAGCTATCCGCTGCTGCTGCTGCCATTGGCTTTGTGTAGTGGACGATGCGGTTTGGAGGTGGGTCCACACAACTATCGTGAAAAATCAAACCACCCCCTCCCCCCGTGGGTTTTTATCTTCTGCGTCAGGGCGTCCACAACAAGGTGGTGCGTGCCCGCGACTTGTCACGAACTCCGTTCAGCCTCTCTACAAACCTTCATCGGGGAGGGGTGGGTGGGTTAGGGGTGGGTGGGTGAACTCGCGTTGCCGAATCGAACTCGGGTCGCCGCGGGTTTCGGAACGCCGCGCCAACCAACGCATCCGCCGCTCCCATCCAATGCCAACGGGCGCCATTCGCCACCACGCGACGGTGACGTCACCGCGGAGCAGCCTCGCGGCCACGTGGAAGGCGTCGACGGCTCGCTGCCGGCAGGAGGTCACGGGGACAGAGCCAGGGTGCCCTGGGTTGACTCACCGAGATGGCTGGAAGATGCACCACCTGTGCTGCTCTCATCCCAAACACGCAACACAAAGATTTCCCGTATAGCCTTAACAGACTACTAATAGGGGTTTTCCCCTTTTTTCTGGCAATCAAACTGACACATTTTGCAAGGAATCATGCTTACATTAACCACAATACTTGCAGTCAAATGCAAACAAAAACAATACTCTGATAATTGCTTGCATTTGACTGCAAGTATTGTGGTTAATGTAAGCATGATTCCTTGCAAAAGGTGTCAGTTTTGTTGCCTGAAAAAAGGGGAAAACCCCTATTAGTATATTTTGGTACTGGCAAAGGAGGTCCCATGATGCCTTAACAGACTGTTGGGGCAAGTGCTGTTCGCGAGCACCTATGAAGGCCGGCACGGCACACGAGGGGGTGGGTGGCCAACACCACGCCCGGCCGTTTTTGTCACCCCAGCGACGATGTTTACACACCACACCAGGTACTAATTTGAGGCTGAGTCGACGTAGTGGAGGCCCAAGATCGGTTCAGATAATCGTCACTGATGTTGGCCGTGAGCGGGAATCGAACTCGGGTTCATGCCGGAGTTCATAGCGCAGTCGCACCAACCACTACCCCACTGCTCCCTCCGGACAAACACGGACATAAATACTAATATCCCCCGTGTAGCCTTAATAGACTTTTAGGGCAAGTGCCGTTAGCGACGGGGTACAAAAGGGCGATGAAGTCCGGCGTCGTTGTACAGAGCCACACGCTGGGAGGGAACGTTGATTGCGTGATAGTGTCGTGGTGACGGGGTGACCAGAAGTGGTTGATGGGGTGATTGGGGGTGGCTGATAGGGTGACTGGAGATCAGCTGACGGGGTGACTGGGGGTGACTACTACTACAATTCCTTGGCCACGACCACCTTCGAGAAACCTCTGGTTGTTTCCCGACCACCCCCTAGCCCAGGGGTGGGCACACTTTTTGACTCGCGGGCCACAATGGGTTCTAAAATTTGTCAGAGGGGCCGGGCCAGGAACAGATGGATGGAGTGTTTGTGTGAACTAATATAAATGACATGTAAAAATCATTACATGAAAGAATTTGGCCTTTAACAGGTAGCAAAGCATTTATTTGCAAGGCAATTTAACAAATTGCACGAACATGAACAATAAAAAAACATGTCGTAACGTGACTGATCAAACATCATGAAAACATCTGAGGCCTGCGCCCAAAACCAATTACCTCACTTGAACTTCTTTATTATCTACATTAACAGGTTAGAGCAGCCACGCAGACTGTGTGTCGGAGATTTGGCTCCAACCTCGCTGCAGCAACAGATCATCATTTAACACATAACACTTTCAGTTTCAGTGGGAACAATGTTGTTGATCTTCCATTATTGCCAGTGCATCCAAGTCTGGAGTTATTTTGGTTGTGGCAATTCTCAGGATAGATCTGAGGTGCTGATCCGTTAACTTTGATCTATGACAGGCTTTGTTGGCTTTCATGACACTGAATGTCTGCTCACACATAAGTCGAGCCAAACAAAGTCAGTATCTTCTGTGCAGTCCTCCGGAGGTTTGGAAACGTGGCTCTGTTAAGTGAAGCATAAAAGTCATTCAGTTTAACAGAGTTGAACTTCTCCTTTAGGACGGAGTCCGACTGAAGATCTATCAGTTCCAACTGCAGCTCCTGTGGTGCTGTTTCAGGGTCTTGTGACAGGCGACAAGACACCAGCTGAAGTGACTGTTCAATGTTTTCGAAATCAGAGAACCTACGGCAGAATTCTCCGTGCAGGTCCTCAAGTGATTTGCTGTATTTTTTGCGTTTCGCGGTGCCTCTTCCTGCATGGCAAGTGTGGGGAAATGAGCGAAAGATTTGTTCGCAATTTGTCCGGAGAACAAAGTGAGCTTGGATTTGAAGGCTTTCACATGTTTGTACATGTCGTGAACAAACTGATCTTTCCCCTGCAGTTTCACATTCAGCTCATTCATGTATAAAAATATGTCCACAGCAAAAGCAAAGTCACTAAAGCCAGTTCTTGTCGCTTAGCTCAGGGAATTCGTCAGATTTCCCCATCAACTCCAAAAATGCGATGATGTCCTCTTTCAGCTCCCACACTCGTTGTAACACTTTCTCCAAACTTAACCAGCGGACACGAGAGTGGTACAGCAAGTCCTGATGATCCGCATCAGTTACTTCCAGGAACGTAATAAACTGACAGTGCTGAAGTCAAAGTGCGCCATCTAATGGGGAAATGGGGGCATTACAAGAGGAAGGTAAAATTGAATTTAATAATAATAATAATATTTGGACAAGTTCGGCGGGCCGTATTAAAAAGCCCAACGGGCCGTTATTTGCCCATGTCTGCGCCCTAGCCCCTGCCTGGGGCCCCTGTCAAGTGCCTTACTGGGTCAACCAGAGTGCCATGGCCGAGGGTAACCTCATCCCATGGCTGACAGTCTCACACTCCCTCCTGTAGGAGTCAGCACTGCACGCCACGCGTGGTGCCACTACGCTATCCCTAGGCCTCGGCAAGGTAAGGTAAAAGTTAAAAGGTAAAAACAACGAGCCTACCTTTACCCTACCTTTTACCTTACCACAATACAATCACTCTACCCTACCTTTTACCCTTCAGCAGGTAAGGTAAAAGGTAAAAAGCAACGAGCCTACCTTTTACCCTACCTTTTACCCTTACCCTATACAAATTACCCGATTACAGGGTAATTACTAGGGAACTACACATCAACAAGGTTTATAACGGTAAATGCTAGGTAGAGCGCTTTATTAATATAGAATACTCCCGATTCCAATTTTACACGCTTGTTGTTGTTGCTGTCATTGTTGTTGTTGTTGTCGTTGTTGTCGTCGTCGTTGTATCCTCAAATCTTGCAACTCAATTTTTACCCACTTCCTAATGTGGTATCGACTCCAAACTTGGTATACTTATGTCATACTGATGACAATACTGTATTCTATCATTAAAAAAAATAATTCTTAACATTATTTTGTATATGTTATGTTTCGGCTTGGGTCTAATTGTCCACGCTCAACTGACGTTGGCTGTAAATCACCACGGCCCTGACGTTATGGCAAGCTTTGGGGCCACTTCCTGGAGTCGTGGAGTTCTGCCATTACTCGTACATTTAATAAAAGCGTGTTTTTAAAAAAGTTTTTTAAATATTACTTATTAAATGGAGGCCACGGACTGCGCCACGGAGCTTTTAGCAGTAAACAAGGTATCGTATTTACCGGGTAATACTTGGCGCTACCTTTACCCTACTGGGTAATTCTTCCGAGCTACCTTTACCCTACCCTTTATCTTACCCCTTGGCATGTCGACACCTTTACCCTTTACCCTTTTACCCGGTAAAAAGGGTAAATTACCTTACCTTGCCGAGGCCTAGCTATCCCAGCGCTCATTCAGCCCCCTACGCGTTGTCTGCGATGACAATGCATCGCACACCGTGCCTCCCTCGGGCAGGCACCACACAGTGACATCTGAGATGTCACCACACTACGACAATTCCTACAACTACATTTCCTACTACTAGAATTCCTACTCCGACAATTGAACCTCATGGCGGGACCCCGGGGTCCCATAAGCCCCCGGATCTCGCATAAACTGCGTTACGACGCCATTCAATGTCTGTTGAAGGCGAAAGATGCGGCAATCTATTCCTCTCGACGAGCTCTATGCGATGTGCTAATCAAAGTCTCGTTTCTTCTGCACATTCGTCCCCGCTGCGCTTGGACGACATGACAACAGAATGATCCGTGCCAGGTGGGTCGCGGCATTTATGTGCATGGTGGGATGGAGTCGCCAAAAATAAATGAATTAATTACGATTTTGACTTCCGTTTATTTGGGACCCCAGGGTCCTGCCATAAGGTTAAATTGCTACTACTACAATTCCTACTACTACTACTACAATTCATACTACTACAATTCCTACTAATACAATTCCTACTACTACAATTAAACCTTATAGCGATACCCCGTGGTCCCATAAGCCCCCTGCTCTCGCGTAAACTGCGTTGCGACAGCATTTCATGTCTATTGAAGGCAAATCATACCACAATCTCTTCCTCTCGACGAGCTCTACACGATTCGCTAATCAAAGTTTCAAAGTTTTGTTTCTTTCACGCATTCGTCTTTGCTGCGCTTGGACGACATGACAACAGAATGATCCGCGCCAGGTGGGCCACGGCTATTATGTGGGCGGTGGGACGGAGTCGCCGAAAACAAATACAGCAATTAATTAATTACTTAAGATTTTGACTTCCATTTATTCGGGACCCCAGGGTCCCGCCATAAGGTTAAATTCCTACTACAACAATTCCTACTACTACAATTCATACTGCTACAATTCCTAATCTTACTACGATTCCTACTAATAAAATTCCTACTACTATGATTCATACTACTACGATTCCTACGAATACAATTCTTACTACAACAATTCCTATTACTACAATTCATACTGCTACAATTCCTAATCCTACTACGATTCCTACTAATACAATTCCTAATCATACTACGATTATAACTACTCCTACTTGTACAATGCGTTAATCGGACTTCAAATAGAGCTCTTTCTCATAGGCCGTGACTCGAGTTATTACACCTCAACTTGTGATAACCACTTCTTCTGAACTTTTATCACTCTTGCGGAACGTCCTGTGACAACTCTAACGTCCGTTGTGGGGGGTGAGGAGGGGAGTGAGGGAGGGGGTGCCGAGGGGTAGTGCGGTGTTTATGACGGCTGTAAAATCCGCAGATAAGAACCAAAGTCACGGCTCCGGTCAACCACGGGGAACAATCGTCAGCAAAGGTGAAGTGCGCGACAACTCGACCCGGGCCACAAAGACAAAGATTCCCCGTATAGCCTTAACAGACTGTAGGGGCAAGTGCTGTTAGCGAGCACCTATGAAGGCCGGAACGGTGCACGAGGGGGCAGGTGGCCAGCAGTGGCGATGTTTACACAACGCACCAGGTACTCATTTGAGGCTGAGTCGACCTAGGGGAGGGGGGCCAGGATCGGTTCAGATAATTAACTGAACCGGTCCTGGGCCTCCCCGAGTTTTAATTGTTATATTTGAATTCAGCATATCAAAATCAATACTTAACAGCACATTTAATCTCTGAAGCAGACGACGTCTAAAAAATTGTAGACCAGTGTTATCGTCACTGGTGTTGGCTATGAGCGGGAATCGAACTCGGGTCGCAGGGTTTGTAGCGCAACGCTCTAAATCAGGGGTGGGCAAACTTTTTTACTCGCGGGCCACAATGGGTCCTAAAATTTGACAGAGGGGCCGGGCCAGGAACAGGTGGATGGAGTGTTTGTGTGAACTAATATAAATGACATGTAAAAATCATTACATGAAAGGAATTTGGCCTTTAACAGGTAGCAAAGTATTTATTTGCAAGGCAATTTAACAAATTGCACGTACATGAACAATACAAAAATATGTCGTAACGTGACTGATCAAACATCATGAAAACATCTGAGGCCGGCGCCAAACCAATTACCTCACTTTAACTTCTTTATTATCTACATTAACAGGTTATAGCAGCCACACAGGCTGTGTCTCGGAGATTTGGCTCCAACCTCGCTGCAGCAACACATCATTACTTTTAGTTTCAGTGGAAACAGTGTTGTTGATCTCCCATTTTTGCCAGTGCATCCAAGTCTGGAGTTATTTTGGTTGTGGCAATTCTCAGGATAGATCTGAGGTGCTGATCCGTGAACTTTGATCTGTGACGGGCTTTGTTGGCGTGCATGTAGCTGAATGTCTGCTCGCACACATAAGTCGAGCCAATCAAAGTCAGTATCTTCTGTGCAGTCCTCCGGAGGTTTGGAAACGTGGCTCTGTTCAGTGAAGCATAAAAGTCATTCAGTTTAACAGAGTTGAACTTCTCCTTTAGGACGGAGTCAGACAGAAGATCTATCAGTTCCAACTGCAGCTCCTGTGGTGCTGTTTCAGGGTCTTGTGACAGGGGACAGGACACCAGCTGAAGTGACTGTTCAATATTTTCGAAATCAGAGAACCTACGGCAGAATTCTCCGTGCAGGTCCTCAAGTGATTTGCTGTATTTTTTTGCCTTTCGCGGTGCCTCTTCCTGCATGGTAAGTGTGGGGACATGAGCAAAATATTTTTTGTTCGCAATTTGTCCGGAGAACAAAGTGAGCTTGGATTTGAAGGCTTTCACATGTTTGTACATGTCGTGAACAAACTGATCTTTCCCCTGCAGTTTCACATTCAGCTCCTTCATGTGTGAAAATATGTCCACAGCAAACACAAAGTCACTAAGCCAGTTCTTGTCGCTTAGCTCAGGGAATTCGTCAGATTTCCCCATCAACTCCAAAAATGCGATGATGTCCTCTTTCAGCTCCCACACTCGTTGTAACACTTTCCCCAAACTTAACCAGCGGACACGAGAGTGGTACAGCAAGTCCTGATGATCCGCATCAGTTTCCTCCAGGAACGTAATAAACTGACGGTGCTGAAGTCCCCTTGCTCGTATACAGTTCACAGGTTTTACGACTGGATTCACGACATGATTAAGCTGCAATACAGACTTACACAGGGATTCCTGATGGATGATGCAGTGAAGGAAAATAAGATCCTGGACAGGGTTTTCCTCTTTCACTTTATCCTGGATTCTTTTCAGCAGCCCAACATTTTTTCCAGTTAAATTTGGCGATCCATCCGTTGTGACAATGACACGTTTATTCCAAGGTAGCTTCATTCTTTCGATGACAGCAGATACCTGGTTATACAAGTCCTCTCCCCGCGTTGTTCCTTTCAGGGACTCCATGGTCAAAAACTCCTCTGTTATCGCAAAACTGTCGTCAATCCCTCGGATAAAAATGATGAGCTGAGCAGTCTTTTACGTCCGTACTTTCATCCAGTGCTAGTGAATATAATTAAAAGGAATCCGACTTTTTGGTTAATTGACTGGCTATATTTTCATCAATCAGTTCCACACGGCGAGTCACAGTCCTGCGTGATAAACTGACTTTTTCAAATTTTCTTTTGATCTCCGGACACAAGATGTCTGCTGTCTGTACCATGCATTCTTTTACAAACTTGCCTTCGGAGAAAGTGGTAATGAGTGGTAATGTTGGTGAGAAGAAGGTTTTAAAGAAAATTTAAATCGAAGTGAAGAAGGAAATTATTGAAAAGTTTG
Source organism: Lampetra fluviatilis (assembly GCF_964198595.1). Taxonomy (NCBI): domain Eukaryota; kingdom Metazoa; phylum Chordata; class Hyperoartia; order Petromyzontiformes; family Petromyzontidae; genus Lampetra; species Lampetra fluviatilis. The sequence continues at coordinate 2,276,721 of NC_136331.1, forward strand.
TATAATTAATGATTTTTCAAACTTTAATTATGTTTTCTGTGCTTAAAACTTTTTTAAAAAACTGTGGGGTCTAGAACGGACTCGTGAAATTCGGAGAGAACTCGGAGTTAAGTTTGTTTGTTTTGTTGAATTACACAAAGCGTAACAGTTATGTATATAACTTTTGTTATATATAAAAAAAAGTAAGATATTAATTTTGTGAGTCCTGTCATACCCCTCCCCCCTCATTCAGGCCGTAATTTAGAGAGCGAAAGCGCCGAGTACGTAAATCGCTAATAGAAGAAACCATTAATCTCTTCTCGCATCATTCATACGATGATGCGGTGAAGTAAACGTGCATATGATATTACGGTGAATGCTTCCAAAAACAATACTGTACCCAAATATTACTGTTAACTTACTTTCAATAGAAACATGAATTGCTCGTAAAAAAATTCTCTCTCTCTCTCTCAGAATCGACCGACTGATGTAGCAGACGAAACAATCATCTTGTTGAACGATTCTAAACCTTGATGCGGCAATGTTAGTTTTCTCTATTGTTCAAGGTTTTCTCAGTGTTATTCAATGTTTTTACATTTAGTTTACTATTACACTGCATTCTATGGCGTAATTAACTATTTTTGTGCTTAATAATCTTAAAAAAACTATATTTAAATACAGTTCGTAGGAGTCTGGAACGGATTAATCGTATTTACATACAATCCAATGGGGAAATTAGGTTCGAGTCACGACCAAATCGGGTTGCGACCAAAGTTATGGAACGAATTATGGTCGTGACCAGAGGTTCTACTGTACACCACACTCCCGGTCAAAGTGCGCCATCTAATGGGGAAATGGGGGTATTACAGGAGGAAGGTAAAATTTAATTTAATAATAATATTTGGACAAGTTCGGCGGGCCTGATTTAAAAGCCCAACGGGCCGTATACGGCCCGGGGACCGTACTTTGCCCATGTCTGCACTAAATGCAACACTACAGCTCCGACACATCTACCCACATACTCACATATCCACACACCCGCACACCCACACACCCACCCACATAGCCACCCACACACCCACCCACATAGCCACCCACACACACACACATCGACACACCCAGCCACCCGCACACACACCTAGCCAACCACACACCTACCGACATAGCCACCCACACACACACCCACCCACACACCACCCACCAAAAATTCCCAGCCATCCACCCACCCACACACTTGTGGGGGCTAACACCCCCCTCCTCCTCTCCCCCCTCCTCCTCCGCCCCTTCTCGCTGGGCTGCCGCCGATCGAGTGATCGGCCTCCGCGCGTTCTCTCTGTCGGACATGGCTAGTGGCTGGCTCCCGACCGCCTGGAGTGACACCACATACTCCCCCAGTTACACCACCACTAATGCGGAGGTGGCTGCGTGCTCGCGCGTGCCTGTGTGGGCGCACCCCCCCCTCACCACGGCTCACGCTAAAAATAGCCGTATAAATATGTATGCGACCCTCCCTACCCCCCGTTGGGTCGGCTTTAATCCGCTGTGCAATCACGCACGCGGGCACGCGGCCAAAACGACGGCCAGGCTAACTGAAATTTAACTGTAATTTAACGATAATATTTGCGCGTTCCACCGCTGAGTGCTATCGTCGCTACGTGAACACACTGAGTAAAACGTGCTATGTAAACACGCACGCAAACGTCAGCGATCGTTCATGATTGAATACACGCGCGTTTCACATGTACGCACGTACTCACACCACACCTACGCTCTCCCCATACACACAGAAATCACGCGGCGTCGGTGTTCTGTGCTAAAGTTTATTAATGGCGCGCCTGAAGAAAAACCCTGCGTGGCCCAATACAAAATTCTCAGCGAGCAGCGCCCAGTCTATTCCTATTCAATCCCTGGGTGGACCCTCACTCTGCTTCTCACCTCGCGGTCGTACGCACAGTGTCGCACGGACGCGGTGGGAGTCGGAGTGGCGAGGGTCCGAGAGGTCTCTGCCTGGGGTCGAGTTGTAGCAGCACTCGCCCGCGTCATTCGGACACTGTGAGCGGCTGGGAGTCCGACCATGTGGCTCAATGGCTGCCAGAGCACTGACTAACGTTTTCCCCTCTCCTCCCTTTGTCTCCTCCGAATTCAAAAATCCAGGGTCATGTGGTGTTCCCCTGCCGGCCAACCGGGTGCCTATCTTTCAATTTTAAACCGATGCCCCGCCCCCTACCTGGCGCGGCGCCGCCGGAGCGCCTTCACCCATTGTTTGCGCACCCGTCCTCCCCCCAGTTTCATTGGGGTGGCCGTCCTGTAACCACGCAGGAATTTCCCTCCCACCTCGTATGTGCTGCTCGCTGAGCGTTTGCCCCCCAATGCCCTATTTCCCTGTGCTGGGTGTGTTCTGACTGCGGTTTGCTCGGTGAGCTCGTCGTGTCCATACAATGGTAAGCTAATTCACGGGGCCGCAATGCAATTTGGCCTGGGGGGGGGGGGGGGTCGGCCAATCTCCTGGCACTGGGAAACCGTGGGACGTCCCCACTAGGGGCCCCTCGGGTAAAAACCCATTGTACCAGGTGACCCCCCCCATGAAACCCTACGTGGGTGCATATGTGTGTGTTTAGTGGGGGTGTTTGTGCGTTCATGTGGGGGGGGGGGGGTGCGAAGGGATAGCAGCACTGGCAGAGTTGCTCCATTGCTGTGGCACCACATAGCCCCCCAAGGTGCCCGTCCCCGTCCTGGGTTGACCGGAGCACCTCGCCTGGGCCGCCCCCACCAGGTAGCACCACGGAGCCCGCGGGACTCGCCTGGCCCTCGTTGCTGGTTTCGTGGGCGGTGGCTCCATTCTCTGAGGCTCCCACGGCGGTCTCCTTCTCCACTCCAAAGGCTCCTCCCACCCTCCGGCATCTGCGGGCTGGAGAACAAACTCAGGGGCAGGGCGTCCCCGCCGCCTCCTGGACGGGCCGTTGCATCCTAGGGGATGGGGTCCCGTGCGGCCCATATACGGTGCAAAGCCCTTGGGTATGGGGGGCGCGGGAATCTCGGGGTTTCGGGGTACCCGAACGGCGGGGGTCTCTCTCGCCGGGGCTGCCCTCCATGTTTTTAATCAGCGGACATTGACCACCATCTCTCAGCCCCTCTCTCCGCCCTGGATCAGCACCGTCCAGGGGGAGATCTGACACACCATGGTCCAGGGTCCGCGCCAGTAGGTGGTCAGCTTCCCCACCTGTCCAGCCCCTATGTGCGGAGTGTGCAGCCATACCTTAGAGGCCACCGAGTAGAAGGGGGGCTCCACACGGGGCCGGTGTCCTGCTCTTGCCGCTGATGTGCGGCCTCCCCCTGTTGGTAGGCCCGGCCACGGGCCGCTTGCAGGATCCCCATCAGGTGCTCCACGGGCTGGCGCCCTTCCTCCGGTTGCGGCGGGGGAACGCCGAACAACAGATCTGCTGGTAGGCGAGACTCATGACCAAACATCATTAGGAACGGAGTTTGTCCCGTAGATGTGTGTACCGTGGTGATGTACAAATACGGCCGGAACTGCTTACACGCGAAAATCACGGCATACAGTTCCTGACGGGTCACGCAATAATTCAGTTCGGCCCCGCTCAGGCTCTGGCTGGCGTATGCGATGATCCGCTCCGTCCCATCCTGCACATGTGACAACACCGCGCCCAACCCACTACTGCAGGCGTCGGTGTCCAAAATAAAATCGGTGGAAAAGTCAGGGAAAGCCAGGGTGGGGGTATGGGTGAGGTGGTCCTTGAGGGTGGTGAAGGCCATCTGGCAGGCCTCCGTCCACTGATAGGGGTTCTTAGGAGAGTGAGTTGGGTGAGGGGGCGTGCAATCTCGCTGAATCCCTTCACAAATCGAAGATAATAAGTGGCTAGCCCCAAAAATGACCTGATTTCCGTCAGGTTCCTCAGCCGTTGCCATTCCACTATGGCGCGTACTTTTTCCGGGTCGGTGCGCACCCCTGCCTCGCTGACGCGGTGTCCGAGGTACCCAACCTCGCGCTGCGCAATATGACACTTTCGCGGCTTGAGCTTGAGATGGGCTGCTCGCAGTCGCTGGAACACCTCCTGTAACCTGGACCAGTGCTCAGACAAGGACCTACTGAACACTATCACGTCATCCAGGTAAATTAGGCACTGTTCCCATTGCAAGCCCCGCATCACCAACTCCATCAACAGCTGGAAGGTCGCAGGCGCGTTAGTGAGTCGGAACAGGAGTACTCGGAACTCGAACAGTCCCATCGGGGTGGTAAATGCGGTCTTTGGCCGATCCTCCTCCGCCATCTCCCCCTGCCAGTACCCGGATGCTAGATCGAGGGTGGACAAATACCGTGCCCCTGCGAGGCTGCCAAAGGTGTCATCGATGCCGGGAATGGGGAAGGTGTCGCCAAGGGTAACTGCGTTCAACTTTCGAAAATCAACACAAAACCGGGTCGACCCATCCTTTTTCGTCACCAGTACAACCGGGGCAGACCAGGGGCTCACTGATGGCTGGATTATGTCATCACGGAGCATATCCACGACTGCCTCTTTAATCTGGGCCTGTTCAGGTGCGCCCACTCGGTATGCGGGGAGTTCACTGAGTCGGGCGGCACCTGTGTCAATTTGGTGCTTAACGAGGTCTGTCCGGCGCACATCCGAATCGTGCTCAATGAACACGTCGGCGTACTCCCACAATAACCCACGCAGCTGATCGGCCTCCCCCTTGGGTAAATCTGCCCAGGGTACATGTAGCGCGTCAAACAGGGGGACGACCTCTGCCCTGGGAGTCGGACCGACTCGCCAGGCCATGTCCTGGTTGTCCTCGGGGCGGCAGGGGTCCTCAGCCCAGAGGGCAAACACCGAGTTGTTAGAGTGGTGTGCGTGCAGGGGGTGTATGGTGGCTACCGTGGTGCACCATCGTAGCATTGCTGGGGTACTGTGGGGGTTAAATATCCGCATAAACAGTCGGCCCCTGTCCGCGTTTACTAGCGTGGCTGACCCCACCCCACAACCCCATACCGTGCCGCAAACTCCGGGTGAGGAGTCAGCATTACCTCACCCGATGGTCGGTGTACGGGGTCAGTGGAGGGTGTTGCCACCGGCACCAGCATCTCTGCGAGAGGCCCGATGGTGACGGCCAACACCAGGGTAGTGGCCACGGGTGTGAAGCGGGGGTGATTTGTTTCTTGTCCCAGGAACGGAATCTGCTCCCTGCTGCCTTCCATGGTGGCGCATCGCTGGCGGGGCTGTATGTTGAGCCCCAACTTTTCCAGGAGGTCGGTACCTGCAATACACTCACGGCACAACACGCTCGACACGTAGAATTCTTGGTCACACACCATGTGCCCGAGACAGACCTCCAGGGTGACCCTCCCCAGCAGTCCCATCCCAGCTCCGTTTGCAGTGTGCAGCGCGCGGTCCGGGGCCTGTAGGCCGCCCACGTCAACCTCGACCATGTTGAAGTGTACGGCGCTCATGAGCGAGGCTACTGCCCCCGTGTCTAACAGAATCCGGGTACATCGCCCGTTTACCTGCCCTTCCTCCAGTGACGTGGCCCCCATGATCTTCGCCACCAGCTCTCGCAGCCAGTCGCCCGCAGTCACCGCGTCGTTGGGTGTTGTTGTCGGCATCTGCGTGGAGGTCACTCGCTCACCATTATTATTATCGTCTATTTGTGTCGGGACCGCGTCGATTGCAACCCTAGTTGGTCCACTCTCTAAGGGGCGTTGGCGTTTAACCTTGGCGCGTGTCTAGCACGGGTGATCTGGGGATAGTCTCTCACGAGATGCAACCGACGGTCGCTCAGGTAACACACCCGGGGATGGGTGGTGGCTCCGTAGGAGGCCCCCTGCCCAGTCCCTCTTCACCCCACCCCGAAACGCATCTGCCCAAACTCTGCCTCTAGTTGGAATACCCGCCCGGCTAGTCCCCCTACCGTGGAGCGTAGTCCCCCCACCTCGGACTGGATGGTCTCCACTGTAAACTGCAGCTTGGTCATATGCCCGCGTACTTGGGTCACCTTGTCGTCTACTTGGGTCACCTGCCCGCGGGCTTGGGTTACCTCCCCACGTAAATGGGTCACATGGCCGGCTATTTCCCCTATGCCGGTCTGTAGCCCCGCCAACCAATCCTGGGGCTGTCTCGCAGGGTCCCGGAGGTTCCCTCGCCCCCCCCCCCCCCCTTAATGAATGGAGCAAGCGAGTCACTGGAGTGAATGAATGGAGCGAGCGAGTCACTGGAGTGAATGAATGGAGCGAGCGAGTGACTGAAGTGAATGAATGGCACGAGCGAGTGAATTGAGTGAATGAATGGAGCGAGCGAGGGAGTCACTGGAGTGAATCATTGGAGCAAGCGAATGGAGTGAAAGAACAGAGCGAGTGAACGAGCGGCTGTAGTGAATGACTGCAGCAAGTGGCTGGAGTGAATGAATGGAGCGAGCGACTGGAGTGAGTAAATGAATGAATGGAGCCAGTGGTGGACCATCAATCGGTGAATCGACGAGAGTTGGGAGGTGGCTTCGCTCCCCAATTCCGGGCAGTGCCGGTCCAAGAGGATCATGGATGGCGCCGTTCTCCTCCCGGTTGGTATAGAAAGAGGAACTTTTACTGGTAGGAACCTCCTGGTTACACCAGCCCACAGGGGATTATTGTGTCCGTCGTGCAGGGAGGGGCTGGGTGGGGAGGGTGGGGCTGGGTGGGGAGGGTGGGGAGGGGCTGGGTGGGGAGGGGCTGGGTGAGGAGGGTGGGGCTGGGTGGGGGGTGGGAGGGGTGGGGCTGGGTGGGGAGGGGCTGGTCACCCCGTGGTGCCCTTATAAAACTCAACGTTTAACCTACTCACGCCGGCTTGTGCCCGCCCTCACAGTCGGGCATATTTGCGGAATACACCACGCCGCCGTTGACCCTGGCTATTGACCGAGCAACCCAACGTTCCTACCAGCTCTCTCCGCAGGAATGTGTTTTTTCATGCACCAAAGTGTAAGGGCCTCGCTACTGAGGGGCTCCATAGCTCCTTTTGTTTCAGAAGCGACCTTGGCTATCAACGAATGACATCTCCAACGAAACAGGGCTTGTTAACATCGTCGTCATCGCCGTGTCGAAATTCATAGCGGCAGCCAAATATTTGCTAAACACGTGACGTTGATTCTTAATGTTGGAGGGGAAAAACCTGGGAGGAACCCGGAGAAAAATCCACGCGACCACGGGGACAGAGAGAGAGAGACACGCAAACTCCAAATATACAGCAGCAGGCGTCAGGGTCGAGATCGAATGCACGACCTCCTGTATACCAGGTGAGGTAGTTAACATCTCCAAGCCACCGTGATGATGATGATGAGAGAGAGACACGCAGACTCCAAATATACAGCAGCAGGCGTAAGGGTCGGGATCGAATGAACAACCTCCTGTATACCAGGTGAGGTTGTTAACATCTCCTAGCCACCGTGATGATGATGAGCGAGAGACACGCAGACTCCAAATATACAGCAGCAGGCGTCAGGGTCGGGATCGAATCCACGACCTCCTGTATACCAGGTGAGGTAGTTAACATCTCCTAGCCACCGTGATGATGATGATGATGAGCGAGAGACACAGAGACTCCATATATACAGCAGCATGCGTCTGGGGTTGGGATCGAACCCCTTCGTGTGCCACAGTTTGCCGGCCTTCATCGGGTGCTGCTGCTTTAGGGGGACCGCTCAGAGGAACTAACGATGCTCTGGTTTGCTTTGTCATTGCAGAGCGATGTCCAACATGCCACGTGACGTCTTCCAGCACCACCAGGTATGTCCACTCCCAAACCCCCAGCCACTTCCCACAAGTTTTGCGATTAATCAATCACGTGGCCACGTACATGAGTGAGTGAGTGTGCGAGCGAGCGAGCGAGTGAGTGAGTTCGTGAGTGAGTGAGCGTGTTAGTGTGCGAGCGAGTGATTGAGTGTGCGAGTGAGTGAGCGTGTGAGTGCCTGAGCGAGTGAGTGAGCATGTGAGGGTTCGAGCAAGTAAGTGAGTGTGCGAGCGAGTGAGTGAGCGTGTGAGTGTCCGAGCGAGTGAGTGCGTGAGTGAGTGTGCGGGCGAGTGAGTGGGCACGTGAGTGAGTATGTGAGTGTTCGAGCGAGTGAGTGAGTGTGCTTTACCGAAATAACCAAAGAATATGAATTCCTGAAGTCACGAAAGCTTTAAGTGAAAATGTAATTAAAGGATATGCAGTTTTAAGGAAATGGATTGACACCCGGCTGTTTGATGATGAAGGTGAAGGAAGCTTGGGCAGGAGGCCTCAATCCAACAATCGATTGACCCTGGCTGGCTGATGATGATGGAGGTGAAGGAAGCTTGGGCAGGAGGCCTCAATCCAACAATCGATTGACCCTGTCTGGTTGATGATGACGACGGCGACGACTGTGTAATCCCACGACCGCCGCACTCAGCAGCTGACCCCAGTGCACCGTGTGTTTCTCACCTCGCAGCAGGAGAGGAGGCGAGGCGAGGCGACGGCGGTCGATGGTGAGCAGCCGAGCGCTGGGTGAGTCCACAGAGCAAAAGACAAAGATCCACCCGTGTAGCCTGCAACGGACTCTTGGGGCAAGTGCTGTTAGCGAGAACCTATGAAGGGCGGAACGGCACACGAGGGGGTGGATGGGCCAGCACCACGCCCGGCCGCCTTTGTCTCCCCAGTGGCGATGTTTTTACACACCGCACCAGGTACTCATTTCCGGCTAAGTCGACCCAGGGGGGGCCCAGTACCGGTTCAAATAATCGTCACCGGGGTTGGCCGTGAGCGGGAATCGAACTCGGGTTGCCAGGTTCGTAGCGCAGCGTGCTAACCACTACACTACCGCTCCCCACACACAGACACACACACGCGCGCACATACACAACAACAACAACCGCCATTCACCACGAAGTGACAGTGACGTCACCACGACGCTTGTTCCAGGCCATGTGCACCTTGAGGCCACGTGAAGTGTCGAAAGCCCGCTGGCAGGAGGTCACGGGGCAGACCAAGGTGCCACAGGTCGACTGACTGAGATGACCGAGATGACTGGCTGATGCACCACCTGTGCCCCCTACTGTGCCAACTTGCTGTGCTTTAGCCACCCGGCGCTCCGCTCGTTGTTGTGAGCGTCGCTCCTCCGCCCTCTATTGTTGTTGGAGGGCGACTGCCTCCAACTGCCCAATAGCGTCCTTCACGAGCCTCCTCCACTTAGGCTGATATTGACACCGCTGGTACCAGTCATCGGCAAGTCCACTCAGCTCCACTTCCTCCTGCACCACATAACTCCATCTCTTCTCTAGCCCGTTCCGCGCCCGTTTAGCCCCTTTTATCCGGCCGAACAAAAGCTGTTTAGGCATGCGGTGGCTGGGTATGTGGGCTACGTGACCCAGCCAACGCAGCCTTGCCTGCCGGAGGAGCTCACCGATGGGACTTTGCCTAGATTTATTCAAGGATTTGTAAGCTCCTCACACAATCCAGCCTGGATAAACCCAGAATGGATCGTAGGCAGGCCAGCCTAAATGTTTCTAACTGGCGAAGATGCACCATGTTTCGCAAGCATAGACAAGGGGGGGGGGGGGGAATGACCGTGGCCGAGAAGACCTGAAGCATCTTGCGGAGCGACAGACCAGGTAGTTTCCACACAGCGTTATGCAACCGATGAAAAGATATTGCCGCTCGACTGATTCGGAGTGAGACCTCTGCTGTTAAACCGGAGCCGGTCATGAGCACACAGCCCAGGTAGGTGAAACTGTCCACTTTTTTCACAACTGCTCCATCACCGTTTGGGAGTTGTAGGGGTCGAGTATCCAATGGGACAAAATACCCAGGCAGGTGCTTAGTTTTGGTGCGGCTCATGGTAAGGCCCCGCCTCTTAGTGGCACGCTCCAGTTTCAGCAGCAGCGTCTCCAACTCCTCCTCTGAATGAGCAGCTATTACCAAATCATCGGCATACATAACGTAGTTGACCAATAGGGAGCCATCCCTTGACCGCACCCGGGCATCGATCATCCTCCCATTATATCTGTACCAAATGGAAAATCCCCCGGTACAGCTATTGAAGGCTTCACGAACTACGTAGTCAAAATAGATGTTAAATAATGTGGGAGCCAGAGGACATCCCTGTCGCACCCCAAGGTGTACAGGGAAAGGCTCTGATTCCCGGCATGAAGAACAACCCAGAGCCCAGGCCGTCTGATGGTATCATAGGCCAGGTCAATAAAGCAGAGATGTAGGTCTTGTTGGAATTCCCGATACCTCTGCTGTGGCAGACGGACAGAAAATATGGCATCTGTGCAGGACCGGCTTTTCCTGAAACCGCATTGGGGCTCCGCAAGCCTCTCCTCAGCGTGCCTAGCAAGGCGATGTTGAATAATCCTTGCCAGGACCTTTTCCGGCACACTGAGGAGTGAGATGCTTCTGTAGCTGTTACAGTCTGTGCGGTCCCCCTTCTTAAAGAGGGGGACCACCAGGGCATCCTTCTAGTCCTGCGGAACCCGTCCAGTTGTTCAGACTGTTGTTATGACGTCATGTAGGGCAGTCTGTGCACAAACGCAACCCTCCCTCAGCATTTCGCTTGGGAGATCATCTCTGCCCGGTGCCTTTTCTGGTTCCAGACTCTGGATCGCCTTCAGTACTTCCTCAACACATGCACATACACACACGCGCGCCAGCGACGTTTTACGGGAGCACTTTTAAAATTCCGAATTTAATTACTGGTGTCTCCCACACGCCCATCATAAACCCCCTGTTTGTGTGTGAGAGAGAGAGAAGGAGAGACACCCAGACCCTGGGTTCAACTCCCATGATTTCAGCTGTGCTGGTTCAGAGTCTCCGACATGGACATTATGAATCGTGTATGAGAGAGAGACACCCAGACCCAGGGCTCAAACCCTCAAGATCTCAGCTATGCTAGCTTCATGTCTCCGACATGGCCATTTATGAATTTCCCTGAGTGGGAGAGACACACCTAGACCCTGGGACAAGACCCAGGACCCAATTCGCCAACCCAACTGAAGGAGCATTCCAAGCAGGTTAAATCTTCACCACCACCTCCACCGCAGCCCCCAACTCAGTCCACCCAGCAGTGTTCACGGATTTCATCACCACCAGTTCGTTTGCAATCGACAGGTCGCGTAGCCGCGGTGGGGTTAAACACGTGGGTAACTCCCACCATTTCCCCAATCCACGGTGGCTTAACTCCCTTGCCTGGTATGCAGGAGGTCGTGGATTCGATCGCGACCCTGGCGTCTGCTATATTTGGAGTTTGAGTGTCTCTCATCATCATCACGGTGGCTACGAGATGTGAACTACCTCACCTGCTATACAGAAGGTCGTGGGTTCCATCCCGACCCTGACGCCTGCTGCTGTATATTTGGAGTTTGTGTGTCTCTCTCTCATCACCATCACGGTGGCTAGTAGATGTTAACTACCTCGCCTGGTATACAGGATGTTTGTGGGTTCGATTCCAACCCTGCCACCTGCTGTATATTTGGAGTTTGCGTGTCTCTCTCATCATCTTCATCATCACGGTCGCTAGGAGATGTTAACTACCTCACATGGTATACCGGATGGCCGTGGGTTCAATTTCGACCCTCGCACCTGCTGTATATTTGGAGTTTGCGTGTCTCTCTCTCTCTCTCTCAGTGGTCGCGTGGATTTTTATCCGGGTCCTCCGTTTTTTTTTCTCCCAATTTAGAATTGACATCATGCATTCAGAATATTTGGCTGCTGCTATACATTTTCGTACTATGGTGATTATGATACTTCTACTTCGTTGAAGCTATAATTTACGATAGCCAGGTCGCTTATGAAAAGTAACCATAACAGTGGGGGCCTTACCTGGTAAAAGAAAACGTTTATTAGGTACCAAACCCCCCCCCCCTCATATTGTAATGACAGGGTGCAACCTGCTGGCCGGAAGGGGAATCACGGGTACGGGCACTGTTAAGTACCAACCAATCAGAGAAGGCGGTGGATCTGGGGCAAAGGTAACAGGTGGGGTTAGCCGAGATACTCCGGGAACCTGCTCGAAGGTTCCACGAGAGGGCGTGGCCAGAGGCAGGGCCTAGCCACGCCTGGGGGGATATAAGGGGGAGTGAACCCGGGGCTCAGGGCTCGTGTGTGGGGTCCTGGTTGCATCGCTGCTCGCCGACATCTCTCTCTGTCGTCTGGCCACATGGAAGATCTCCTGCGTGGTTTCCATCGTCGTCATCATGCTACCAGCGAGCGGTGTAGCCCATGTGAGACTAGGCTCTAAGGAAAGCTGTTTCGGGTGTGGACCAATCAACTTCAAGGACAGTGCACATTATCAGAGTTATGTTTTTTGTTTGCATTATGACTGTAGATATTGTGGTCTATGTAAACATGACTCCTTGTAAAAAAGGTGTCAGTTTTGTTGCCAGATAGAAGGGTAAAAAACCAATTATCACATTGCCATCAGTGAGCTCCTCCGGCAGGCAAGGCTGCGTGGGCTGGGTCATGTAGCCCGCATGCTCAGCCACCGCATGCCCAACAGCCCAAGCAGATTCTGTTTGGCCACATAGAGGGGCTTTAACGGGCACGACATGGGCTAGAGAAGAGATGGACTGATGTGGTATGGGAGGATGTGGAACTGAGTGGACTTGCCGACGACTGGTACCAGCGGTGTCAGGATCGGCCTTTGTGGAGGAGGCTCGTGAAGGATGCTGGGACTGGGCAGTTCAAGTCAGTGGCCCTCCAGCAACAACGGAGGGCGAAGGAGCGACGCTCACAACAACGAGCGGAGCGCCGAGCAGCTAAAATGCAGCAAGTTGGCACAATAGGCGGTACAGCTGGTGTGCATCTACCGCTCATCTCGGTCAATCAACCCATGGCACCTGCTGGGTCTGTCCCGAGACCTCCTCCGGTCAACGAGACTTCGACACTTCATGTCGCCTCAAAGTGCACCTGGCCTGGTACAGGCGCCGTGGTGACGTCACTCGCACTTAGTGGAAAATGACGGGTATTGGTGGGTGGGTGGTGGGAGGGTTGGTGGTTGGTCGGTTGGTAAGCGGGTGGGTTGTTTGGTTTGTTTTTTATGGGTTGGTTGGTGGGTGGGTGGTGGGTGGTGGGTGGTGGGTGGTAGATGGGTGGGTGGGTGGTAGTTGGGTGGTAGATGCTTGGTGGGTGGTGGGTGGGTGGTGGGTGGGTGGGTAGGTTGTTGGGTGGGTAGGTTGTTGGGTGGGTGGTAGGTGTGTTGGGTGGTAGGTGGTGGGGTGGTAGGTGGGTGGTGGGTGGGTGGTGGGTGATGGGTGGGTGGATTGGTAGGTGGGTGGTGGGTGGTGAGTGGGTTGGTAGGTGGGTCGATTGGTAGGTGGGTGGTGGGTGGGTTGTGGGTGATGGTTGCGTCAGTGGCTTTACGTTATTTTAAAACCCCCCTCCACACCCCACCTGTAGATTTTATCTTTTTCATTGTCCCACGTAAAGGTCCAACTGAGCTGATATGTCGCACTTTTATAGATACTCTTTGGAGAGCTGTGTAGCTTTTCTCTTAGCCGCGACCTGGCTTTCACAAATGATGACTCAACAACGTGGCTTATCAACATCATCATGATGTGCACATTTATAGCAGCCAAATACTCTAAACGCGTGATGTTCATTCTGAATGCGGAAGTGGAAAAAAGAAAACGAAGGACCCGGAGAACAAATCCACGCGATCACGGGGAAAGAGAAAGAGAGACACGCCAACTCCAAATATACAGCAGCAGGCATCAGGGTTGGGATCGAGCCCACGGCATCCTGTGCACCAGGCGAGGTAGTTAACATCTCCTAGCCACCGTGATGATGATTAGAGATTCCCCCCCTCTCCCTCGAGGCAAGGTTCGGGGGTGCTGCGGTGACTATGAGATATTAACTACAGCATTATAGCAATGGTCAGCCACGGCGGAGGTATTAGTTCTAACCGTGTTTCAGATCTGCCTTGTGCTCGCGAACATGGTCCGAGACATGACGTTTCGTTTCCCCAATGTAACAATCACCACAGGTGCAAGTTGGCGCAGTAGGGGGCACAAGTAGTGCATCAACCAGTCATCCCAGTCACTCGACCCGTGGCACCTGGGTCTGCCCCCGTGACCTTCTGTCAGTGGGCGTTCGACACTTCCGGTGGCCTCAACGTGCACATAGCCTGGCACAAGCGTTGTGGTGACATCACCGCCACTTAGTGGCGAATTGCAGTTGTTGCTGTTGCGGGTGTGTGTGTGGTTGCGCGCATCTGTGTGAGCCTATGGGTCTCTATGTGGGTTTCTGTGTGGGTCTCTCTGTGGGCTCTGTCTGGGTCTATGAGTCTCTATGTGGGTCTCTCTATGGGGGATCTTTGTCTTTCATTTATTGGCGATCGTCGGCAGGCGGGTGGAGTGAGCCCAGTGATTGATGCCAGATCTGTAACCAATCTCTGGTTGTGGCTTTGCTCTCCAACACACCGGTGTGCTATACTACTGTAGTGTGTGTAAGTACTGAGGCGCACGCACTATATTTGTGGAGGCAACGCGTTAAATAAACAATTCACTGATCACTGGGTTCTATTGTTAAGTGTGGCTATATTGTCCTAGACTGTTCACTATGTGTGTGTGAGTTAGCTATCACCGGGTCGGTAGCACACTTGCTCCGGACCCACGTTTCCCCGACTAAACCTACATGACGACGAGGAGCGGTAGCGACGAGCAGAGTCCTTTGTCAAGGCGCCCCTTCCCCCCTCCAACCCAGCTTAAATATACGCTGCCAAGCCTGGTGGTGCCCATTCAGACGCTGTCTTTCCGACAGACTTGTTCTTTACCTGAGGACGGCTGCTTGCGTTGTGGCCGAAACGTCGTGAGAATTATTTTACTATATTTTATTTTTATTATTTTATTATTTCCCTTCTACGTGACTTTACCGAAAGAACCAAGAAGAGCAGAGTCCTCTTCAGTGGATCCCCAAACGAGCCCCCAGTCCCCTCGGCGCTCCCCCGTTTTATCACCTGGCCGCCGCCTCTCGCCGCCCTCGGCCACGCCCTCTCCTGTATCCCGACTGGAGCTCCCCGCTCCCGGTCACGTGACCGCCAGTCCTCCAATGGTGGCTCCCGGCGCTCAGCGTGGCTGGCGCAACAGCGTAGAAACCACTTTGTGTGTCTCTGCAATAGTAAGGAATTTCCATGTTTTGTTTACGTGACAAACCCTTACTAATTGTGTTGGGTGGTGGCGGGTTAAACGACACTTTTATAAACAGGGTGCTTCAAAAATGTCTTAACACTTATATTGGACTATCGTTTTTAATGTAAAAAAGCAGATAATACACTGTAACATAATAACAAATGTGTGTAAATAGCGTTAAAAAGTCAACGAGTCTACCACTTGTTCGCCATCGTTGTCAACGCATGCCTGGAATCTTCTCCAGGTGGTCTCCAGAGCCCCGGAGGCACGTTTCTTGCGGTATTGTTAACATTATTTTGAAGCACCCTGTTTTTACACGACCTAACCCAACAAACCTGTATTATGGTCGCGAAAGCCTATCACATGTTAAACCCATCTCCGTCGTTTCCTCTTTTCCCAGACCGAAGGCGAAAGTCAAACTGAGCCCTCAGTGCCAGAAAACCTTGATGAGCACCGCCAATGACCCTCCGCCACAGACGTGAGAACACATCGGTTCAACATCCGGACGGAATGGGGTGGGGGGGTTTGGATGGTGGTTGTCGATGGATGCTTTAGGCCAACTTCAGCGTGCTGGGCCCTCCGTGACCCCGGTGTCGGTGCAGTGGAACGTTAAGTGCTTTGCCACACTCCCCAGGTGAGCGACTGGGGAGTGATCCACTGGAATTGCTCACCGGGTGATCGACGGGGGGAGCGCCATTCGGATCGTTCACTGGGTGAGCGACTGGGGTAGTGTCGCGGTCGCGGGCGGCGGGGGTGGTGGTGACCCTGCTTTGTCTCTTGCCTTAGGTTCAACGAGCAGTCGGTGGTGGAGAAGATTATGAAGGTTCGCGATTGTCCCTGGCTCGAGAACCGCACCGAGATCGAAGCCTTCTGGTAAGGCGTTTCACTCTTGGCACGTACGATGACGGCGGCAGCGGCAGGGTGGGTGGGCGTTTTGGTGTGGCCTGTCCTCACGGCGCCCGGCCACCTTTGTATCCCCCGCAAAGATACTCGCGGTTCTGCTGATCGCAATGTTAGTGGCCGTGGGCGTGGGGGGGGGGAAAGTCGAACCCTGGGGGGGGGGGAGGGGGTCGCCGGGTTCACAACGCGGGGTCGCTAACCGCTCCCCCGTGAGACACAAGACACACGGACAAAGATACATAGTAAAACAAACAATTTTTTTTTTATCAAATTGTAAATAAAATAAAAAAACTGTTTACAAATTTTGGAAAAAGAAGTGAAAAACTGTTTACATTAATTTATTTTAAATGTTTATAAAATAGTAAAAAAAATTGTAAAGAAATACTGTTTAAAAACCTTTTTGTTACGTAAAATAACAGATGAAAACTATGAAAAAGAAAAAAAGAACGTAAAAATATACGTACAAAAAATTGTTAACAAAAACTGTAAAAAAATTGTAAAAGGAAATTGCGAAGAAAAAAAGAACTGTTAAACATTTTATTAAAAAGTACAGTTAAAAAAAAATTGTTAAAAAGTTTCAACAAAAATCCCCTTGACCTCCCGTGGAGCAGTGTCACGGCACTCGCCCGTGGCACTCCCTGGCGTGGAGTCGCCCTCTCGTGGCCGCGAGCTGCAGGTCGCGGAGCCTCCACGAGGGGGCCCACAAACAAAGCACGCACCACGAGACGCAGCTCACAGCGATACCACCACAGGCATATATCTCCAGGACTGGCTGTAGTGACTGTGTCTCTCTCCTTGTCTCTCCATCTCTCCGGCTGTCTCCATCTCTCTCTGTGTCTCTGTTTTTCTTTATCAATGTCTCTCTGCATCTCTCTCTGCATTGCTCTGTCTGTCTCCATGTCTCCATGTCTCTCTGTCTCCATCTCTCTCCGTCTCTGTCTCTGTTTCCCTGTCAATGTAACTCTGTATTTATCTCTCTCTGCATCACCCACTCTCTAGATCTCTCTCTATGTTTAGAGGCCTAATTAAGGCACGGCTCCGGCTGGAGCACGCATACCACACACATGTCGGTGATGTGCACGTCTTCTTCGAACGCTGGGGAGCTGGAAAAGCCCTCTGTACCAGCGTGGGCGGCACCCTCATGTTCACCTTCTGAAGCGCTCGCTCGTCAACGTGGCGTGCGCAATGACCACCACCACCACCACGTGACTTTTCTTTCGTGTTGTGCGCGGTGCTTTTAGCGCCACGGCGCGTGGATTTGTAGCGTTTATTTTAATTTGTTTGCTGGTGACTGTGTATTTCATATCGAAATCGCCTCCAGTGCTGTTTCTGCTGGCGGCAATAAAAGTTTTTTAAAAGTCAAAAGTCTCTCTCCCTCCGTTTCTCTCTCTGTCTCTCTCTCCGTCTCCCTCTTTCTATTTCAATGTCTCTCTGTATATCTATCTCTGTCTCTCTTTCTCTCTGTCTCTCTTTCTCTGTCTTTCTCTCTGCCTCTCTCTCTCTAATGTCTCTGTCTGCCTCTCTCTTTGTCTCTTTCTGTCTCTTTCTCTGTCTGTCTCCACCTCTCTCTGATGTCTCTCTCCGATGTCTTTCTCTGATGTCTCTCTCTGCATCTCCATCGCTCTGGTCTCAGGTCGACTCACGCGAATGCAACGGGAGGAGCGAGCCAGGTGGTGATAACGCAACGAAACTCGCCCATCAACACAAGCATCGTCTTCAACCAGAGGAGGAAGACGCTCGTGGTGGACGCCAAAGTCACGAATCTCTTCCTCAAGGTGCGACCCTGGGAGTGGTGGGGTGGGGAAAGGGAGTGCTATCGCGCGCCTACCACACACACAGAGACACACACAGTGACACACAAAGACAGTGACAAAAATCCCCCATATAGCCTTAACAGATTGTAGGGGCAAGTGCTGTTAGCAAGCACCTATGAAGGCCGGAGCGGTACACGAGGGGGTGGGTGGCCAGCAACCACGCCCGACCGCCTTTGTCTCCCCAGTTTACGATGTTAACACACCGCACCAGGCACTTAGGCTGAGTCGACCTAGGGGAGGCCCACGACGGGTTCAAATAATCATCACCGGTGTTGGTGGCCGTGAGCGGGAATCAAACTCGGGTCGCCGGGTTCGTAGCACGCTAACCACTGCACCACCGCTCCTCGTGAGACTACGGGGCAGGCAGGACAGTAATCGAATATAAGGATTCGTGTTTTGTTTTTCGGTTGAGCCACATCAGAATGTTTTATTTATCTTGGTAAAATCCGATGAGCTTTGAAGCCCTTTTTGACAAACTCAACCTATTCCATACTCTTTCGTTTTTTTGGTAAAGTCACGAAAGCTTCAAATGAAGATTAAACCTATTTTGTTTTTTGTTAACTGGTGTAAGGCCCCAGTGAGCTGCTACAATGTTCCTTTTCAGGAGCGACCTGGCTATCACAATTGATAACTCACCGAAGTGGGCTGATCATCATCACCACGTGGAAATTTATTTCAGCCAAATACTCTAAACGCACGTTTCTAAATGTGGAGGGAAAAACCGGTGGATCTGGAAAAAAATCCCCGCGACCACAGGGAGATAGACACGCAAACTCGAAATATACAGCAGCAGGCGTCAGGATTGGGATCGAACCCACGAACTCCTGTACACCAGGCGAGGTAGTTAACATCTCGCCACTGATGTCCAGTAGGGATGGGTTAGAAAATTACAACAACCAACAATTCTAGATTTGAAGCTTTCGTGGCTGCAAGGATTCATATTCTTAGGTTTTTTCGGTAAAGTCACGTAGGTAAAAAATTCTTACGTGACTTTACCGAAAAAACCTAAGAATAACAACCAACAATACAAAACACTGATTGGTGTGCAAAGTACAGCAACGGTATTAAAATCATGTAAAACTAAATTAATAAACTAAAACTAGACTGTGTTTTAATTGTTACCGGGTACAGGAAGGCCCAACTGAGCTGCTAGGTAGTAGCTTCTTTGCAGAAGACGCCTGTCTGTCACGAATGTCGTTCAACGGTCGTCGGGGAAGCGAGATGGCCAATGGGTCTCCAACCGATACCCCTCTCCCAGTGCCATCTCCACCCATGGCTACGCCAGCTACCAACCTACAGCATGGCTGATCACGATGATGATGATGACGAGTGATCACTGATGATGGTGGCTAATGATGATGACTGCTTCCGCTGATGATGGCTGATGATGGCTGCTGATGATGATGGTGGCTGATGATGGTGATGTGGCCGTAGGAGTTCCCCGAGCGGAGTGGGCGCTACCCTCGCTGTGCTGTCGTGGGGAACGGAGGGATCCTCGCCAACAGCTCCTGTGGCTCCCAGATCGACGCAGCGGACTTCGTGATCCGGTGAGAGGGGAGGGAGAGTGGGGAGGGAGGGAGAGAGTGAGGGAGAGTGAGAGAGAGGGAGTGTGAGAGTGAGTGTGTCTATAAATGTGGGCAGGGTTGAACTCTAGACATGTGAGCACGATTGACCTCTAGACGTGTGGGCAGGATTGAACTCTAGACGTGTGGGCAGGGTTGAACTCTCGACGTGTGGGCAGGGTTGAACTCTCGACGTGCGGGCAGGGTTGTGGCTCACCCCCTTCACTGTCCACCAGATGCAACATCCCTCCCGTGGGGGGCGACTTCCAGGACGACGTGGGAAGCAAAACGGACATCGTCACCTCCAACCCGAGCATCTTCATCAATCAGTGAGCGAGCGAGCGAGTGCGCATGGCCGCGTGCCGATGGTCGACTCAGCCTCAAGTGTGCAGAAAACGACGCCAACTGGGGAGACAAAGGCGGCCCCGGCCGTGGTGCTGGCTCAACCCAACTCACCCAGCCAGTGTACAATTTCTCCTCTTCACGAACAGCACTTACCCCAACATTGGCGGATCTTTGTCGTTTGTGTTGCCTCGGTCGACTCAGCCTCAAGTGAGCACACCAGTGTGCCATGTGTGTACTGAACGTTGCCATTGGGGAGACAAAGGCGGCCCTAGGTGCGTTGAAGGCCCAACCAACCCGCCCGGTGTGCCCGCACCACCGGCCTTCACAATTGTTGACTCACTAACAGCACGTGCCTCAAAGGCTACACACGGGGGAATCTTTATCTTTCATGATAGTTATTTTTTTGGGCTATATTGCGTTAATATAAACGTTATGTCATTAAACCCGTCACCACCCGACACAGCCAATAAGTCAGTTGTAGTGTCACGTGAACATAACTCAGCCAATTCGTCACAAGTTCAGGTGCACCGGTGTGTTGGAGAGCAAATCCATGACATTTACAACTCTGAGTCTGACGTTTCGCAAGCAATTACAACCGGCTTCATCAGGTGGGACGGCCGGATTTGTGGAGACATCCTCCCTCCTCTTCCGTTCCTTCAAGAGAGGGCTAGATGTGACGACGTTCCTTGTGAGCTCCTCACTGAAGTCAGTGGGGGGGAGGGATTTGATTTGTGCTTTGTTTGCAAGGGCCTCTGTGCCGTGAGCAGAGTCGTCCAATAGGAGGTAGGTGGGCGAACGAATCAGGGGCCGACCGTCCTGGGCCACGCCCCCCGCCCCTGCACTACGACGTCTGTCGAACCCTGGCGACGCTTGTGGCGCCACCAACTCGGAGTGGCGGTTATCTGAACCGGTCCTGGGCTTCTCCCCTAGGTCAACCTGGCCTCAAATGAGTACCTGGGTGTGACTCTTTGGTTATTTCGGTAAAGTCACGTATAAAGAGAAAATAATAAATTAAATACTAGCATACGACGTTTCGATTGCAACACAAGCAATCATCATCAGGTATAAATGAAATAGAAACACAAATCTAGTATACTTAGAAATGTAATGTAATACAACAGAGAGTCGGATAACATAACAGTCAACACCCTACCTGGTTGATTACTTTCTTCCTGAGAATGCTAAATTTGAGAGAGATAAAACACAGAACCAGAGACATATAGACAGACATATAAGTAGAGACAGATATCACAGAGATACATAGAGAGAGAGAGAGACGTACATAAGCACACAGAGAAACCACGTCTCTGTGTCGAGGCCTTAAATAGAGAGAGGGGGCGGGGGCGGAGAGAGAGGGAGGGGTTAGAGGAATTAGCATGTCAATGAGTGGCACGATGCAGAGAGGGAGAGGGACAAACACAAAGACGGCCCCGCCGTGGTGTTGGCCACCCACCCCCTCGTGTGCCGTGCCGGCCTTCATAGGTGCTCACTAACAGCACTTGCCCCAAAAGTCTGTAAAGGCTATACGGGGGATCTTTGCATTTTTGTTTGTAACCCCATGTGCATTTATACATGTGTAACCCCGTGTGTGTAACCCCGTGTGAGTGTGTGTGAGTAACCCCATGTGTGTGTAACCCCGTGTGTGTGTGTAACCCCATGTGTGTGTATGTAGATTCGAGTCCCTGATCGGGAGAAGGAAGAAGTTCATCAGGAAGATGTCTTCGTACGGAGCCAGCATCCTGCTCATCCCAGCCTTTACCGTGTCTGCATTCACGTCGCTTGCGTACAGGGTAACCACGGGCCCACTCACATCCACCGTGTCCACCAGTGTCCACCTGTGCACCACGTGTCCATTCTGGATCACACGTGGCAGCGATTCCTCACACCCCCGTCCCCCTTCCTCCCCCCACGCCCCCCCCAGGCCATATTTACCCTGGAAGACTTTGAGTCCCAGCAGCACGTGGCCTTCTTTAACCCCTCCTACATGAGGGCCATCTCTCGCTTCTGGATGAAACGTGGCGTCAATGAGTCGCACATCACCTCGGGCCTCATGATGGTAACGATGCACCACGGGAACAGTCTCCAGTGTCTCCCAATGTCTTCCGTGTCTCCCAGTCTCTCCCAGTGTCTCCCCATGTCTCCAGCGTCTCCCAATGTCTCCCCATGTCTCAAAGTGTCTACACCCTGTCTCCCAGTATCTTTTAGTGCTTCCCAGTGTCTCCAGTGTCTGCCAGTGCCTCCCCGTGTCTCCCAGTGTCTACACCTCTGCCTGCTCGTGTCTCCCAGTGTCTCCCAGTGTCTCCCATTTCTTTCAATGACTCCCAGTGTCTACACCTCTGCCTCCCTGTCCCCCGTGTCTCCCAGTGTCTCCCCGTGTCTACACCACTGCCTCACGTGTCTCCCAGTGTCTCCCCGTGTCTACACCCCTACCTCTCGTGTCTCCCAGTGTCTACCTGCGTCTCCCCACGTTTCCATTTTTGTTTCATTAATTTAATTAATTTTTTGAGTAAAAGCTCGCCCCAATTGGAGAGGGCATCGCAATACGTTATGGTATAAATTAAACGAAGGTAGTCCTCCTACCTACATGTTGCACACCCGAAATTAAGGACGTGGGCAGGTGCTCCAAATCGAGGGCTAACACATTAATTGTGATAATCTATAAAATGCAACAGCACGTGTGTCATACAGAAATTCTCAACCGAGTCGCCATTAACCACGTGACTGTTGTACAGGTCAGGTTACTCAACAACAGTTTCCCTTAAACCCAATTCCACTACTGATAAACCATCTTTGTCTTTAATCATAACCTTAACACTTCACTATTCGAATATTACTTTAAACCTAAGCTGTATGTCTATCTATACCATCCACTTATATTAGTATCTTACACCCATTATCTGTACTGTATATGTACTCTATACGTACTGTAAAAAAACAAATTTGGGTCCTTTTCCTGTAAAATGCAACAGCACGTGTGTCACAAACACAGCAAGTCGCCATTAACCACGTGACTGGTGGACAGGTCCGGTTACTCAATAACCCTGTCAGCCACCTATAGGCCCGACTCAGTATCGCATGCTGGTGTCCACACGAGCATTGATGTACTGCACAGGACATAAGGGACGTTCACAAAACCACACTTTAATCCATTGCTGCACGAGGAAATAACTAAAAGAGTGGTCAATTCCTAGTGTGCCACATATAAAATCAACACACGTACCAAAATATCGACCACAGGCCAAAACGGCACGGTGTCGTGGTAGCACAATCAGATAGTGGTTAATACTGAAGCACAAATCAAGAGATAAGATCAACTGGTTTTTAGTCAAGGTGCAGCTCTGGCAGATGCAGAGGGAGCAGCCTGTGTCTCCCCGTGTCTCCCCATGTCTCCCTATGTCTCTCCGTGTATCCTTGTGTCTCCCAGTGTCTCCCAACTTCCCCTTGCATCTTCCCTCCTAAGTAAGTCTGAGCATTTCTTTATGAGTCCACCGCTACGGTGGCTAGATGTATAATCGGAATTTACGTGCCTTTCTCTCTCCCTCTCCGCGGTAGCGTTGATTTTTTTTCAGGGTCCTCTGGTTTTTCCCCCCCACATTCAAAATCAACAACACACGTTAATAACATTTGGCTGCTGATGTAAAGTTCCAGACGATGATGATGATGATAATAATAAGCCAATCTTGATTTGAAGCTTTCGTGACTGTAGGAATCCATACTCTTTGGTTCTTTCGGTAAAGTCACGTAGGTATAAAATAAAATAAATCACGAAGTTTCGGGCGCAACACAAGCGTCCGTCATCAGTTGGGAAAGCATGGTCTGCTGCTGAGGCAGACTGTTTAAAAAGGTTTGAAATGGGTGTAGCCCAAGGGTCATAAAGAAGTGGCCGGGGCCAGTGATGTTAATGTGAGAAATGAGCATGTAACTGTAAGATAGGAGAGCGGCCTCCTGATCATGCAACTGTAAGATAGGAGAGCGGCCAACTCGACGAGGACACAGAAGTGGCTGTGTTAATGTGAGAAATTAGCATGTTAATATGAAATCGAAGAGTGGTGCAATCCAAAGGCATGAGTGCAACCCAACGGGTGCAATCCAAAGGGCATGTGAGTATGAGAGTGCAATCCAAAGGACATGTGAGCATGAGAGTGCAATCCAAAGGCATGAGAGTGCAATGCAAAGGACATGTGAGCATGAGAGATCTAAGAGAGAGGCATAGAGAGAGACACACAGAGAGTCGGAAATAACAGCTGACATAGGCAGGTAGGATGGAAACATCACAGTCAGTTAAGACTTTATTTGGTTAATAACGTCCTACCAATGATTGCTCAGTTTGTACCCATCCTCTCGGTTGAAGTTGTGTCTGTGTTTATATATCTGGATGGCTTCATGAACAAATCTCTGAAGGTAGCTGGTAGGCTTGCAGAGTACCTCTGTCTTGGAAAAATCAATTTCGTGTGAGCCCACAGCGTTAAAACAATTATCGGAAACGGCAGAGGTATTGGTCCTACCGTTTTCCAGATCTGCCTTGTGTTCACGAATGCAGTCCGAGACATTTGGTTTCGTTTCCCCAATGTAACTGCTGCCGCAACCACAACTCAGTTTGTGTGCTGTGTTGAAACGAACCTGGATCTTGTGTTTGTTTAAGATTTTGGAAATCTTTTTGGTAACCCCTGATATGTACGGTAAAGTGATGGTTTTGGATGGATCCTCAGAAGGTTGTTTCCGTTCATCCTCAAGGTTGTTTCCATTCATCCTGAGGGCTTGGTGTACGTGCTCCAACTCACTGGCTAGGTGGTGCTGGTCGGAGATGCAACGGGCCCTATGGTGTAGTGTTTTGATGAGGGAATTCTTCTGGGCTGGATGGTGGTGGGAGTCAGGCTTTAGATAGGCATCCGTGTGGGTGGCTTTCCTGTAGACCGAATGTCCCAACGAGCCATCAGGTATCTTCTCGATCAAAACATCCAGGAATGGTAGCTTGCCATCATTTTACACTTCCATGGGGAATTTAAAATACGGGTATATGGAATTGACGTGGTTGAGAAATGGGTTAAGTGCTGGCAGGCCATGTGGCCAGATGATGAACGTGTCATCCACATATCTCTTCCACAAGGAAGGACATAGGGTGGATGTCTGGATGGCATCAGTCTCAAATTTGTCAATGAAAACATTCGCTACCACTGTCGATAAGGGAGAACCCATTGGGGTACCTTAATTTTGTTTGTAGAATATACCATTCCAGGTGAAGTATGTGTTGGTAAGGCAGTGCCTTACCAAAGTTAGTACATTTGGATTCAGTCCTTGTTGCACCCGAAACGGCGTGATTTAATTAATTTTATACTTACGTGACTTTACCAAAATATGCAAAGAGTAATAATAAACCACTTCATTGAGATATCATTCATGATAGCCAAGTGGCTTCTGAAAGAAGAGCTACGTAGCATCTCAGTGATTCCTTACGCATTGGGATCCTCGGATGTAATGCACATTATACATTCGTATTTATGTTAGCAGCTAAAAATGGTTAAATAGTTTAAATAGCATGTATACACTCCCATAAAATTATCCCCGTGTCTCCCAAAACATCTCCCACCCTCCCCTATCTCCCCCCTCCTCACTCCCACACCCTTCCCCCCCCAGACAAGCGTGGCCATGGATCTGTGCAACGAGGTGCACGTCTATGGCTTCTGGCCGTTCGTGTACGACCTGCCCACCCCGGTGCAGGTGAAGGAGGACGAGAGAAGGAGGAAGCCAAAGAAGAGCAGGAAGAGGAAAAAGCGGGCGCAGGCCGCCGTGCCCCTCACGGCCGCCCCTGTTGACCGACCGCTGGGCCGCCGGCTGCCCCACCACTACTATGACAACCAGCAGCCCAAGTCGGGGCACTACATGCCCAGCGAGTTCGCGGAGCTGCTGAGGCTGCACAGCCGCGGGGTGCTCCGCCTGCACGTGAACGCGTGCGGGGGGCAGTGATAGCGCGGCGGTGGTGGCGGCAGCGCCTGGGGGGAGGGGGGGGCTGGTTGTTACCCACGTTCCCACCAGAACCCACGTTCCCAGCAGAACCTACGAACCCCCCAAGAACCCACGTTCCCCCTCCAGAACCCACGTTGCCACTAGAAACCTACGTTCCCCCACCAGAACCAACGATCCCCCCAAGAACCCACGTTGCCACTAGAACCGACGTTCCCACCAGAACCCACGTTGCCCCAACAGAACTCACGTTCCCCCCAAGAACCCACGTTCTCACCAGAACCCAGGTTCCCACCAGAACCCACGTTCCCCCCCGGTACCCACGTTCCTCCTCCAGAACCCACGTTGCCCCTCCGGAACCCACGTTCTCCCTCCGGAACCCACGTTCCCCCTCCAGAACCCACGTTCCTACTCCAGAACCCACGTTCCCACCAGAACCCACCTTCCTCCATCAAAACCCACATTCCTCCTCCAGAACCCACGTTCCCTCTCCAGCAACCACGTTCCCCCTCCAGAACCCACATTCCCACCAGAACCCACATTCCCCCCGTTACCCATGTTCCCCCTCTGGAACCCGCGTTCCTGCCGGGGGGGGGGGGGGCCTCCGATTTCTCTCTCCGAGGCCTTTAAAGACGTTTACGAGGCCTAAGGTCTTCGTCAGGCATAGAAGGGACTTAATGTGCGGGGGTTAAGCTTTGATCTGTGGCTTCCCTCGGACCTGGGGCTGAAGGGAAATCAGAGTTTACAATTTGTAGTTTGCATTTACACGACGTAGCAATGCGCACCTACTTGTCACTAGCCAGCCAGCTGCCTAGCGAACTCGCCGTAGGAGTTTTTGCCAGGCCTAAGATATCAATCGCCTGGTCGAAGAATTCTCCATGACACTGAGATTCGTTTCGGCCCGACAGTTTTCACTCGGGGTGAAATTTCACATGACCCTGACATTACCAGAATCAGATAATGTATTTTTACCAGAGGAGGAATCCGAAGAGCTATGAAGCTCGCAGATGTTTGCTGGGCAATAAAACCAGTCGAGGCTCAGGGAGTGGTGGGCATTTGGCTGGGAAGTAGACAACCAGTGTTCGTGAGCTTAACCTAATTGTTTTACGATGTTTTAAAGCACAGTCCATTCTCCCTATACCGCGATATAGGGTGGATACGAATAGGATATATGACGAAATCGAGCGAACGGAACTACGGTCGCGTGAGTGGGGATAAGCTGTCGTATGATTGCCTCGGTTTAGCGTCATACAATAAAGGTATTGGGATGCTGCTGGATGCTTTTGGATACTACCTAGAGTCACAACAAGGCATTGGGATGCTGCTGGATGCTTCTAGATGCTACCCACCGTGCATCCTCAATCTTCGTTGGGCCCTGCGTATGCATCTCACGCACTTTATCGCGGACCATGCTTTACCCCCTGCATTATATATTATTTATTACGCGACTACTGCCTCCCGCCGTGTTGTCGGGCAGCAGGACTCATATAAATGACGTTCGGTAATTATTTAGGAGGTGTTTGAACATCTTAACACAACTCCTATTTTATTGCCAGAAAGGGTCAACATCTTTTATTATTTTTCATACTTTGATACTGGCACAAAAGGTATCCCATGAGAAAGCTGATCACCCCGAGCTATACATACTATAATACACGTGCATTTTCTTTGTGCTGTTCACTTTTTGGCGTTCTCTGGTCTGAAACTGGTGGTGAGACTACATCAGAGACAGCAGAAGGCTGCCGTCTCTGGTGTAGGCCAATCAGTTTCAAAGATAACGCCCATGCATTATCAGAGCACGTTTGTTTGCATATTCACCACAAGTACTGTTTGTGGTTAATGCAGTGCTTGATTCCTTGCGATAAGTATCTATTTGGTTCAAACACCAAATAGATACCTCCTGTTTTATTGGCAGAAAGGGTAAAGTCTATTCTGATTTTTCGTACGTAATATGTTGAACTTCTTTCTCACCACCGTACGTATCCAACCGTGCTAATAGGAGGTGTAGGGGGGAGGGAAGGACAGCAAACTAAAAACAACAACAAGAATTTCTAAAGAAATTAGTTTGCCAATCTAGATGATGATTTAAAAGTGCCACAACTCCCAGTGGCTTCCTAATGTCGCAAGGAAGGAGCGTTCCAGACGGCACCAGAAGCTCGTTTGAAAGCGCCACGTGGCGACGATGCGGTGATCGCCGTCTTCGTTCGACGGCTTGGCCAGAAGCCGCCGCCGCCGCTTGCGAGGATGACGAGCGGAGTTCGTGTGACAGACGGAATGAAGTAGGGCTGAACGATTTGGAGAAAATATCTAATTGTGATTTTTCTGACAGATATTGTGATTGCGATTTGATGTGAGATTGATTTTTTTAAAAGTCAAGCTTCGGTTCAATATTCACTGTGTAACAGATGTAAAACATGTGATGGAGTATCACCTAATGATACCATCACAATATGAACTGTTCTATATATTCTAATGCAAGGATGAGAACTTAAATGATATGAATTGCTTCCAACATGTATTTATTTTAAAAAAATAATTGAAAAAGAACAATCAAACATAGAATAATTGTTAAGTTAAATAAATAAAGTTAGAATAATAAAAGTAAAACAATCCCAATAAGAAAGTCATAGGACCTTTCAGGTAATCAATAGAACATTATTTACTGATATCCAGCATATAGCTTATGAATTAACACTACCACAGAATAATTATCAAAAAAGCGATCTCTAAATAATAATAGAAATAGGAATATAAATACTCTTTGGTTCTTTCGGTAAAGTCTCGCAGGCAGAATAAAAATAGATCACGACTTTTCGATAGCAATGCAAGCAATCGTCCTCAGGCAGAATAAGTATAACCCGTAAAAACAAAGTTTTTCACTATAAATCTTTTATATGCGTGGCAGCGAACTTAATATAAAGGATTTAAAAATATATTCGCCTGTGGAGGACGCGGGGATCGATCCCGCGACCTTTGGCATGGGAAGCGAGGGCGCTACCAACTGCGCAACTCCGCCATGGCCTGTGGAGGGGTTACGCTCTGGGCTCTTACACTGTGACGTTCAGCCAAAGCCATGAATGTGTTCTATTTGAATATATGTAACATACATTTTTTTTGCCTAGAAAGTGTTAAATTTTGGGATTTTTTTTTCACGAACATTAATTGTCTCGCACAACGAGTCTGTCTGGAAAATGTCAGCTCGATTGGATCACGGGAAGTGGGTTTAAAAACGACCAAAAGATTTGCACAGTCGTAAGCAAGCAAGCAAGCACGCAAGCACGCAAGCACGCAAGCAAGCAAGCGAACTTAATATAAAGGATTTAAAAAAGAGGAGGCAAGCTGATGATGCAGGCTGCTTTTAAAGGGTAGAAATGGGCGTAGCCCAAGAGTCATAAACGACTGAGAAACAAACGACTGCATTAACGATAATCGGCGGTAGGGGGAGAGAGAGGGGTGGGGCAGAGATAAGAAAGGGGCTACGCGTGAGACAAGAGGGGAAAACGGCGGCAGGGGGGAGAAAAAGAATTGTCCATGAAGCCATCCAGATATATAAACACAGACACAACAACCACGACAGCTGTGATCCAGGGTGTTTAGTCTTTCTGTTTACAATCCCCTCAATGCCCTCTCTCACATGTAAAATTTACGATCTCCAAAGTAGATGTGCAACTTGCGCATATACAGAAACGTAATTGATTACTTTCTTCGTGGTGTGTAAAGGATGATTATGATGATGATTGTTTTTCGGTGTGATCACGGTTAGCTATGTTTCATGGTGGAAATATATATGGCAATTCTGTAATATGTTTTATATCTGTTTCCCTCCTTCTACCCTTCCACTGGAATCAACTCCCCCTGTACATAGACTCAGCACTGCTAGCCATAGAGTCAACACTCCCCATAGACTCAACACTACTCATAGACTCAACACTGCTAGCCATAGAGTCAACACTCCCCATAGATACTTTTTGGTTTTTTCGGTAAAGTGACGTAGGTAAAAAATAAAATAAAATAATTGAAAACAACTAAATTAAATCACGACGTTTCGGAGGCAACACAAGCTCCCGTCTTCAGGTGGAATCGTTACAGCCAAAGTCACTGTAGTAAGTTGGTATGCACTGCTGTAATCATAGCAGGTACCACCACAGTCAGTACGTACTGCTGTATTCATAGCAGGTACCACCACAGTCAGTATGCACTGCTGTAATCATAGCAGGTACCACCACAGCAGAATGCACTGCTGTAATCATAGCAGGTACCACGACGATCAGTATGCACTGCTGTAATCATAGCAGGTACCACCACAATCAGTATGCACTGCTGTAATCATAGCAGGTACCACCACAATATACACTGCTGTAATCATAGCAGGTACCACAACAGTCAGTATGCACTGCTGTAATCATAGGTACCACCACAATATGCACTGCTGTAATCATAGCAGACACCACCACAGCAGTATGCACTGCTGTATTCATAGCAGGTACCACCACAGTATGCACAGCTGTAGTCATAGGATACCACCCCAGTCAGTATGCACTGCTGTATTCATAGCAGGTACCACCACAGTTGGTATGCATTGCTGTAGCGAAAGCAGGTACCACCACAGTTGGTATGCACTGCTGTAGTGAAAGCAGGTACCACCACAGTCGGTATGCACTGCTGTAGTGAACGCAGGTACCACCACAGTCGGTATGCACTGCTGTAGTGAAAGCAGGTACCGCCACAGTCGATATACACTGCTGTAGTGAAAGCAGGTACCACCACATTCGGTATGCACTGCTGTAGTGAAAGCAGGTACAACCGCAATATGCATTGCTTTAATCATAGCAGGTACCACCACAGCAGTATGCACTGCTGTAATAAGAGCAGGGACCACCACAGCAGTATGCACTGCTGTAATCATAGCAGGTACCACCACAATATGCACTGCTGCAATCATAGCAGGTACCAACACAGCAGTATGCACTGCTGTAATCATAGCAGGTACTACCACAGTCAGTATGCACTGCTGTAATCATAGCAGGTAATACCACAATATTTACTGCTGTCATGATAGCAGGTACCACCACAGCAATATGCACTGCTGGATTAGCAGGTACCACCACAGCAGAATTCACTGCTGTAATCATTGCAGGAACCACCATAGTCAGTATGCACTGCTGTCGTGAAAGTAGGTACCACCACATACAGTATGCACAGCGGTAGCCATAGGATACCACCACAGTCAATATCCACTGCTGTAATCAAAGCAGGTACCACCAGTCAGTATGCGATGCTGTAGTGAAAGCAGGTTCCACCACATTATGCACTGCTGTAATCATAGCAGGTACCACCACAGTCAGTATGCACTGCTGTAATCATAGCAGGTACCACCACGGCAGTATGCACTGTTGTAATCATAGCAGGTACCACCACAATATGCACTGCTGTAATCATAGCAGGTACCACCATAGCAGTATGCACTGCTGTAATCATAGTAGGTACCACCACGGTCAGTATGCACTGCTGGTATCATAGCATGTACCACCACAGTCAGTATGCACTGCTGTTATCATAGCAGGTACTACCACAGTCAGTATGCACTGCTGTAATCATAGCAGCTACCACCACAGTCAGTGTGCACTGCTGTGATCATCGCAAGTAACACCACAATATGCACTGCTGTAATCATAGCAGGTACCACCACAGCAGTATGCACTGCTGTAATCATAGCAGGTACCACCACAGTCAGTATGCACTGCTGTAGTGATAGCAGGTACCACCACAATATGCACTGCTGTAATCATAGCAGGTACCACCACAGTCGGTATACACTGCTGTAGTGATAGCAGGTACCACCACAGTCACTATGCACTGCTCTAGGGAAAGCAGGTCCCACCAAAAGTAGGTATGCACTGCCGTAGTCATAGCAGGTACCACCACAGTCGGTATGCACTGCTGTAGTGATAGTAGATACTGCTATCCAGTTGGTAGATACTGATATATATATAGTTAGTAGATACTAAAACAGTCAGTATATACCACTACAGTTAGTAAATACTGCTACAGTCAGTCGATACTACTATACAGTCAGTAGATACTACTACGGTCGGTAGCTACTAGAGTCAGTAGACACTACTATAGAGTGAGTAGATACTGCTACAGAGTTAGTAGATACTACTATAGTCAGTGGATACTACTGTAGTGCTGAACTTTACGCAGACAACTTCTTCCTTTTCTGTCGTCACTTTATTTTATCCAACTCAGCACATTCGCCACCAATCTCCAGCGCGTTCTCCGCTCGCTCGCCGTGCTCCACCGGCCTCGCTCGCTCCGTCTCTCCCGACTCCCCTCTCTGCTTCTCCGTCTCACTCCGACTGGCTCTCTCGTTCACGTTCCACTGCTAGCCTATCCATCCTCTCGTCACCTCCTCTTCCCTTGCTCTACCTCTCGTACCTTCCTCGTCTCCGTCTCTACTGCTACCCTATACTTCTTCTTCTACTCCACTGCTACTCTACACTTCCTCTCGTATCTTCTTCTTCTGCTCCGACCGTCTCCGTCCAGCTCCCAGCACAACTCCCCATCTCACTCTGACTCATATTCTTAGGTTTTTCGGTAAAGTCACCTAGATAAAAATAAATAAAAATAATAAAAATAATAGAAATAATAATAGAAATAAAATTATAAATCACGACGTTTCGGAGGCAAAACAAGTCTCCGTCATCAGGTGGGACCGTCACAGCTAGATTTATTTCTATAATTTTTATTTTTATTATTTATTTTTATCTACGTGACTTTACCGAAAAACCTAAGAGTATGAATCCTTGCAGTCACGAAAGTTCCAAATCTAGAATTAATCACTCCGACTCCCCCGTATTTATCCCCGTGCCTATTAATTTCCAATTAAATAACTGGCATCCCCCCTAACGCCCTGCGCCTCCGGCCCCCGCCGCCACCTGTCCCCATTCCCAGACTTAAAGGCGCCACACTGTCCCTGACAACAACAACCGGCCAATCACTGCCCTGCATCCATAATTGCCTAACGGGCCGTCTCCGTCTTTCCCGTTGTCCCCCAGCAACACCAGCATGTCCCGATACGACCCCACTATTTCCAACCCGCACGTGTTTACAATTACCCCCCTTGGCGCGTGTTAAACCACTACACTACTATAGAGTCAGTATATACTACTATAGAGTTAGTTGTTACTACTATAGAGTCGGTAGATACTACTGTAGGGCGAGTAAATACTACTACGGTCAGTCGTTACTACAGCCAGTAAATCGTCGCTTCGCCAGCCTGTCGGCGATGAGCGGCGTCTGGGAGAGCAGTAGACGGAGGCAGAGGACCCGCAGCTCCCAGCAGTTCGTCCTCTTCCGCCTCAACCTCTTCCTCCGACGGAGGGTCCGGTGGCTTTCTCTTCTTGAGGTGCTTGGACATTTTATAAGAATCGTCCAAACGGTCTCAAGAGATACTTCTGACACCAATGTAATAAAGGTCGTTGAGGCGACTTCTGGAATCCGGTCTTTTATTAACGTTTAATTACAGCTCTCCTTCACGCTGCTGACCGGCAGTGTGAGAGGGATAGAGAGAGACGCGCAGCCACGTGGCAACTTGGAGCCCCGCACTCGCGTGGCCTCCTCCTCCGTTCGTTCCAGTTCTGCACCCCTATTTAATACCCGGGTCACGTGGTACGTTTCCACCAATCCTGGTTAGCCTCTATGGAATATTCCAGACTCCCTCGTAGTCTCCCGGGACCACGCCCCTGACTCATCTCCCCATTGGCTGTGGCCAAAGCCAGCAGAACCAATCCTCTACTTACAGCTGTCACCTTTCCATTACGTCAGGGCCACGCCCCTAGGCTTCCCCCCATTGGCTATGGACCAGGACCGGCAGAGCCAATCATCATGAAGAGTTGTGATACGTCAGTGAGCCGGATATATCCTCACATTACAATAGTGTGCTGATCTGGTGATTTCGAAAACATATGGTTAAGCCATGTTTGTTTAAAGTACAGAGTTAGCCTGATAACTTTTATCTCAATTGTTTTACGGTTGTTATTTTGCATACAGCATTGATATACGGCGTTTTTATCAGGAATATTTTGCTGTTTTTTCCTGGATGTTTCTGTCGCGTGTGGTCACTTTAAGATATTCTTTGTTCATGTTTTAGTTTGTTGCGGTTGCACCTGAGTCAAGAGCTGCATGGCTCACAGGGCTATACCGAATGAATGAAACTGAAAAAAGGCACTATATAAATGTTAACTACAATTAAATACATGTTTCTGTTTGTTTTCTTGCGTATGGCACTTTTGGAGAGCTAAATGTCAATGTTCAGGTCTGCTGGCAACGAAAGGGCTTCAGGAGAGAGCTTATGTAAGTCCTGTTATTCCTCCATTGAAGAGACGGAGACCACACTGGCTTATTATGTGGTCCATCATTTGGGTTCACAGTTCCATTGCTTATTTAGTATTACAGTTTTTATTCTCCTAAACACGTTAAATTCATACACAAATACTTTTTACATACATTCCACTTTTTTGTGTCTGTGTATGTATATGTAAGGTTTTTAAGGGAAGTTTTGAAATATATTTTTCACCCGGGCAACGCGGGGTACTTCCCACTAGTTTTCTATAATTAGTAAGCTTAAGCAAATAAAAAATAACACTTACTACCCAGGGAAAAAAATCGTGGTACATCGTGAATATGTACGATCATCAAACATTGCTCAACCTCTATCATATTACCTAATAATTAATACAAATTAGTAAACAGTAATATCTATGTTTAAACGGAGCTATTGATCTGCACAACTCACGTTGATGCTTGTCCACGGGAATGAGATTCCCCCTCCCCCGCCGTCGCGCGTGTGTGTGTGTTGCCAGGGGCAACCCACGGTCAGCGTTTCGCGCATGCGCAAATGTGTGCTGTCGCGCTCTTAGCTGCGCGGGGAAATAATTAAATAACATCGAATAGCACTAAATCGTGATTATGACCACTTTAAAGGTGACGGGGCTCGGGGCGTGCCGCCCAGCAATTTTTTTTTTCTATGTAAACCCCACCGTCCGAGAGCCAAATCCCTCGCAAGCGCGCGTCCACACAGGGACAAACAGAGGGACAGACATAGAATGACGTTTATAGGTAAGACTAGCGGGAAGTACTTCTCTTAAAAACCTTACATCTACATACACAGATACTAAGTTATTGTGAAAGCCCGGTGGGCCGTTTGTCCATTTCTCCACCAACAAAATTATAAGATGCTTGCACAAGTCCAAAAAGTAATAGAAAGTTGGGGGGTAAATAGTTGATGTAAAAGGTTTCCGAAAATTGTGGACCCCCCCCCCCTCAAAAAATATATTTACCTCCACGCAGGCATATATACCTACACACCCTACATACAACAAAGGAAGTAGTATCTCTTGACTCTGTAGTAGTATCTACTGACTGTACAGTAGTATCTACTGAACCAGAAGTAGCCACTGACTGTGTAGTAGTATATACTGACTGTAGCAGTATTGACTGACTGTAGTGGTATATACTGACTGTTTTAGTATCTACTAACTCTATATAGCAGTATCTACCAACTCGATAGCAGTATCTACTGTCACTACAGCAGTACATAGTGACTGGTGGCACCTGCTATGACTACAGCAGCGCATACCGACTTTGTTGGTACCTGCTTTCACTACAGCAGTGCATACTGACTGTGGTGGTACATGCTATGATTACAGCAGTGAATACTGTGGTGGTGGTGGTACCTGCTATGATCACAGCAGTGCATGCAGTGGTGGTGGAACCTGCCATGATTACAGCAGTGCATAATGACTGTGGTGGTACCTGCTCTGATGACAGCAGTGCATATTGTGGTGGTACCGGCTATGATTACAGCAGTGCATACCGACTGTGGTGGAACCTGCCATGATTACAGCAGTGCATACTGACTGTGGTGGTACCTGCTATGATTACAACAGTGCATACTGACTATGGTGGTAACTGCTATGATCATAGCAGTGCATACTGTGGTGGTACCTGCTATGATTACAGCAGTGCATACTGACTGGTGGTGCATGCTATGATTACAGCAGTGCATACTGACTGTGGTGGTAGCTGCTATGATAACAGCAGTGCATACTGTGGTGATACATGCTATGATTACAGCAGTGGAAACTGATTGTGGTGGTACCTGCTATGATTACAGCAGTGCATACTGTGGTGGTGGAACCTGCCATGATTACAGCAGAGCATACTGACTGGTGGTACCTGCTCTGATGACAGCAGTACATATTGTGGTGGTACCGGCTATGATTACAGCAGTGTATACCGACTGTGGTGGTACCTGCTTTCACGACAGCAGTGCATACTGACTGTGGTGGTACCTGCTATGATTACAGCAGTGCATACGGACTGTGGTGGTAGCTGCTATGATAGCAGCAGTGCATACTGACTGTGGTGGTACATGCTATGATTACAGCAGTGCATAACGACTGTGGTGGTAACTGCTACGAATACAGCAGTGCATACCGACTGTGGTGGTACCTGCTATGAATACAGCAGTGCATACTGCTGTGGTGATACCTGCTATGATTACAACAGTGCATATTGAGGTCGTACCTGCTATGATTACAGCAGTGCATATTGTTGTCATACCTGCTATGATTACAGCAGTGCATATTGTGGTGGTACCTGCTATGATCACAGCAATGCATGCTGTGGTGGTAGAACCTGCCATGATTACAGCAGTGCATACTGACTGTGGTGGTACCTGCTCTGATGACAGCAGTACATATTGTGGTGTACCGGCTATGATTACAGCAGTGCATACCGACTGTGGTGGTACCTGCTTTCAAGACAGCAGTGCATACTGACTGTGGTGGTACTTGCTATGATTACAGCAGTGCATACTGACTGTGGTGGTACCTGCTATGATCATAGCAGTGCATACTGACTGTGGTGGTACCTGCTATGCTTACAGCAGTGTATACTGACTGTGGTGGTAGTTGCTATGATTACAGCAGTGCATAACGACTGTGGTGGTAACTGATATGAATACAGCAGTGCATACCGACTGTGGTGGTACCTGCTATAACAGCACTGCATACTGCTGTGGTGATACCTGCTATGATTACAGCAGTGCATATTGTGGTCGTACCTTCTATAATTACAGCAGTGCATATTGTGGTGGTACCTGCTAAGATTACAGCAGTGCATACTGCTGTGGTGGTACCTGCTATGATTACAGCAGTGCATATTGTGGTCATACCTGCTATGATTACAGCAGTGCATATTGTGGTGGTACCTGCTATGATTACAACAGTGCATACTGCTGTGGTGGTACCTGCTATGATTACAGCAGTACATACTGCTGTGGTGGTACCTGCTATGATTACAGCAGTGCATATTGTGGTGGTACCTGCTATGATTACAGCAGTGCATACTGATTGTGGTGGTACCTGCTATGATTAGAGCAGTGCATACTGATTGTGGTGGTACCTGCTATGATTACAGCAGTGCATACTGACTGTGGTGGTACCTGCTATTATTACAGCAGTGCATACTGACTGTGGTGGTTCCTGCTAGGATTACAGCAGTGCATACCAACTTACTACAGTGACTCTTGCTGTAACGGTTCCACCTGAAGACAGAAGCTTGTGTTGCCTCCGAAACGTCGTGATTTAATTTAGTTGTTTTCATTTATTTTATTTTTTACCTACGTCACTTTACCGAAAAAACTAAAGAGTATCTATGGGGAGTGTTGACTCTATGGGTGGCAGTGTTGAGTCTATGAGTAGTGTTGAGTCTATGGGGAGTGTTAACTCTATGGCTAGCAGTGCTGAGTCTATGTACAGGGGTAGTTGATTCCAGTGGAAGGGTACAAGAAGGGAGAAAGATATAAAACATATTACAGAATTGCCATATATATTTCCACCATGAAACATAGATAACCGTGATCACACCGAAAAACAATCATCATCATAATCATCCTTCTGTATATGCGTAAGTGGCACACCTTCTTTGGAGATCGTAAAGTTTACATGTGAGAGAGGGCATTGAGGGGATTGTAAACAGAAAGACTAAATACCCTGGATCACAGCTGTCGTGGTTGTTGTGTCTGTGTTTATATATCTGGATGGCGTCATGGACAAATCTCTCTCTCTCCCCCTGCCGCCGTTTTCCCCTCTTGTCTCACGAGCTGCCCCTTTCTTATCTCTGCCCACCCCCTCTCTCTCCCCCTGCCGCCGATTATCGTTAATGCAGTCGTTTGTTTCTCAGTCCTTTGACTCTTGGGCTACGCCCATTTCTACCCTTTAAAAGCAGCCTGCATCATCAGCTTGCCTCCACCTTTTTTAAATTCTTTATATTAAGTTCACTTGCTTGCTTGATTAGGACCGTGCAAATCTTTCGGTCGTTGTTTTAACCCACTTCCCGTGATCCAATCGAGCTGACATTTTCCACACAGACTCGTTGTGCGTGACAATTAATGTTCTTGAAAAAAAAAATCCGAAATTTTACACTTTTTAGGACAAAAATATTATATTTAATTACCAATTGCTTAATGCTGCCATGCAATCATCTGACCCATAGGTGGCAGCCATCTCAAGCCAGAGGACGAGAGGACTCTAGCCGCCACGCATATAAAGGATTTATAGTGAAAGACTTAGTTTTTACGGGTTATACTTGTTCTGCCTGAGGACGATTGCTTGCATTGCGATCAGAACGTCGTGATCTCTTTTTATTCTGCCTACGAGACTTTACCGAAAGAACCAAAGAGTATTTATATTCCTATTTCTATTATTATTTAGTGATCGCTTTTTAGATAATTATTCTGTGGTTTGTTAATTCATAAGCTATATGCTGGATATCAGTAAATAATGTTATATTGATTACCTGAAAGGTTCTATGACTTTCTTATTGGAATTGTTTTGTTTGTATTATTATAACTTTATTTATTTAATATAACAATTGTTCTATGTTTGATTGTTCTATTTCAATTAAATTATTTTAATAAATAGATGTTGGAAGCAATTCATATCGTTTAAGTTCTCATCCTTGCATTAGAATATATAGAGCAGTTCATATTTTGATGGTATCATGTGGTAATACTCCATCACATTTTTTAAATCTATTACACAGTGAATATTGAACTGAAGCTTGACTTCAATCTCACATCAAATCGCAATCGCAATATCTGTCAGAAAAATCGCAATTAGATATTTTCTCCAAATCGTTCAGCCCTACTTCATTCCGTCTGTCACACGAACTCCGCTCGTCATCCTCGCAAGCGGCGGCGGCGGCTTCTGGCCAAGCCGTCGAACGAAGACGGCAATCACCGCATCGTCGCCACGTGGCGCTTTCAAACGCGCTTCTGGTGCCGTCTGGAACGCTCCTTCCTTGCGACATTAGGAAGCCACTGGGAGTTGTGGCACTTTCAAATCATCATCTAGATTGGCAAACTAATTTATTTAGAAATTCTTGTTGTTGTGTTTAGTTTGTTGTCCTTCCCCCCACACCTCCAATAAGTGTGGTTGGCTACGTACGGTGGTGAGAAAGAAGTT
Source organism: Lampetra fluviatilis (assembly GCF_964198595.1). Taxonomy (NCBI): domain Eukaryota; kingdom Metazoa; phylum Chordata; class Hyperoartia; order Petromyzontiformes; family Petromyzontidae; genus Lampetra; species Lampetra fluviatilis. The sequence goes on from NC_136331.1 coordinate 2,315,935, forward strand.
CAACATATTACGTACGAAAAATCAGAATAGGCTTTACCCTTTCTGCCAATAAAACAGGAGGTATCTATTTGGTGTTTGAACCAAATAGATACTTATCGCAAGGAATCAAGCACTGCATTAACCACAAACAGTACTTGTGGTGAACATGCAAACAAACGTGCTCTGATAATGCATGGGCGTTGTCTTTGAAACTGATTGGCCTACACCAGAGACAGCAGACTTCTGCTGTCTTTCATGTAGTCTCACCACCAGTGTCAGACCAGAGAATGCCAAAAAGCGAACAGCACAAAGAAAATGCACGTGTATTATAGTATGTATAGCTCGGGGTGATCAGCTTTCTCAAGGGATACCTTTTGTGCCAGTATCAAAGTATGAAAAATAATAAAAGATGTTGACCCTTTCTGGCAATAAAATAGGAGTTGTGTTAAGATGTTCAAACACCTCCTAAATAATTACCGAACGTCATTTGTATGAGTCCTGCTGCCCGACAACACGGCGGGAGGCAGTAGTCGTGTTCCCGAAGAATGTCGCATTATGGAAACATGGCGTTGTAATAAATAACATATAATGCAGGGGGTAAAGCATGGTCCGCGATAACGTGCGTGAGATGCGTACGCAGGGCCCAACGAAGATTGAGGATGCACGGTGGGTAGCATCTGGAAGCATCCAGCAGCATCCCAATGCCTTGTTGTGACTCTAGGTAGCATCGAGAAGCATCCAGTAGCATCCCAATGTCTTGCTGTGACTCTAGGTAGTATCCAAAAGCATCCAACAGCATCCCAATGCCTTGTTGTGACTCTAGGTAGCATCTAGAAGCATCCAGCAGCATCCCAATACCTTTATTGTGTGACACTAAACCGAGGCAACCATACGACCGCTTATCCCCACTCGCACGACCGTAGTTCTGTTCGCTCGATTTCGTCATATATCCTATTCGCATCCACCCTATATCGCGTTATAGGGAGAATGGACTGTGCTTTAAAACATCGTAAAACAATTAGGTTAAACTCACGAACACTGGTTGCCTACTTCCCAGCCAAATGCCCACCACTCCTTGAGCCTAGTCTGGTTTTATTGACCAGCAAACATCTGTGAGCTTCATAGCTCATCGGATTCCTCCTCTGGTAAAAATACATTTTATGATTTTACTAATGTCAGGGTCTTGTGAAATTTCCTGAGTGAAAACTGTCAGGCCGAAACGAATCTCAGTGTCATGGAGAATTCTTCGACCAGGCGATTGATATCTTAGGCCTGGCAAAACTCCTACGGCGAATTCGCTAGGCAGCTGGCTGGCTGGTGATAAGAAGTAGGTGCGCATTGCTACGCCGTGTAAATGCAAACTACAAATTGTAAACTCTGATTTCCCTTCAGCCCCAGGTCCGAGGGAAGCCACAGATCAAAGCTTAACCCCCGCACATTGAGTCCCTTCTAGGCCTGACGAAGACCTTAACCCTCGTAAACGTCTTGAGAAGCCTCGGAGAGAGAAATCGTAGCCCCCCCCGGCAGAACCGCGGGTTCCAGAGGGGGAACATGGGTTTTGGTGGGAATGTGGGTTCTGGAGAGGGAACGTGGGTTCTGGAGGGAAAACGCGGGTTCTGGAGGGGGAACGTGGGTTCTGGAGGGGGAACGTGGGTTCTAGAGGGGAACGTGGGTTCTAGGGGGGAACGGGGGTTCTGGAGGAGGAACGTGGGTTCTGGTGGGAGAACGTGGGTTCTGGAGGGGAACGTGGGTTCTGGAGGAGGAACGTGGGTTCTGGAGGGGAACGTGGGTTCTGGAGGAGGAACGTGGGTTCTGGAGGGGGAACGTGGGTTCTGGTGGGAACGTGGGTTCTGGAGGGGGAACGTGGGTTCTGGAGGGGGAACGCGGGTTCTGATGGGAACGTGGGTTCTAGGGGGGAACGTGGGTTCTAGGGGGGAACGTGGGTTCTGGTGAGAACGTGGGTTCTGGAGAGGGAACGTGGGTTCTGGAGGGGGAACGTGGGTTCTAGGGGTGAACGTGGGTTCTGGAGGGAGAACGTGGGTTCTGGAGGAGGAACGTGGGTTCTGGAGGGGGAACGTGGGTTCTAGGGGGGAACGTGGGTTCTAGGGGGGAACGTGGGTTCTGGAGGAGGAACGTGGGTTCTGGTGGGAGAACGTGGGTTCTGGAGGGGAACGTGGGTTCTGGAGGAGGAACGTGGGTTCTGGAGGAGGAACGTTGGTTCTGGAGGGGGAACGTGGGTTCTGGAGGGGGAACGTGGGTTCTGGAGGGGGAACGCGGGTTCTGATGGGAGCGTGGGTTCTAGGGGGGAACGTGGGTTCTAGGGGGGAACGTGGGTTCTGGAGGGGAACGTGGGTTCTGGAGGAGGAACGTGGGTTCTGGAGGAGGAACGTTGGTTCTGGAGGGGGAACGTGGGTTCTGGAGGGGGAACGTGGGTTCTGGAGGAGGAACGTGGGTTCTGGAGGGGGAACGTGGGTTCTAGGGGGGAACGTGGGTTCTAGGGGGGAACGTGGGTTCTGGAGGAGGAACGTGGGTTCTGGTGGAGAACATGGGTTCTGGAGGGGGAACGTGGGTTCTGGTGGGAACGTGGGTTCTGGAGGAAGAACTGGGGTTCTGGAGGGGGAACGTGGGTTCTGGAGGAGGAACGGGGGTTCTGGAGAGGGAACGTGGGTTCTGGAGGGGGAACGTGGGTTCTGGAGGGGGAACGTGGGTTCTGGAGGGGGAACGTGGGTTCTGGTGGAGAACATGGGTTCTGGAGGGGGAACGTGGGTTCTGGTGGGAACGTGGGTACTGGAGGGGGAACGTGGGTTCTGGAGGGGGAACGTGGGTTCTTGAGGGGGAACGCGGGTTCTGGAGGGGGAACGGGGGTTCTGAAGGGAGAACGTGGGTTCTGGAGAGGGAACGGGGGTTCAGGAGGGGGAACGTGGGTTCTGGAGAGGGAATGTGGGTTCTTGAGGGGGAACGTGGATTCTGGAGAGGGAACGGGGGTTCTGGAGGGGGAACGTGGGTTCTTGAGGGGGGACGCGGGTTCTGGAGGGGGAACGTGGGTTCTGGAGAGGGAACGGGGGTTCTGGAGGGGGAACGTGGGTTCTGGAGGGGGAATGTGGGTTCTTGAGGGGGAACGTGGGTTCTGGAGGGGGAACGGGGGTTCTGAAGGGGGAACGTGGGTTCTTGAGGGGGGACGCGGGTTCTGGAGGGGGAACGTGGGTTCTGGTGGGAACGTGGGTTCTTAGGGGGAACGTGGGTTCTGGAGGGGGAATGTGGGTTCTGGTGGGCGAATGTGGGTTCTGGAGGAGGAACGTGGGTTCTGGAGAGAGAACGTGGGTTCTGGAGGAGGAACGTGGGTTCTGGAGGGGGAACGTGGGTTCTTGGGCAGAACGTGGGTTCTTGTGGGAACGTGGGTTCTGGTGGGGGAAGGTGGGTTCTGGAGGGGGAACGTTTGTTCCGGAGGGAGAACGTGGGTTCTGGAGGAGGAACGTGTGTTCTGGTGGGAATGTAGGTTCTGGAGGGGGAACGTGGGTTCTGGTGGGAACGTGGGTTCTGGAGGGGGAACGTGGGTTCTGGTGAGAACGTGGGTTCTGGAGGGGGAACGTGAGTTCTGTTGAGGCAACGTGGGTTCTGGTGGGAACGTGGGTTCTGGAGGGGGAACGTGGGTTCTTGAGGGGGAACGCGGGTTCTGGAGGGGGAACGGGGGTTCTGGAGGGAGAACGTGGGTTCTGGAGAGGGAACGGGGGTTCAGGAGGGGGAACGTGGGTTCTGGAGAGGGAACGGGGGTTCTGGAGGGGGAACGTGGGTTCTTGAGGGGGGACGCGGGTTCTGGAGGGGGAACGTGGGTTCTGGAGAGGGAACGGGGGTTCTGGAGGGGGAACGTGGGTTCTGGAGGGGGAATGTGGGTTCTTGAGGGGGAACGTGGGTTCTGGAGGGGGAACGTGGGTTCTGGAGGGGGAATGTGGGTTCTTGAGGGGGAACGTGGGTTCTGAAGAGGGAACGGGGGTTCTGGAGGGGGAACGTGGGTTCTTGAGGGGGGACGCGGGTTCTGGAGGGGGAACGTGGGTTCTGGTGGGAACGTGGGTTCTTAGGGGGAACGTGGGTTCTGGAGGGGGAATGTGGGTTCTGGTGGGCGAATGTGGGTTCTGGAGGAGGAACGTGGGTTCTGGAGAGAAAACGTGGGTTCTGGAGGAGGAACGTGGGTTCTGGAGGGGGAACGTGGGTTCTTGGGCAGAACGTGGGTTCTTGTGGGAACGTGGGTTCTGGTGGGGGAAGGTTGGTTCTGGAGGGGGAACGTTTGTTCCGGAGGGAGAACGTGGGTTCTGGAGGAGGAACGTGTGTTCTGGTGGGAATGTAGGTTCTGGAGGGGGAACGTGGGTTCTGGTGGGAACGTGGGTTCTGGAGGGGGAACGTGGGTTCTGGTGAGAACGTGGGTTCTGGAGGGGGAACGTGAGTTCTGTTGAGGCAACGTGGGTTCTGGTGGGAACGTCGGTTCTAGTGGCAACGTGGGTTCTTGGGGGGATCGTGGTTTCTGGTGGGCGAACGTAGGTTTCTGGTGGGAACGTGGGTTCTGGAGGGGGAACGTGGGTTCTTAGGGGGTCCGTAGATTCTGCTGGGAACATGGGTTCTGGTGGGAACGTGGGTAACAACCAGCCCCCCCCCTCCCCCCGGGCGCTGCCACCACCGCCGCCACCACCGCCGCGCTATCACTGCCCCCTGCACGCATTCACGTGCAGGCGGAGCACCCCGTGGCTGTGCAGCCTCAGCAGTTCCGCGAACTCGCTGGGCATGTAGTGCCCCGACTTGGGCTGCTGGTCATCGTAGTAGTGGTGGGTCAGCTGGCGGCCCAGCGGTCGGTCAACAGGGGCGGCCGCGGGGGCCACGACGGCCTGTGCCCCCTTCTTCCTCTTCCTGCTCCTCTTCGGCTTCCTCCTTCTCTCGTCCTCCTTCACCTGCGCCGGGGTGGGCAGGTCGTGCACGAACGGCCAGAAGCCATAGACGTGCACCTCGTTGCACAGATCCATGGCCACGCTCGTCTGGGGGGGGGGGGGGGAGGTGTGTGGGTGAGGAGGGGGGAGATAGGGGAGGATGGGAGATGTTTTAGGATAATTTTATGGGAGTGTGCACATTCTATTTAAACTATTAATCCATTTTTAGCTTGTAATAATAATACGAATGTATAATGTGCATTACATCCGAGGATCCCAATGCGTAAGGAATCACTGAGATGCTACGTAGCTCTTCTTTCAGAAGCCGCTTGGCTATCATGAATGATATCTCAATGAAGTGGTTTATTATTACGTAGGTATAAAATAAATTAAATCACGACGTTTCAGGTGCAACAAGGACTGAATCCAAATGTACTAACTTTGGTAAGGCACTGCCTTACCAACACATACTTCACTGGGAATGGTATATTCTACAAACAACATTAGGGTACCCCAATAGGTTCTCCCTTACCGACAGTGGTAGCGAATGTTTTCATGGACAAATTTGAGACAGATGCCATCCAGACATCCACCCTATGTCCTTCCTTGTGGAAGAGATATGTGGATGACACGTTCATAATCTGGCCACATGGCTTGCCAGCACTTAACCAATTTCTCAACCACGTCAATTCCATACACCCGTCTATTAAATTCCCCATGGAAGTGGAAAAGGATGGCAAGCTACCATTCCTGGATATTTTGATCCAGAATAGACCTGATGGCTCGTTGGGACATTCGGTCTACAGGAAAGCCACCCACACGGATGCCTATCTAAAGCCTGACTCCCACCACCATCCAGCCCAGAAGAATTCCCTCATCAAAACACTACACCATAGGGCCCGTTGCATCTCCGACCAGCACCACCTAGCCAGTGAGTTGGAGCACGTACACCAAGCCCTCAGAATGAACGGAACCAACCTATTGAGGATCCAACCAAAACCATCACTTTACCATACATATCAGGGGTTACCAAAAGGATTTCCAAAATCTTAAACAAACACAAGATCCAGGTTCGTTTCAACACAGGACACAAACTGAGTTGTGGTTGCGGCAGCAGTTACATTGGGGAACCGAAACGACATGTCTCGGACCGAGTTCGTGAACACAAGGCAGATCTGGAAAACGGTAGGACCAATACTTCTACCGTTGCCGCTAATTGTTTTAACGCTGTGGGCTCACACGAAATTGATTTTTCCAAGACAGAGGTACTCTGCAAGCCTACCAGCTACCTTCAGAGATTTGTTCATGAAGCCATCCAGATATATAAATACAGACACAACTTTAACCGAAAGGATGGGTACAAACTGAGCAATCATTGATAGGATGTTATTAACCAGGTAAAGTCTTAACTAACTGTGATGTTTCCATCCTACCTGCCTATGTCAGCTGTTATTTCCGATTCTCTGTGTCTCTCTCTCTATGCCTCTCTCTTAGTTCTCTCATGCTCACATGTCCTTTGCATTACACTTTCATGCCTTTGGATTGCACTCTCATGCTCACATGTCCTTTGGATTGCACTCTCATACCCAAATGCCCTTTGGATTGCACCCGTTGGGTTGCACTCATGCCTTTGGATTGCACCACTCTTCGATTTTAAATTAACATGGTAATCTCTCACATTAACATAGCCACTTCCATGCCCTCCTTTAAGAGGCCGCTTTGGATTGCACCACTCTTCGATTTCATATTAACATGCTAATTTCTCACATTAACACAGCCACTTCTGTGCCCTCGTCGAGGAGGCTGCTCTCCTATCTTACAGTTACATGGTCATATCTCACATTAGCATCACTAGCCCCGGCCACTTCTTTATGACCCTTGGGCTACACCCATTTCAAACCTTTCAAAACCGTCTGCCTTAGCAGCAGACTATGCTTTCCCACCTGATGACGGACGCTTGTGTTGCGCCCGAAACGTCGTGATTTATTTTATTTTATACCTACGTGACTTTACCGACAGAACCAAAGAGTATGGATTCCTGCAGTCACGAAAGCTTCAAATCAAGATTGGCTTATTATCATCATCATCGTGTGGAACTTTACATCAGCAGCCAAATTTTCGAAACGTGTGTTGTTGATTTATAATGTGAGGGGAAAAGCCAGAGAACCCCGAAAAAAAAATCTACGCGACCACAGAGAGAGAGAGAGGCACGCAAATTCCGATTATACAGCAGGCGTCAGGATCAGGATCAAAGCATCCTGTACAACAGGCGAGGTAGTTGGCATCTCCTAGCCACCGTAGCGGTGGACTCATAAAGAAATGCTCAGACTTACTTAAGAGGGAAGATGCAAGGGGAAGTTGGGAGACACGGGGAGACACAATGATACACGGAGAGACATAGGGAGACATGGGGAGACACGGGGAGACACAGGCTGCTCCCTCTGCATCTGCCAGAGCTGCACCTTGACTCAAAACCAGTTGATCTTATATCTTGATTTGTGCTTCAGTATTAACCACTATCTGATTGTGCTACCACCACACCTGCCCGTTTTGGCCTGTGGTTGATATTTTGATACGTGTGTTGATTTTATATGTGGCACATTAGGAATTGACCACTCTTTTAATTATCTCCTCGTGCAGCAATGGAGTAAAGTGTGGTTTTGTGAAGGTCCCTTATGTGATGTGCAATACATCAATGCTCGTGTGTACACCAGCATGCGATACTGAGTCGGGCCTATAGGTGGCTGACAGGGTTATTGAGTAACCGGACCTGTCCACCAGTCACTTGGTTAATGGCGACTTTCTCTGTTTGTGACGCACGTGCTGTTGCATTTTACAGGTAAGGGACCCAAATGTTTTTTTTACAGTACGTTTACAGTACATATACAGTACAGATAATGGGTGTAAGATACCAATATAAGTGGATGGTATAGATAGACATACAGCTTAGGATTAAAGGAATATTCGAATAGTGAAGTGTAAAGGTTATGATTGAAGACAAAGATGGTTCATCAGTAGTGGAATTGGGTTTAAGGGAAACTGTTGTTGAGTAACCTGACCTGTACACCAGTCAGGTGGTTAATGGCGACTCGGTATTACACACGTGATTTTGCATTTTACAGATTATCACAATTAATGTGTTAGCCCTCGATTTGGACCACCTGCCCCCGTCCTTAATTTCGAGTGTGAAATATGTAGGTAGGAGGACTACCTTCGTTTAATTTATACCATGACGTATTGCGATGCCCTCTCCAATTGGGGCTAGTTTTTACTCAAAAAATAAATTGAATGAATGAAACGAAAAGGGAGACGTGGGGAGACGCAGGGAGACACTTGGAGACACGGGAGGTAGGGGTGTAGACACGGGGAGACACTGGGAGACACGTGAGGCAGTGGTGTAGACACGGGGAGATACCGGGAGACACGGGAGACAGGGAGGCAGAGGTGTAGACACTGGGAGTCACTGTGATAAATGGGAGACACTGGGAGACTACGGGAGACACAAACAAGCAGAGGTGGAGACACTGAGAGACACGGGGAGGCACTGGCAGACACTGGAGACCCTTGGAAGCACTAGGATTACACTGGGAGGCTGGGTGTAGACACTGGGAGAAATGGGGAGACACTGGAAGAGACTGGGAGACACGGAAGACATTGGGAGATAGTGGAGACTGTTCCCGTGGTGCATCGTTACCATAATGAGGCCCGAGGTGAGGTGCGACTCCTTGACGCCGCGTTCCATCCAGAAGTGAGAGATGGCCCTCATGTAGGAAGGGTTGAAGAAGGCCACGCGCTGCTGAGACTCAAAGTCTTCCAGGGTAAATATGGCCTGGGGGGCGTGGGGGGAGGAAGGGGGGCGGGGGTGTGAGGAATCGCTGCCGCGTGTGATGCCGTATGGACACGGGGTGCACAGATGGACACTGGTGGACACGGGTGGATGTGAGTGGGCCGTGGTTACCCTGTACGCGAGCGACGTGAATGCAGACATGGTGAAGGCGGGGATGAGAAGGATGCTGGCGCCGTACGAAGACATCTTCCTGATGAACTCCTTTCTTCTCCCGATCAGGGACTCGAATCTACATACACACACACATGGGGTTACACACACACGGGGTTACACACACACGGGGTTACACACACACACGGGGTTACACACACGGGGTTACACACACACGCGGTTACACACTTATAAATGCACATGGGGTTACAAATAGAAATGCAAATATCCCCCGTAAAGCCTTAACAGACTTTTGAGGCAAGTGCTGTTAGTGAGCAACTATGAAGGCCTGCACGGCACACCAACACCACAGCCAGGCCGCCTTTGTGTTTACTACACACCACACCCAGGTACTCATTTGAGGCCGAGTTGATCTAGGGGAGAAGCCCAGAATCGGTTCAGATAACCGCTACTCCGAGTTGGTGGCGGCAAGCGTCACCAGAGTTCGACAGACCTTGTAATGCGAGGGCGGGGGGCGTGGCCCAGGGCGGTCGGCCCCCGATTCGTTCACCCACCTACCTCCTATTGGAGGAGGGAGGATGTCTCTACAAATCCGGCCGTCCCACCTGATGAAGCCGGTTGTAATTGCTTTTGAAACGTCAGACTCAAAGTTGTAAATGTCATGGATTTGCTCTCCAACACACCAGTGCAGCTGTACTTGTGACGAATTGGCTGAGTTATGTTCGCGGGACACTAAAACTGACTAACTGGTTGTGTCGGGTGGTGGCGGGTTTAATGACACAACGTTTATATTAAGGCGATCTAGCCCAAAAAAATTACTATCATGAAAGACCAAGATTCCCCCGTGTGTAGCCTTTGAGGCACGTGCTGTTAGTGAGTCGGCAATTGTGAACGCCGGTGGTGCGGGCACACGGGGCGGGATAGTTGGGCCTTCAACGCACCTAGGGCCGCCTTTGTCTCCCCAATAGCAACGTTTAGTACACACATGGCACACCGGTGTGTTCACTTGAGGCTGAGTCGACCGAGGCAACACAAACGACAAAGATCCGCCAATGTTGGGGCAAGTGCTGTTTGTGAAGAGGAGCAGCAATTGTAAAAGCCGGTGGAACGGCACACTGGCTGGGTGGGTTGGGCCAGCGCCATGGCCGGGGCCGCCTTTGTCTCCACAGTTGGCGTCATTTTCTGCACACTTGAGGCTGAGTCGACCATCGGCACGCGACCATGCGCACTCGCTAGCTCGCTCGCTCACCGATTGATGAAGATGCTCGGGTTGGAGGTGACGATGTCCGTTTTGCTTCCCACATCGTCCTGGAAGTCGCCCCCCACGGGAGGGATGTTGCATCTGGTGGACAATGAAGGGAGTCAGCCTCAACCCTGCCCACACGTCTAGAGTTCAACCCTGTCTACATGTCTAGAGTTCAACCCTGCCCACATCTAAAGTCAACCCTGCCCACACGTCTAGAGTCAACTCTGCCGATGCGTCTAGTCTTCAACCCTGTCCACACGTCAGGAGTCAACTCTGCCCACATTTATAGACACTCACTCCCTCCCTCCTTTTCTTTTTACTTTTTAACGATCAGACGGAACTTTGCTTCGTTCATCATGTAGTTTTTTTTACTTGCTTATGTGCCCCTTTTTTTAAATCAAAGATATAACGCGGGTTTCCCGTATAACATAAGTGCCATTATGTGCTGTTGTGTCCATAGACACCAACAAAAAAAAATCACCCTCAAAAACCCATTACCAGATCTCCTGCTTTCATCAGATTATACAAAGCACCCTCGGTAGCCCAACGCGTCGAGAAAGATGCGACACCCCCCGTCAACTGAGCGTACCGAAATTCCAGCCAAATTATGGCAGAAACCAGGGCCTTGAAGATGCGGCAGTGGCTGGAGAAGCCGCTCCCCTTCAATTGCGCATTTCCTGGCCCTATAGATGGCGAGTTTGGCGTTGTTCAGGATAAAGTTCGTCAACCCCTCTATATCCTTGGTACCCTCGTTCCCCCTATATCCAAAAATAAGAATTGTGGGTGAGAAATGAAGATTGAATTTCAGTAGAATATTGCTTAACAGCTTATAGAGTGATTCTAGGCTTTTGCAGTATACGTATTGGTGCGCCACTGTTTCGAGCTCACCACAGAATCCGCATTCAGGATTTGTGTCTGTGAAAAGTGCCAGAAATGTGTTCGTGGTTACAGTCCCATTGGCAATGCTCCAGCTAAGATCACCATGGCGCTTGTATGACGGATTTGAGTAAAATAGCTCCCAATGAGGCTTCAAGCAATCACTGCAGGGCATCGTGTCCCCCCAAGCGTAGCATTTGTGTGACATTATTATTTGTCGGTGGTGGAAATCGACCATTTGGGCATACAGCTTTTTCCGGTCTACACCCAAGAAGCACCCCTCCTGGCCATTCCCCGAGGTGTGCCCCCCGTGCTGCTGTGAGGAAGAGAGGTGAGTGTGCTCCCGTGTTGGGACGACATTCAGCTTTGATGGCACTGGGCCACTGCCGGCGTCCACCATGCGGTTCTCCATGGCAGGGCCCACAAGAGCGGGTAGTGGCAGGTTGGGGTTCCGTAGCAGCGGCTCATGAGCGAATTCCGATGCTGACCGGGCTTATTCAGTCGGACGGTGACGAGGAAACCCCATGTATGTAGGACACTCCTGTAGAAGTGGGGAATCTGTGCGAGTGGAATACCTATAATGTCCATAAAGAAGAGCTGCTTTCTGCACTGAAGGCCCCCGAGGTTATTTAGAAAAAACGATGCTGTAGAACACCACATGGGTGATGGGGTCGTGTAGAGGAACCTCTGTACGGCTTGTAGACGAAATGTAGACAGTTGGCTCTGTACACAAACTAGACCTTGCCCACCCTCCCACAGTGGCAAGGCCAAGATGCCAGCAGCCACACGGTGCTTCCTGTGCGACCAGAAGAAGGCAGCTATCAGTCTCTGAAGTTTTTCTATCAGGTATACGGGTGGAGTGAGGGAAAAGAAGCGGTGCCACACGGTGGATGCAACCAACTGGTTCACCACCAGGGGTTTCCCTCTAAACGAGAGAGACTTGCGCAGGCGCCTCCAAGGCTCCAGTCGTTTCCTCACCTTCTCTTCCAGGAAATCCCAATTTTCCTGCAGTGGTTTTTCTCCAGGCCCAAGGCGCACGCCGAGATGTTGAAGACACTCTTTGCTCCACATTATTGTCTTGGCCAACTCAGGGAACCGGGCTTCATCCCACTTCCCAACAAGCAGCCCACTGCACTTCTCCCATTTCATCCTGGAGGAGGACGCACGGGAGTAAACCTCTTGGCACTCGTGCAGCCGTTCGATGTCGTCAAAACTCAGTAAAAAGAGGAGAATGTCATCGGTATCGCTGTGAGGGTCACTCTCATACTGGGCTCTTTTAGAGTCAGTCCGGTGAGTCGGCGTTGGAGTAGGTGCAGAAAAGGCTCCAAGACGAGAGTGTAGAGCTGTCCTGACATAGGACAGCCTTGCCTGATACCTCTTCTGAAATCTATAGGAGCTATTAGTCCACCATTTACTTGAACCAGACACTGGGCCATGTTGTACAGCAGACTAATCAATCCTATGAAGCGAGTCCCAAAACCAAAAGCTTTTAGAGTACCAAGAAGATACTGGTGATCATCCCTGTCAAAGGCTTTCTCTTGATCAAGGAAGAGAAAGGCAAGTGGAAAGTTCAACTGTTCCGACAGAATGATCAAATCTCTGACCAGGAAAATTCCATCATGGATGGTCCTCCCCGGAACAGTGTATGCCTGGTCATCGGCGATAACCTTAACCAACACCCTCTTAAGCCTTGCCGATGCAGCTTTCGCGAGAATCTTATAGTCCGTGCTCAGCACTGAGACTGGACGCCAATTTTTGAGGTGTCTGAGGTCACCCTTCTTCGGAATCAGTGTGAGCACGGCTCTCCTCCATGACTGAGGCATCACGTTGGTCTCCACTGCTTCATCTAGAACGGCCTTGTAGTCTTTACGTATTGAGTGCCAAAAATGGTGATAAAACTCCCCCGTCAGCCCATCAATCCCTGGAGACTTGTTCCTGGCCAGGGCACTCACTGCCATGTCCAGGTCGCTTTGTTTGACCTCTTCTTCCAGAAGGTCCCTGTCCTCTTCACCCAAAGTAGGCAGGTCCTTCCAGATTTCATCCTGGCCCATTGTGGAAGTATGCTCTGGAGAGAAGAGATTTCCATAGTAATGTGCTATTGTTGAAGCTATTTGATTATTGTTTGAAAAAGGAACCCCTTGTCATCAAATAAATGCTCCATGGCTTTACGTCTACCATTCTGCTTCCCTAATGAGAAGAAAAGTGTCGAGCTTGAGTCCATATCAAGGGTATCTTTAAAACGAGAGCGTACAAATGCCCCTTTTGCCTTTTCTTTCTGCAACCCTTTTAGACATTCTAGGGTTTTCACATATTCCTGCAGTAGGCCTGGGTCATCCCCAATCTTCCGCCTTTGCTCTAGAATATGGACCCTGTTCCCCAACTCACAAATTTCTCGGTCAATATTTTTTGTCTTTCCCCAGGCATACAACTGACACAGTTTTTTGATGTGTACATTCCCTATGTCCCACAATTGTGCTAAGCTATTAAACTTATCTTTATTTCCCTGCCACTCCACCCAGAAGACCCCAAAAAGATAGGTGGAGGTGGTGTCTTGCAAAAGGGCATTATTGAAATGCCAGTATGCCAATCCCCTTGGGACTCCTATTATCATTTCAAGTAGTATTAGGCAATGATCGGTCAGTGGTGCTGCCTGAATATTGGACGACGCTGCACTATTTACAAGGTCTTTCGAGATGTAAAAACAGTCGATCCTTGACTGCGACAGTGTTCTGTCAGCTCGGATTCGTGTAAAGGTGAAACCTTGCTGCTTTGGATTTTTGCATCCGCCACACGTCTTCAAGACTGTACGTGCGGAGCACATGCTGTAAGGTGTTCAGGACCCCGCTTTTGCACTGCTCGGTGCCAGTGCGGTCGAGGACATCGAGTGTACAGTTGAAATCTCCCCCCAACATCAGACACTCGTCATTCGGGATGGTTTGAGATAGTCCTGTAACTCATTGAAAAAAAGCAGTTTTCACGCATCATTGATGGGTGAATATGTTTATGAGGTGGACAGAAATGTCATTAAGTTTGATCATTACATCGAGGGTTCTTCCCGGTACCACCTCAATTTGGTTAACTATGGTGGGCGTAAACCTCGGTGCAAATAGCGTTGCCACTCCTGAAGAATAATGAGTAAGGTTACTGAAAAACAAATCAACTTTCCATTCCGTTTCCCATTCATTCTCCTCGCTGGTCGTAAGATGCGTCTCCTGCACAAAGAGCACCGAGGCTTTGTGTTCTTTTGTGAGAGAACGCACAAAGTGTCTCTTGAGTGGACCACTACACCCATTTATATTATTTAAGAGTTTGTCTCTTGGATTTTTCCTCACTTGATACAGTAAATTTAGCTGTGACGGTCCCACCTGATGACGGAGAATTGTGTTGCCTCCAAAATGTCGTGATTTATTATTTTATTTCTACTATTATTTCTATTATTATTTATTATTTATTTTTCTTCTTCTTCTTATTATTATTATTATTTTACCTATGTGACTTTACCGAAAAAACCTAAGAGTATGAATCCTTGCAGTCACGAAAGCTTCAAATCTAGAACCATTTATATTAATTGCCGCTATCCGCAGCATTACGTGTCAGTGGAGTTGTCGCCAGGTGTGTTTTCCTTCCACGTAGTTAATTGTCCCAGGAAGTACCTGATCCTTTTCCTTTCCTTTCCAGACGACGACTTTCTCTGTTTCTTGAAGTTCCCCTCAACATGGAGTAGGGAGGTTATTATTGCCTCCACATTTCACCACCTTGATAGAGCTGCAGTCATCCTTTCTTCTGAACCATGCACTTCATCTAAAAAGTTCCATAGCTCTGACTGTGAGAATATTGGTGCCCCTTTTGTCAGCTCAGCAGATGTCAGGTTCACCCCACTTTCTGTGCTGAGGGTTTCTTCCAATTCCTCTTCTTGGCTTCCCCCCTCAGCCCCCAAGCTTTGAGGATTTTCAGTCGTCGTGGTATCCTCCATCAATGCTTTATCGGGTGATGCCGCTTGCCCCTCAATTGACGGCCTTCCATCGTCCTCGTCTTGGTCACCCGCAGTTTGGTCAGTGGGGCCCTGTTTGGGCTCCTCCGTGCTCTTGGCTGCTCGCATTTCCTGGGAGCCCTCGGCCGCCTCATTGGGCGTGCCGTCGAGGTCTGAAGTGCGACCCTCTTCACTTGTTTCCTTCGCCACTTCACAGATTGCGGTCTCCCCTGCTTCCACTTCAGGCTCCAGATTTTCTTCAGGCGTCCTGCGCTTGAGCTTGGTTCCTGCACGGGACTTCTTCCCTGTGCGTGTCCCACCTCTAGGGGCATCTGGGGTGGCAGAGACCCCGTCCTTGCCACCAGTGCTCTCCGCATCTCCCCCAGGCGTCGGTGCGATGTCCGACTCCAACTTTGGGAGATCCTTAAAGGGACTGACCTCATCCCCACTGGATTCTGGAGACAATGAAGCCGAGTCCTCCACAAATTTCCTCTTCAGAGGTCTGGCTGTCAATGATGGCTGGGTGGCTGGCCGAGCCTCAGTCTCCATGGCAGTAGCTGGTGTTGGAGTGAGACCTACCGCCATCTCGCGTGATCTCCGTGGTGAGGGACCCTCTCCTGAGTCACTTGTTGGGTGTGCTTCTTTATCACCCTTTCCCACCATTGCCTCGCGTTTGGATTGGGCATTTGCTGTCTTCGGGCAGTGTTTTTTTAACATGCCCCTCTGCTTTGCATAGGTTGCATTTTAGCACGTCCCTGCAGCAAAACAGCCTATGGGCCCTTCCTCCATTCATGACCACAAAGGAGCCCTCCTCAAGCTGCCCATTGGGCACCAGTATGTAGACCTGCCTTCTAAAAGACAAGACATGCCTCAAGGCAGGATTTTTGAGGCCCAAAGGCACATGCTGAAGGTTGGAAGTCAGCGTGCCCAACTTAGCCAGGTGATCTTGGATGTCTTTATCGGGAATGTAGGGGAGGACGTTGGATACGATTACGCGTACCGATGGTGATGAAAGTGGCTCCAAGGTGAGGTGCCAATCGCCAACCATCAGCCCCTTCTTCATGGCGGCGTTTGCCACCTTTTCGGACTCCATGAAGAAAACCACCCTTCCACTCACCTTGGAGGCGTACCTTATCGAGCCTCCAGGCACGATGGCGCCCAGCACATCCACGTAAACTTCAATCAGGACATCGGTGGAAGCCGGGCAGCGGATCCCAACCTCGCGTGGAAGCTCCAGCTGCTGCTGCTGCGGGCGCCTTGCAGGCCCCAGAGACCGGCCTTGCGTAGGCGTGGTAGCTTTCGCGTACGTTGTTGCGGTGGACATCTTCACGTGTGTGAGATGTCACACACAACTACTAAAGCAAACCTCTCTATTTTCTAAAGCCAGGAAAAAAATTAACAGAAAAAACAAGAAACGAATTTGTTTTATATAAAGATGGTCAAACCTGTGTTTTGACCACCTTCTCCTAATTACTATTACTGCTGCCCACCCAAAGCTCCTCTGTAGAAGGTACAATTATTTTAAGTCCTCGGTTTTTTTACATGAGGGCACACCAATAAAAATAAAATAATGTAAACACGCTCGCAACACAAAACAAGATGGGTCTAAAGGGGATGTCTGTGTAGGGGTGCCAGGGGAAGGATTCCCACCAATAGGAGGGTTAGTGGGAGGGGTGATCGAGTAGATATAAGGGGAAAACGGGCATGAAGAGGGGGCCTTTGGTGGGAACGAGATTGTGACGGCTGGGGACAGGTGTGGATGGGAGAAAAGGATTAAAAGACGAAACCCCTGCAATCTTGTGTCGGCTCTCCTTTACATCTGGTGGCAGCGGTGGGATTTACAATGGCTACGAAGAAGAATCCCCGCGGAAAAGAGCCAAGAGAAGAGGAAGCAGGGGCCGTGGATCCTTCCCATCCCGGGCAACAAGGGGGCCTGCTACCAGAAGCAGCAGCAGGGGGCCTGGATCGCCTGGAGGACCCCATGGAGGACCGCATTGCCCGCGTGGAG
This sequence comes from Lampetra fluviatilis, assembly GCF_964198595.1. NCBI lineage: Eukaryota > Metazoa > Chordata > Hyperoartia > Petromyzontiformes > Petromyzontidae > Lampetra > Lampetra fluviatilis. The sequence goes on from NC_136331.1 coordinate 2,332,885, forward strand.
AGGGCACTCCAGGAGCTACTGCAGAGGCTCCCTATGGGGGCCCGCCAGCACAGGGACCCCCACCCCCACGCGTACTACGGGAGGAGAGGCCACGGGACCCGGAGGCCAACCAGCCGGCCGGGCAGGAGCCGCAACCAACCTTGTCACGCCAGCCGCCGCCGCTCCCGCCAGAACCCCCAGGGCTAAACACCCAACACGGAGAGCAGGTGGCAGGACGGCCGCGTCGGCTGGGGCCCGTCGACAAGTTCGTGGCCGAGGAAGAAGATTGGGAGGAGTTTGTCCGCCGATTCGAGGCTGCCTTCCACGCTCTCGAGTGGACAGATGAAGAGGCACTACGAGCTTTGCCATCCGTTCTGGGTGAAGAGGCACTCTCCTCTTACACCTCCCTTCCCTCGCACAGCAAGACCACGCTACAGGCGGCCTACGAGGCTTTGGGGGAGATCTATTGCCCGGCGGAAGGAGCCTTTAAACGGTTCCAGGACCGCCAGCGAGGGGCTAGAGAATCCCCTTTAGCCTACAGGGGTGCACTGCTCGTGTTGGCGAGGAGAGCTTTCCCTCGCCTGGCTGAAAAAGCGCTCAAGGACCTCGTGGTCGAGCACCTCATCGCCTACGCTTGCCGCGCCGGCGTTGTAATGCCCGTGGTGACGCCGGAGGAACGCACCTCGCTGTGGGCTGCCCGGACCATCCAAGCCCACGAGCAGGTCATGGGCCGGGCGCCACCTGTGGGCCGGGTGGCTGGCGCGGCGGGGGGGAGCAGCCGAGCCGTTGCCGCGGCGCTACTGGGTCCAGCGACACCAACCGCCGAACCTGCACCATCGCCACAGGCTGCCTGTGGGGCAGCTGGGAACGGACCCCCGACGTCTGAGCCGGAGCCATCGCCGAGGTGTACGCGGAGCAGAGGGACCAGGGGCGCGACCAGCCGCTGCGTCGCTGGCAGCCGCCTCTACAACATCACGCCGAGCCGCCCCGACGGAACGCCCCATGGGTCTGCCACCGTTGTGGTCGAGAGGGGCATGTGGCGAGGGGGTGCCGCACAGAGCCGGAGGCCGCCAACGTCACCTGGAACCCGCCGGGGCTGAACGCCGACAGGATCCAGGCGAGTGACGCCGTCCCGCCCGGCCTCTCGGTCGGGCCAAGCAATTACAACCCCGACGCCGCGAACTCACCGGGAGTCTCCTCGGGGTGGGCGCCGTCGGTGTCGTTCCCCAGTCCCCACTGTCCTGGTCGGGGGAAGGGGATCGCACCGGGGATAGCGCCAGGGCCGGTGATCGCGTCGCGACCAGAAGTGGCGTCGCGACCAGAAGTGGCGTCGCGACCAGAAGTGGCGTCGCGACCAGAAGTGGCATCGCGAACGGACGTGACGTTGCATCCAGAAGTGATGTCGCGGCCGAAAGTGGTGTCGCGGATCGCGCCGGGAATTGCGCCGGGGCCGGGGACCGCGTCGGGGATCGTGCCGAGGCCGGGGACCGCGTCGGGGATTGCGCCGAGGCCGGGGACCGCGTCGGGAATCGCGCCGAGGCTGGGAGGGACGTCGCGACCGGACGTGGCGTCGCGGGCGGGCGTGACGTCGCGGGCGGAAGTGACGTCGCGGGCGGAAGAGACGTCGCAGGCGGAAGTGAGGTCATGGGCGGAAGTGATGTCGCGGGCAGGCGTGACGTCACGGGTGGGCGTGACGTCACGGCCGAACGTGACGTCGCGGCCGAACGTGACGTCGCGGGCGGGCGTGGTTTCGCGGGCGGGCGTGACGTCACAACCGGAAGTGGCGTCCCTAGTTACCTGCGACGCCGGCGAGTTGCCAGAGGCAACGGCCCTTGGGCTGAGGCAGCACACAAAATTGACATTGCGCCCTGGAGCAGTTCCACGGCCCACCTCACCACCGCTTTGCGGCGGAGCGAGACGGAACCAGGGGGACCACGCCCCCGTGACAAAGGAAGGGGAGGGGAGAAAGGAGGGGAGAAGGGAGGAGCTGGAGGGAGGGGCCCACCCCCCAGTCCCCACCGCCCCCTACAATGGGGGGGCCCCCCCACACCACAAGGGGGGCCCATCCTACGTCACCAAGGTGGGTCAATTTGCATCACATAGAGAGCCCAGCCCGCAACCCAGGGGGAAGCCCACACTATGTAACAAGGGCGCGTTCACCCTGCTGCGACGCACTCCAAAGGGAGGAACCCCATCTTCGGTCCATTCACATCCATCCCCCATCATCTCACCATGCACCACAGGATAACGAGACACCGCCTGGTCAGTGGCCGGACTCAGCCACACAATGGAGGAAGCTGGCAAGGCGGGTGGTAGCGGCCACGTCAGGAACCTCGGTCCTGGTCGGTGAAATCGCAGGAGTGTCGGCACGTATCTTGGTGGATACGGGGGCATCAGCCACGATCATCTCGAGCACCATGCACGAGATGCTGCTGGATAAAATCCGACCTTTAGTCCCCGTCAAGACAACGTTCATTGCAGCAAATGGAGGCAGCATGGGCTTCCTGGGCCAGGTTGAAGCCCCGATACAGATTGGGCAGTTTTCGGTAGCAGGAACCATCCTTGTCTCCGCAACGTTGCCCGTACCCTGCCTGTTGGGGACGGACTTTCTGAGGCAGATGCCAATGAAAATCGATCTGGCCAATGGGCGGGTGGAAGTCCAGGGAACGCATCTCCATTTCCTAAAGGCGGAGGGGGCCAGCCGGGGTGTACTCTACGTGCAGGCTCTGGTCAGTAAGTCTGTCTCCATTCCCCCGGCAGCCCAGATGCTAATTCCGCTGCGATATCGGTCCCCCCTCGTGAGAGCCCGACCAGACTCACCCATCCTGGTGTCTCCGGCGTCAGCTGCCATGGATCGCCATGCGCTGGTGGGAGCCGAAACTATTGTACAGAGGAACCAGCATCTGTTCATTCAGGTGCTGAACACCTCCGATAGAACAGCGACGGTGCAGGAGGGAACAGTTCTGGCCCACGTTAGTCCCTTGTCACTAGGAGCCCCAGGGACAGAGCCCGAGCTTGTAGGCAGCATCAGCCAGTCCGAGGACAGAGGGGCCGAATCGTGGATGGACCAGCTGGCGGGGCTTGAGCCAGGATTGTCGCCCAACCAGAAACACCAGCTGCACTCGTTATTACATGAGTTCTCGGACGTGTTCAGCCGGGGACCGTTCGACCTAGGGTGCACAAATCTGTCGCCACACCACATCAACACAGGAGATGCTGCACCCCTGTGCCAAAACACATATAAAATGAGCCCAATGGAAAAAGGGCACATTCAACAAGCGGTGCAGGAGATGCTGCGGGCCGACATAATTTCTCCATCCTCGAGTCCCTGGGGGGCACCGGTGGTCCTAGTCAAGAAGTCAGACGGGTCACTGAGATTCTGTGTGGACTTCCGACGCCTCAATGCCGTGACGCTGGCCGACGCATATCCCCTACCACGTATCGACGACTCATTGGATGCACTGGCGGGAGCAAAATTTTTCAGTACGCTGGATTTATTGTCCAGGTTCTGGCAGGTCCCACTAGACGCGGACTCCCGGCCTAAAACAGCGTTCCGGACACCACAGGGCCTGTTCGAGTTCAACTGCCTGCCTATGGGCCTCCAGACTGCGCCGGCGATGTTCCAACGCATAATGGAGTTGGCCTTAGCAGGCCTCCAATGGGAAACGTGCCTCATCTACCTGGATGACGTCATTGTCTTCAGCCGATCATTCGAGGAACACATTGACCGATTACGTCAGGTATTCCTGCGGTTCCGGAACGCGAACTTGAAGCTCAAGCCGTTGAAGTGCCACCTTATGCAGTCATCGGTACGCTACTTGGGCCACGTCGTCAGTGAGTCTCGAGTGGCTACAGACCCGGAAAAGACGGCCTGCATGAGGGCCTGGGCTGTTCCCACAACGGTTCCAGAGGTACGCCGGTTTGTGGGTTTCGTTTCTTACTACCGCCGGTTTGTACCCAACTTCGCAACCATTGCCAAGCCCTTGCACGTGTTGATGGCGAAGAACCAGAGGTTTTATTGGGGCCCTCTGGAGGAAGAGGCATTCCAACAGCTGCGCTCACGTCTGACAGATGCACCACCATTGGCCTTTCCGGATTTTGGCCTCCCCTTTATCCTGGACACGGACGCCAGCGATGTGGGCATCGGCAGTGTTTTGTCGCAAGTCCAGCAGGGTCGGGAGGTGGTTATCGCCTATGGTAGTCGCGTGCTTTCATCAGCGGAGCAGCGCTACTGCGTCACACGTAGGGAACTCCTGGCAGTCGTTCACTTCGTGCAGCAATTCCGACCCTACCTGTATGGTCGCAAATTTACGGTCTGCACTGACCACGCGGCCTTGCAGTATTCGCTCCGCATCGACCAGCCTTCGGGCCAGCTGGCCAGATGGATAGAGCGCCTGCAGGAGTACAGGTACCAAGTGGTGCATCGCAAAGGGACCAGACACGCCAACGCAGACGCATTGTCCCGACTGGCGCCCCAGGGCCCTTGTGCATGCACCACAGGCGGGGCACGCTGCAAGGAGGCGAGGCCAGAGGGGACGGTCATCGCTCCCGTATGCACGGCGGAGGGCGCACAGGGTGAGGTCCAGCTGACCGACCACGACCTGGGGCTGACCTTGGACGATTGGAGACGGCTACAGCTGGAGGAAGCCCCACTGCGAACGCTACACGCCTCAGCAGAGGCAGGGGGGGAGGAGTACATCGTATGGGAGGACCTCCTCATGCGATGGGACCCGACAGGGCGCCGGCGATGCCTGGTAGTTCCGGAGTCGCTGCGTCAACAATTGGTTATGGACGTACACGGCCGCCAGCTGCTGCACCTGGCGGGGTGGAAGACACTGTACACATTACAAGGTCGGTACTTTTGGCCAGGTATGACCGCTGATGTGCATCGATGGGTCGCTACCTGCGTCGAATGTGCGCGGCGAAAGCCGCCACCCCGGGTAAGCCGGGCGCCCCTACAGCCCATCACGGTAACCAGAGTCAACGAATTGGTTGCGTTGGACATCCTGGGACCACTGCCGGTCACACCACGGGGAAATAAATACCTGTTGGTCGGAGTCGAGTACTGCACGAGGTGGCCGATGGCGTGGGCCCTCCCGGACCAAACGGCACAGACCATCGCCGATGCCTTCGTGGGAGGCTATGTCCTTGATAAGGGGGCACCGGAGCGGTTGCTCACGGATCAGGGCAGGAATTTCTCCTCACGGCTATAGAAGGACGTCTGCTCTATCCTGGGCACTAAAAAGGTCCGAACATCTCCGTATCATCCCCAGACCGATGGGATGGTAGAGCGGCTTAACCGCACCATAGCGGCCATGCTGTCCCAAGTGGTGGACAAAAACCATTCCGACTGGGACCTCCACATTCCATCGGTCTTAGCGGCGTACAGGGTGGCCCCGCACGCGGCAACGGGGTTCTCGCCGTTTTTCCTGATGTACGGACGGGATCCCGTTCCGCCTATTGAGGTGCAGCTGACGGACATTCCCGCAAGAGCTGACGCATGGCCGAAGGCACTAAAGACCTCCCTCATTTATTTGAGAGAGGCCTGCCAAGCAGCCGAGGCCGCATCGGCCACGAGCCAAGAGAGTAATGTACGGATACGGGAGAGGACAATTACAACCAAGCCCTTTAAAGTCGGGGACCAGGCATGGCTACACTGTCCTCAGGTGCCGGTTGCCTCTCACCAAAGCTGCACCGACCCTGGAAAGGGCCGGTCGAGGTCATTAAAGCACTCCGACCGCAGTGCGTCCAGGTCCAACTGGGTAAGCGACGATGGTTTGTACACCCCACCCGCCTTAAGCCATACATCTCTCCACCGTCATCTTCACCAACATCACCACCAACATCACTGCCAACATCATCATCATCCCTACCCAGGCCAAGGTCGCCGACCACCACGTGCCGACCGGCAGGGGGTTCGGTGCCCTGTGTTCCCTTGTCACCTACAGCACCCCATGTGAGGCCTGATGGAGCGGCGGCACGAGCGGGGGCCGGAGAGACAGCGGCGCCAGGCAAGGCGACACCGGCACCACCGAACCAGGGACCGCGACGAGAGGGCCTTCGAAGGAGGGGGCCGCCACGGTCATCTGCTGCCTGTGGATGTCCGGGCTGTTACGGGACGCTGGCTGGAGACCTGGGCAGGCCGCGCAATTGATTTTGTTGTGTTATATTGCATTGTATGGTTGTGGGGGGGTTAAGGGCTGTCGTCACTGTCAGTGGTGGGAGGCATGGGCCGGGCAGCGGATCCCAGCCTCACGTGGAGGCTCCAGCTGCTGCTGCTGCGGGCGCCTTGCAGGCCCCAGAGACCGGCCTTGCGTAGGCGCGGTAGCTTTCGCGTACGTTGTTGCGGTGGACATCTTCACGTGTGTGAGATGTCGCACACAACTACTAAAGCAGACCTCTCTATTTTCTAAAGCCAGGAAAATAAATTAACAGAAAAAACAAGAAACGAATTTGTTTTATATAAAGATGGTCAAACCTGTGTTTTGACCACCTTCTCCTAATTACTATTACTGCTGCCCACCAAAAGCTCCCCTGTAGAAGGTACAATTATTTTAAGTCCTCGGTTTTTTTACATGAGGAGAATAAAAAACGAAAACGTAGAAAAAAAGGCACACCAATAAAAATAAAATAATGTAAACACGCTCGCAACACAAAACAAGATGGGTCTAAAGGGGATGTCTGCACTGCACCCAAACCGGCCGGTGTGGTACAGTGCCAACACGTGTGTGTAACACGTGGGAGCACACCAGACAAAGGAACGGAAAAAAACACGAAAAAGAATCACAAAACTCAAAGATTGCTTGAGGACCAAAGGAACCCAAGATCGAAATGAAAACAAAGAAAAGCGTGATTATGAAATCAACTATCAAATAAAAGTGGAGGATTGTGCGGAGAACAATACACTGCAGAGACCACAGCCGCGCCCTGAACAGTGAAAATAACAGAAAAGAACAAAGAAAGAAAGATAAAGGAAGTCGAAATAAACAAACAAACTGATCACAAATGTGTACAAAGCAAGACACTTACTGTTGGTGAAAAGAAATCCCGAAAAGGATGGTGAGAAAAATAAAGTTTTAGAGGTAAAGCTTTGGGTGAAACACGCCTCCCTCCCCACTCACCGGATCACGAAGTCGGCTGCGTCGATCTGGGAGCCGCAGGAGCTGTTGGTGAGGATCCCTCCGTTCCCCACGACGGCGCAGCGAGGGTAGCGCCCACTCTGCTCGGGGAACTCCTGCGGCCACATCACAATCATCAGCCGCCATCATCATCATCAGCCGCCATCATCATCATCAGCAGCCATCATCATTGGCCTTCATCAGCAGCAGCAGTCATCATCATTTGCCATTATCATCAGTGATCACTCGTCATCATCATCATCGTGACCAGCCATGCTGTAGGTTGGTAGCTGGCGTAGCCATGGGTGGAGGTGGCACTGGGAGAGGGGTATCGGTTGGAGACCCATTGGCCATCTCGCTTCCCTGACGAGCGTTGAACGCACATTCGTGACAGACAGGCGGCTTCTGCAAAGGAGCTACTACATAGCAGCTAAGTTGGGCCTTCCTGTACCCGGGAACAATTAAAAAAACAATCTAGTTTTAGTTTTAGATGATTTTGAAACCTCTGCTGTACTTCGTACTCTGGTCTATTTTTTGTATTGTTGGTTGTTGTAACTTTCTGACCCATCCCTACAGGACATCATTGGCGAGATGTTGACTACCTCGCCTGGTGTACAGGAGGTCATGGGTTCGATCCCGATCCTGCTGTATATTTGGAGTTTGCGTGTCTCTCTCCATGTGGTCGCGTGGATTTTTTCCGGATCCACCGGTTTTTCCCTCCACATTTAGAAACGGCGTTTAGAGTATTTGGCTGATATGAATTTCCACGTGGTGATGATGATAAGCCCATTTCGTTGAGCTACGTTGCAGCTCAGTGTGGCCTTACAAGATAAATACAACTTTCTGGCTCAACCGAAAAACAAAAAAATAAATCTTTATATTCGTTTACTGTCCTGCCTGCCCCGTAGCCTCACGAGTAGCGATGGTCCCTCGGTTAGCGTGCTACGAACCCGGCGACCCGAGTTCGATTCCCGCTCACCGCCACCAATACTGATGATGATTATTTGAACCGGTCGTGGACCTACCCTAGGTCGACTCAGCCTCATGAGTGCCTGGTGTGGTGTATAAAACATCGCCACTGGGGGAACAAAGGCGGCCGGGCGTGGTGCTGGCCACCCACACCCACGTGTGCCATGCCGACCTTCATAGGTGCTCGCTAACAACACTTGCCCCAACAGTCTTTTAAGGCTACATGGGGGATATTTGTGTGTGTGTGTAACTGTGTGTGTCAATGCAGCTACAAACCCAGAAAAACAACCCCCTACCTCCTCGCGGTGCCGGCAATGCCCATTGGTCTCTCCCCTCATGGCGTCTGTGACCACCACAGTGGCTAAACAGGGGGCTCTGGACGGGTGCGAGGGGCTGGTAACCCCTCCACCTTCAATTCATTACCACGAAACTACGAATTAAACATAAATATGTAACAAATAAGCTTGTGCCGGAGGCCCCAGGGGGACAGGCGTCTATGACGTCTCCTGGCCAAACCCCAATTTGCGGAGCCAGGAGATTGAATCTTCATCCTCGGGGCTCCTCCAGAAACAATGAAAAGCCACTACGGATGGCAACGTGGAATGTTCGAATGCTCACTGAAGAGGAGAGGCTGCCACTCCTTTGTCGGGAGCTGGACCAGTCCCGCCTGGATCTCTGTGGCATTCAGGAGGTCCGGTCGACCGGTTCTAGCTCCTGCCACCATGAGGGGTGGACAGTCCTCTACTCGGAGCAGGAGACTGCCAAACAACAGGGTGTGTCTCTTCTTCTGAACAAAAGAATGAAGGGGGCATGGGAGCGTGGCGTTGAGGTGTAGGAAGCTGTAAGCCCCAGGATACTTTGGGCTCGCCTTCCCATCAACCGGAGGCGAGGAATGGTGGTCGTGGTTACTTATGCCCCAACCGAAGACGAACATCCGTGGAGGGATGCAGGCAAAGCCGTTGAGTCCGATGCCTTCTATGACCTCCTGTCACAGGTGCTGGCTAAAGTGGCCACTCGGGACAGAGTCATTTTGTTGGGTGACTTCAATGCCCGAGTTGGTCATGATGCTGGCACCTGGTCTGGAGTGATTGGAAGGCATGGGCCAGATCAGCTCAATAACAACGGTAGGAGGCTGCTAGATTTTTGTGCAGCCCATGGGCTTGTAATTCCCAACATGCTCTTCTGGCATCGGCGCATCCACACAACATCATGGATGCATGCCGGGTCCAAACAAGGACATCTTCTGGACTACATAGTGACGGACCAGCGAATGCGAGCCCATGTCCTTGACACCAGGACTATACCGTGGAGCTGATCTGCCCTCTGACCATCGACTAGTCATCTGTAAGATGCGCCTGCCATTCTTCCACACCGGTGGTCGGTGTACACCCAGGACCCCATTTCAACCGAAAGTGGCCTGGTCTCAGTTAGCTGATGAAAGTTGCAAGCGAGAATTTCATCATCGCTTGCGGCTGGGGTTGGCATCATCACCCACTCCTCCTGATGTCGAGGGTAAATGGGCGAGGTTTAGGACTGTGACGCATGCAGCTGCAATGGCTGCTTTGGATATGCGGTCCAGACCTCCCCAGAGACCCTGGCTGACAGGAGGTGTTCAGGATATTTGAGAAAAAGAAGCGACAGGCCCACTCATCGACTACAGCACCCCACGTCAGAGAATGAGGAGGCTTACCGCGGCCTTCACTCGGAGGTTCGGAGAGCCGTAAGGCGCTGCAAGGATGGGTGGTGGTTGCGGGTTGCTGAGGAGATGAAGTCTGCTTCAGTGGCCCGCGATCACAAATCACTATTTAACTCCATCAAAAAAGTAACCTGCAGTGCCACACCTAGTACCATCATTAGGGAAAAAACGGTTTGCAGATTTGCTGAGCATTTCTGTGAGGTCCAGAGGGAGGGGAAATCTCTCAGCCAGCAAAACATCATGGCACAAAGTGGGGATGACCCTGCTGAGGCTACGGTGCCTCAAATATTGGAAGAAGTCACCCCCTGTGTGTGGCTGGCTGAGGTGCCATCTGTTGAGGAAGTACTGAAGGCGATCCGGGGTCTGAGACCAGGAAAGGCACCGGGCAGAGATGATCTCCCAAGCGAAATGCTGAGGGAGGTTGGCGTTTGTGCACAGACTGCCCTATATTACATCATAACAACATACTGGACCACTTGACGGGTTCCGAAGGATTGAAATGATACCCTGCTGGTCCCCCTCTTTTAAGAATGGGGACCAAACAGACTGTAACAACTACAGGGACATCTCACTCCTCAGTGTGCCTTGAAAGGTCCTGGCAAGGATTATTCAACATCGCCTTGCAAGGCACGCTAAGGAGAGGCTTGCGGAGCCCCAATGTGGTTTCCCTGTACACATTGGGGTGCGACAGGGATGTCCTCTGGCTCCCACATTATTTAACATCTATTTTGACCACGAAGTTCATGAAGCCTTCAATAGCTGTACTGGGGGAATTTCCATTTGGTACAGATATAATGGGAGGCTGATCAATGCCCGGGTGCGATCGAGGGATGGCTCCTTATTGGTCAACCACGTTATATATGCCGATGATTTGGTAATAGCTGCTCATTCAGAGGAGGAGTTGGAGACGCTGCTGCTGAGACTGGAGTGTGCCACGAAGAGGTGGGGCCTTACCATAAGCCCCATCAAAACTAAGCACCTGCCTGGGTATTTTGTACCATCGGACAGTCCACCCCCACAACTCCCAATCGGTGATGGGGCAGTTGTGGAGAGAGTGGAGAGTTTCCCATACCTGGGTAGTGTGCTTATGACCGGCTCCAGTTTAACAGCAGAGGTCTTACTCCGAATCAGTCGAGCGGCAATATCTTTTCATCGGTTACGTAACGCTCTGTGGAAGCTACCTGGTCTGTCGCTCCGCATCTAAGCTTCAGGTCTTCTCGGCCACAGTCGTTCCCTCCTTTCTCTATGCTTGCGAAACGTGGACCCCCCTAATGGAGCATCTTCGCCGGTTAGAAACATTTAGGCTGGCCTGTCTTCGATCCGTCCTGGGATTAGCCAGGCAGGATTGTGTGAGGAGTTCACAAATCCTTGAAAGATCTGGGCAAAGTTCCATCGGTGAGCTCCTCCGGCAGGCAAGGCTGCATTGGCTGGGTCATGTAGCCCGCATACCTAGCCACCGCATGCCTAAACAGCTTTTGTTTGCACGGATTGAGGGGGCTAAACGGGCGCGGCACGGGCTAGAGAAGAAATGGAGTGATGTGGTACAGGAGGTCGTGGAGCTGAGTGGACTTTCCGATGACTGGTACCAGTGGTGTCAAGATCGGCCTCTGCGGAGGAGGCTCGTGAATGACGCTACTGGGCATTTGGAGGCGGTCGCCTTCCAACAACAATGGAGAGCGGAGGAGCGACGCTCACAACAACGAGCGGAGCGCCAGGTGGCTAAAGCACAGCAAGTTGGCAAAGTCGGGGGCACAGGTGGTGCATCAGCCAGTCATCTCGGTCATCTCAGTCAGTCGACCCGTGGCACCTGGGTCTGCCCCGTGACCTCCTGCCAGCGGGCATTCGACACTTCACGTGGCCTCAAGGTGCACATGGCCTGGTACAAGCGTCGTGGTGACGTCACCGCCACTTAGTGGCGAATGGCGGTTGTTGTTGTTGTGTGTTGTGTCACTGTTTGTGTATCACTGTGTTTGTGTCAGTGTGTCACTGTGTGTGTCTCTGTGCGTGTGGTAGGCGCGCGATAGCACTCCCTCCCCCAACCCCACCACCCCTAGGGTGGCACCTTGAGGAAGAGATCCATGACTTTAGCGTCCACCACGAGCGTCTTCCTCTTCTGGTCGAAGACGATGCTCGTGTTGATGGGCGAGTTGCTTTGCGTGATCACCACCTGGCTCGCTCCTCCCGTTGCGTTCGCGTGAGTCGACCTGAGACCAGAGCGATGGAGATGCAGAGAGAGACATAGGAGAAAGACATCGGAGAGACACATCAGAGAGAGGTCAAGACATAGAGAGAGAGGGAGACATGAGAGAGACAACAGAGAAACAGCAGAGAAAGAGACATTAGAGAAAGACATCAGGGACAGACGTCAAAGAGAGACAGAAGAGAGAGACATCGGATAGAGACATCAGAGAGAGAGGTGCGGATATAGAGAGACACAGAGTGAGAGACACAGAGAGAAGTGGAGACAGACAGAGAAAGAGACAGAAAGAGACAAAGAGAGAGGCGGACAGAGACATTAGAGAGAGCAAGAGACATAGAGAGAAAGACAGAGAGAGTGAGACAAAGAAAGATATACAAAAATACATTAAAAGAGAAAGAGGGAGACGGATAGAAAGACAGAGAGAGATCTAGAGAGTGGGTGATCCAGGGAGAGAGACAAATACAGAGTTACATTGACAGGGAAACAGAGACAGAGACGGAGAGAGAGATGGAGACAGAGAGACATAGAGACAGAAAGAGACATAGAGAACGAAGCACAAAGAGATATAGAGAGACATTGACAGAGAAACTCAGAGACAGAGTGAGAAACAGAGACAGAGAAATGTAGACAGAGAAACAGACAAACAGAGCAATGCAGAGAGAGATGGAGAGAGACATTGATAAAGAAAGACAGAGACACAGAGACACAGAGAGAGATGGAGACAGCCGGAGAGATGGAGAGACAAGGAGAGAGAGACAGCCACTTCAGCCAATACTGGAGATGCCTGTGGGTGGTATCCGCTGTGAGCTGCGTCTCGTGGTGCGTGCTTTGTTTGTGGGCCCTCGCGGAGGCTCCGCGACCTGCAGCTCGCGTCCAGGAGAGGGCGACTCCACGCCAGGGAGTGGCCACGGGCGAGTGCGTGACACTGCTCCACAGGAGGTCAAGGGGATTTTTGTTTAAACTTTTTTGAAACTAAATTTTTGTTTTTACAAATTTTTAACTGTATTTTTTTTATTAAATGTTTTAACAGTTTTTTCGCAATTTAGTTTTACATTTTTTTTAAAGAGTTTCTGTTAAGTATTTTTACAAAAATTTAGACGTTTTGTTTTACTATTTCTTTCACTATGATAGAACTTTTTTTTACTGTTTCTTTTACTATTTTTAAACAAAATCAAACAATAATAAAATGCGACGTTTCGGTTGCAACACAAGCAACCATCATCAGGTAAGAATGAATGATAAAACACACACACGGAAACAACACAGGCAGACAACATGCAGATAGAGACACACAGACACACTGAGTGTCCGCTTATGTTGTTTCCGTGTCTGTGTTTCCTTGGTGTGTGTCTCGCTCGGTATGTCTTTGTGTGTGTCTCTCTCTGCATGTGTGTCTGCCTGTGTTGTGTCCGTGTCTGTGTTTCCTTGGTGTGTGTCTCGCTCGGTGTGTCTTTGTGTGTGTCTCTCTCTGCATGTGTGTCTGCCTGTGTTGTTTCCGTGTCTGTGTTTCCTTGGTGTGTGTCTCTCTCTCTGCATGTGTGTCTGCCTGTGTTGTTTCCGTGTTTGTGTTTTATCTTTAATTCTTATCTGATGATGGTTGCTTGTGTTGCAACCGAAACGTTGTATTATATTATTATTTGATTGTATTTTCTACGTGACTTTACCGAAAGAACCAAAGAGTAATTCCTTCAGTCACGAAAGCTTTGAATCTAGTTTATTTTTAAAACTTCACCTGGAATGGTACTTTCTACAAATGAAATGAAGGTACCCCCATGGGTTCCCCCTTATCACCAGTGATAGCGAATGTTTTCATGGAGAAATTTGAAACAGATGCCATCCAGACATACACCCTACGTCCTTCCTTGTGGAAGAAATACGTAGATGACACCTTCGTCATTTGGCCACACGGCCTGCCAACATTGAACCAATTTCTCAACCACATCAATTCCATACATCCATCCATCAAATTCACCATGGAAGTGGAGAAGGATGGTAAGCTACCATTCCTGGATGTTCTGTTTGAGAAGAGGCCTAACGGCTCGTTGGGACACTGTCCACAAGAAAGCCACCCACACAGATTCCTATATAAAACCTGATTCCCACCACCATCCGGCACAGAAGAATTCCCTCATCAAAACACTACACCATAGGGCCCACTGCATCTCCGACCAACACTACCTAGCCAGTGAACTGGAACATGTACACCAAGCCCTTAAGATGAATGGGTACTCGGACTACATTATTTGCCAAGCTGTTTCTCCAATCATGGAGAAACAATCTCCTGAGAATCCAATCAAAACCATCACTTTACCATATGTAGCAGGTGTGACCAAAAATATTTCCAAAATCTTAAACAAAAAAAAGATCCAGGTCCGATTTAATACAGTACACAAAATCCGTGATCTAATCCCATCTGTGAAGGTGGTCATTCCTGACATGCAATACCCGGGAGTCTACAAACTGAGTTGTACCTGAGATAGCAGTTACATTGGGGAAACGAAGCGATATGTCTCGGACCATATTCGCGAACAAAAGGCAGATCTGAAACATGGTAGAACCAATACCTCTGCCGTAGCTGACCATTGTTATAACGCTGTGGGCTCACGTGATATTGTTTATTCCGAGACCAAGGTACTCTGCAAACCTTCAGGCTACTATCATACGTTTTGATCATGAAGCCATCCAGATATATAAACATAAACAAAACTTCAACCGAGAAGATGGATACAAATTGAACAATCATTTGAATGATGTTATCAACCAGGTAATGCCTTAACTTGTTATAGTTGTTTCCATCATTACCTGCCGGTTTACTGCTAGCCCCGCCCACGCCCCCCCCCCCCCCCCCAGCCTCACGTCCTCTATCTGTTCTTCCACCACCTTCCCACTTATAGTCCTGCCCACTTCCCCTCTTCCCCCAGCCTCACGTCCTCTTCCCCTAGCGCTCACGTGCCCCCTCCTCCCCCTACCCACACCCCCCCTATCTCTCTCACCCCTTGCATCCTCCCCCCTCTCTTACCTATGTAACCTGTTGCCACGGCAGCTCTCCCGCCGACGTCAGCATTTTCTTACTGTGGTTGTCCCACCTGATTAGGATCGCTTGTGTTGCGATCGAAACGTCGTGATTTGTTTTATTTTATTTTACTTCTACCTTCTTGGTTCTTTCGGTAAAGTCACGTAGAAGGGAGATAATAAAATAATAAAAATAAAACAATAAAATAATACAATTCTCACGACGTGTCGGCCACAACGCAAGCAGCCGTCCTCAGGTGCAGAACAGGTCTGTCGGAAAGACAGCGTCTGAATGAGAACAGGTCTGTCGGAAAGACAGCGTATCATTCAGACGCTGTCTTTCCGACAGACCTGTTCTTCACCTGAGGACGGCTGCTTGCGTTGTGGCCGAAACGTCGTGAGAATTGTATTATTTTATTATGTTTTATATTCATTATTTTATTATCTCCCTTCTACGTGACTTTACCGAAAGAACCAAGAAGATTAATCCCTGCAGTCACGAAAGCTTTAAATCGAAATTTACTTCTATCTATCTAACTTCACCGAAAGAACCAAAGAGAATATTTTTTTGTTCACGTAAACATTTTATTTTAAACAGTATTTCTTTACAATTGTTTTACTATTTTATAAACGTAAAAATGTAAACGGTTTTTTACTTCTTTTTCCAAAATGCATAAACTGTTTTTTAACCTTTTTTTTTTTTACAATTTGTCAAGTTTTTCACAAGTTTTTTCGTACGATTTTGAAATAATTTCTTTACAACTTTTAAAAAGTTTTAGTTAAAAAAAATTTAATTTAAAAAAATCTGTTTTGTAACAGTTTAACGCGTAGGCTTTCGCGACCAATATTGTTCATAATCAACGATTTTTGGGTTTAGATCGCGTTATTTATAAATGTGTCGTAACCCTCCACCACCCGACACGGCCAATCAGTAAAAAAGTGTCAAGTTGACAAAAGACAAATAGTTCACTGCTTTAGCCCACCGGTGTGTTGAAGCGTGAAACCACAACATTTACAATTTGAGTACGCCGTTTCGCTGGTAATTGCATCCAGCATCATCGGGCAATTCGCCAGAATGGTGAGGCTCTGCTGTGTCTCCCGTTCTTATATAGAGCAGCAACAGGGTGACGTCATCATTAACTCATTAACTCATCACGTGCAAATATGAGGGGGGGGTTATAAGGCTATTGTTACGATGCGAGTTGTAGATTAGTAATCATTTGGAATGTGTTCTATTGTGATTATGCTACATTAATAATCAGTTAGTGCTTGTTTCCCTTATAAGGAATTGTAATGCATCTTATTTAATAATACGCTTCCAGGCCGCACTAAGCCTGTAGCTGTCTGAGCGATTAAAGTTATTTCTGTTTCTCTCAATCTCAATGGATTATCTAATTAGTCTTTGCCAGTAGTAACTAGTTTTACACAACACTTCAACGTTGTCAAAATCAATTGAGTGTCCCTGTTGGCAAGCATGTTCTGCCACTGCCGACAGTTGTGTTTGCGATAGTTTAATATTTCTCTGGTGTTCTTTTAGTCTTACACTAACGTTACGCCCTGTCTGTCCAATATAGCATCTGCCACATACACAATTAATCCGATATACACCTTCTGTTGATAATTTAGGTAATTCGTCTTTAGTGCACGTTACTAGTTGTTGAATTTTGTGTACTGTACCAAATCTTACTGTAATGTTTTGCTTTTGCAAAACACGGGTTAATTTGTCAGTTACTCCTGAGATAAATGGTATTTTTATTGTTTTAATAATCTGATCGCTTTCAGCAGTGTTGCTTTGCGATCGTGATTTAGCATTTAGTGCTCTGTTAATTTGAGCATTATTGTAGCCATTCTGTCTTAGTGCTTCTTTAACATGTTTAATCTCTCTCACTAGACTTTCATCATCTGACACTGTTTTAGCCCGATGTATGAGCGTCTTGATAAGAGAGGATTTCTGAGCTGGGTGATGATGCGAATCTGCATTCAGATAGGCATCAGTGTGCGTTTGCTTTCTGTAAACGCTGTGTGTTATTTTACCATTTAGGCCATGCCCAAGTAAAATATCCAGGAACGTGAGTGTGTTATTCACCTCCATTTCCATGGTGAACTGAATGGCCGGGTTTTGTGCATTGAGATGATTTAGAAAATCGTTAAGTGTATCTTTACCATGTGGCCAGACAACCAAAGTGTCATCCACATATCTAAACCAAAAGGATGGTTTTAATGTGCTCGAGGCAAGTGCTCTGGTTTCAAAGTTTACCATGTACAAATTTGCTATAGCAGGAGATAAAGGAGAGCCCATTGCTGCTCTCTCCCTTTGTTTAAAGAATTCGCCTCTACATAAGAAGTAAGTGTTATTTAAACAATGGTCAGCGAGTTTCGGAATATCTTTTGGTAAATCTGTATTCTTTACCAGTGTATCATGTAATTTAAGCGACTCGCTCACTGGAACCTTAGTGAATAGCGAAATCACATCAAAACTCACCAAAATATCATTAGGGTTAAGTTTAATATCTTTGATCATATTCACAAGATGTTCTGAATTTCTTATGAATGATGATGTCCTACCGATGTAGGGCTGTATTTGTTTAGTTACATATTTTGCTAATTTATATGTGGCAGAGCCAATTGTACTGATTATGGGTCGTAAAGGGATGCCGATTTTATGGATCTTTGGTAGCCCATACAGTCTAGGTGGTTTTGAAGCCCTTGGCTTAATTAGGAAATGCTCATTTTTTGGGATTAATGAATTTGCAATGATTGCAGTAGTCTTACGTTCCAGAGTATTAGTTGGATCTCGTTTAATTTTAATGTAGGTACTTTCCTCTAATAAATCTTTAATTTTATTATCATAATCGGTTCGTGACATCACTACAGTAGTGCGGCCCTTATCAGCTGCTAGGATTTGAATATCTTTATTTAGACGAAGCTCTCTTAAGGCTTTTGCCTCGTTCGAGCTAATATTTACTTTCGGTACTTTACTATTCTCAATTATTTTGGCAACCTCGTGTCTAGTCATCTCTGCCTCATTATGTGGAAGGAGTCTTACTGCTGATTCTACCTCAGCAATTATCTCATCCACTGGAATTGTGCGTGGGGTAACGGCAAAGTTAAGGCCTTTAAAAAGGACAGAAATCATGTCAGTGGTTAAATCAGTGTTAGTCAAGTTCATTACGGTTTTGTTTTTAAATTGTTCGTTTTTAATAGGGATTTGTTTATTGTAAAGTCTAGAAAATTTGTTAATTTGGTTAGCATTTGTTAGATTAAACACATTATCAGCCGATCGTTGTGTTATAGTATCGATTATATTCCAATAATGCATGGACACACTATTGCTTATATTTAAATGTAAATTCTTTAGCGATTCAGAAATGCTGGATAATTCACTCCTGTTGTGTTGTATTCTCTCTATTAATAATAATTCGCTAGCTTTGTGTAGTATTTTGTTAGCTTTAGAAGACTTTATGTGATGTGTTATTTTAACTGCGTTTGGTATTACCTTCGAATCTCTGTACCTTTTGAGGAACGCCTCCAATGGAAATGGAGGTGAATAACACACTCCCGTTCCTGGATATTTTACTTGGGCATGGCCTAAATGGTAAAATAACACACAGCGTTTACAGAAAGCAAACGCACACTGATGCCTATCTGAATGCAGATTCGCATCATCACCCAGCTCAGAAATCCTCTCTTATCAAGACGCTCATACATCGGGCTAAAACAGTGTCAGATGATGAAAGTCTAGTGAGAGAGATTAAACATGTTAAAGAAGCACTAAGATAGAATGGCTACAATAATGCTCAAATTAACAGAGCACTAAATGCCAAATCACGATCGCAAAGCAACACTGCTGAAAGCGATCAGATTATTAAAACAATAAAAATACCATTTATCTCAGGAGTAAATGACTAATTAGCCCGTGTTTTGCAAAAGCAAAACATTACAGTAAGATTTGGTACAGTACACACAATTCAACAACTAGTAACGTGCACTAAAGACGAATTACCTAAATTATCAACAGAAGGTGTATATCGGATTAATTGTGTATGTGGCAGATGCTATATTGGACAGACAGGGCGTAACGTTAGTGTAAGACTAAAAGAACACCAGAGAAATATTAAACTATCGCAAACACAACTGTCGGCAGTGGCAGAACATGCTTGCCAACAGGGACACTCAATTGATTTTGACAACGTTGAAGTGTTGTGTAAAACTAGTTACTACTGGCAAAGACTAATTAGAGAATCCATTGAGATTGAGAGAAACAGAAATAACTTTAATCGCTCAGACAGCTACAGGCTTAGTGCGGACTGGAAGCGTATTATTAAATAAGATGCATTACAATTCCTTATAAGGGAAACAAGCACTAACTGATTATTAATGTATCATAATCACAATAGAACACATTCCAAATGATTACTAATCTACAACTCGCATCGTAACAATAGCCTTATTACTAATCAAGTATATAATTACAATAACCCCCCCCTCAAATCTTTGCACCTGATGAGTTAATGAGTTAATGATGACGTCACCCTGCTGCTGCTCTATATAAGAACGGGAGACACAGCAGAGCCTCACCATTCTGGCGAATTGCCCGATGAGAAGGGCCACGGCCGCGGCTGGTTTGTATCTACTGTGTCTCTGCTGGTGTCGTGTCTAGTCTCGGCTCCCTGGCTGCCTGGCCAGTGGCAGCCTCGCAGGCCCGCGGGGCCATGGCGACCAAGCGATCCGGGGTGGTGAGCCAAGAGGCGGAGGATGGTGCGATGAGACGGCCTGGAGGAGGGAGACCCGCAGAGGAGAGGGACGAGGCGCGAGCGTCGACCTCGAGGCGAGCGGAGGAGGACGCCTGGTGGCAGCGGGCGAGGAAGGGAGAGGAGCCGACGAGGAGTGGGATGGTGTCGGCCAGCCCAGGAGAGGAGGCGGAGGAAGCACCGAGCTCGGCGGGCCTGCAGGCGCAAGGTGCCCAAAGCGACGCTGTCCAGGCAAGTCCTGGACCTGTGGGGGCAGGGCGGCCCCAGGAGCGCGCAGGGCGGTGGCGCGGAGGTTCCGCAGGGAACTTCACCCCGCTACACGCTAAGAGGCATAACTGCGTGCGGGTGTCCTTTAAGGAGGACGTGCCAGAGGAGGTCACGATCGACAGACCGAGGTTCGTGCGGTCAGTGATGGTCGAAACTCTGAAGGTGGATCCGGCAGATCTGTTTTGCTTGATAGCCTTGCCAGGTGGCAGGGCTTTTGACGTGAGCTTTAAGACAAGTAACTTACTGCAGCGTTTTATGACTTTGTTCGAGGAGAAGGCGGGGGAACGGCCACTGTCACTGCTGAAGCTCCAACTGCTCTCTGAGCTCGATACAAAAGTGGTCACCATATTTTTGTACAACGAAGCTCTGCCAGACCACGACGTCGAGGTGTGGCTGAGGCAGCACTGCCTGGTGCTTTCGGACAGTAAGCGGGTCCAAGACTCTTTAGGGATCTGGACGGGCGCCAGGCAATGGCGAGTGAAGTTGGGAACGGCAGAAGGGGCTCTGCAACACATCCCGAGCGCCCTGAACATTGGTGGCAATAGGGGCTACGTGGTGTATGCGGGGCAGCCGAAGCTCTGCAGGCGATGTGGGGGGAGTGGCCATCTGGCTGCAGCGTGCGAAGCACGGATATGTTACCGATGCAAGGCACGGGACCACGTTGTGGCAGAATGCTGCGCCCCGGCATTGTGCAACCTATGCGGGAATAAAAACCACCTGTACAGGGACTGCCCGCTGTCTTACGCAAATAAGGTCCGCGCACATAGGAGCAGGGTGGCGGATGGAGAAGGGGAGGTGGCCGAGGACGGGCTGAAGCCAACGCAGCCCGGCGGGAAGATGGAGGACGGGGGTGGAGAGGTGGGCAGGCAGGGTACGCCACTGCAGGACGAGAGGGAGGAGGGGGAGATGACGTCGGAGGAAGACGCGGATCCCACGGGCCGGCAGGTGGAGCACCCTGGGGACAAGGACGAGGAGGCCGTGGGAAAACCCCCCGACCCAACGGTGGTTGACTGGGCGGAGGCGGTGGAGGCGGGGGAAGACGGAGAGGAGCAGAAGAGGGAGAGCACCAGGAGGGAGAAATTCAAGAGGGTGGTGAAAAGGAAGCAGAAAGCGCCGCGTGGCCCAGCGAGGTCGACCCGCAAACGGGACCTGGCGGCAACAGACTCCTCGATAGACGCGAGGTCGTCGGAAGATGGTGCTGTGGCGGCTAAGACCAACCAGGGAAGAGGGCTGCCCAAGGAGCCTAGGAGAGGGGAACAATTGCAGGGATTGGCTGACACAAACCTGTATGAACTATTGGACGACGGGTCTGGGTAGGGAGAGACAATTCTGGGTATGGACCTTACCGTAGCATCAGTAAACGTGGGGCAGGGCTAGGAGGGGGGCCATTCTACATTATCTACGGTCCCTGAAAAAGGACGTTTACTTTTTACAGGAGTGCCACTTGCCATACTCCCTTGGTCGAGAGGATCTGGCTAGGGACTGGGAGGGACACTGCTTCTGGTCCGGAAGCAATGTTAATAGGTGCTCAGGAGTGGTTATCCTCCTAGGTAGAAAGAACATAGAGGTGCAGGAGGCCCGAGAAGTGGTCCCGGGACGACTCCACTATGTCGATGTTGCATATGGTGGGGCGGCGGTCCGGCTGATCAATGTGTACGCCCCCACAGGCTCTCCGGAACGTGTGGAGTTGCTAGAGAACGTGGCAGCCTTGCTGCTAACACGAAGACACATCGTCATGGGGGGTGATTTTAATTGCCCTCTAACCCTGGCGGACACGCGGCCAGTCGCCGGATGTCGAAAGTTGGACCCCTCCTCTAGGAGGCTGGGGGCTTTGGTTGGAGATTTTGATTTGATTGACGCTTACCGGTCGTTACACCCAAAGCGACCAGGGTTCACATGGTCGAGTTGTTTGGGAACCGCGCACTCGAGGATTGATTTCCTCTTTGTATCTGCCAAGGTTAAAGTGGAGAGAGTGGAAAACGAACCTTTCTCTTTTTCTGACCATAAGATGATAGCGGGGGGGCTCAGAATCCCAGATGGGCTGAGGTTGGGAAGGGGAATCTGGCGCATGAACTCGGGACTGCTGGAGGACAAAAAGGTGGTGGAGGAATTTGTCAGGCAGTACGAGGAATGGAGGAGCCTGCGGTGCTGCTTTGGCACGATAGCTGAATGGTGGGGAATGGTGAAGGGGCGAATTAAGTCCTTTTTCCAGTCCCAGAGTAGAAGGAGGAGCGTAGGGGTTGTGTTGCGGGGATTGAATGAGAGATTGGAGGGAGCATATAAACTGATGGAACTGGGATTCCCCGTCATGGGAGAAATAAAGCAACTAAAAGATAGGATCTCTGCGGTGTGGGAGAAGCAGGCCGCGCAACTTGCATTCAGGGCTCGGGTGAAGGCGGTCGAGGAGGGTGAGCGTTGCACGCGTTTTTTCTTTAAGAAGTGCAGGAAAGCGGACAACACAATCCGAGAATTGGTTTGTCCCAGGTTAGGTAGACTCAAGAACACAGAGGGGATAACGGAGGCCGCCAGGGATTACTACAAGGAATTGTACAGGAGCAGGCCGTCAGATGAGGGGGCGCGGAGCACACTGCTAGGGGGGGTAGATAGGGTTATTGAGGCTCCAGAGGAGATAAACAAGCATATCCAGAGGGCAGAATTGGATGAGGTGGTGAGGGGATTACGTCGGCACAGTGCACCAGGTTTAGATGGGATACCGGCTGAATTCTATGTTACGTTTTGGAGTACCCTCAGGGACGACATGTGGCAGATGTATAAGGAAATTACGGAGGAAGGCCCTGTGCCAGATTCAATGACAAGAGGGGTCATAACCCTTATATACAAGGGGAAGGGGGAGCGCAGCGACCTCGGGAGCTGGCGCCTGATCACCCTGCTGAACACCGATTATAAAATCCTGGCCAAAGTTATCGCGGCGCGTCTGGGGAAGGTGGTGGGGGAGGTGGTGGGGTCGGACCAGAAGTGTGCGGTTCCGGGCAGGCGGATATCCGATACCCTCGTTCTGTTGAGGGAGGTGGTGGAAACCACTGTGGAGAGGGGTAATTCATTGGGTCTACTCAGTTTGGATCAGGAGAAGGCATTTGATAGCATCTCGCACGATTATTTGTTCGCGGTTTTGAGGCAAATGGGGGTGGGGAAACAGCTTATAGACTGGATAGGGAAGCTATATCATAAGCTCACAGGTAGCCTGCTAATAAATGGAGTCCTCTCGGAAGGGTTTCCAATTGGGTCCGGTGTGCGGCAGGGGTGCCCGATGTCGCCGGTGTTATTCATAATGTGCGTGGAGCCTTTTTCCCAGGCTGTCAGGGGAAGTCGGCTGATTAGAGGGGTGAGCATGCCAGGGTGTGCGGAACCAGCAAAAATTGCAACGTATATGGACGATGTTGTCATTTTCTGTGGGAATGTTGCTTCAGTATGGGAGGCCCTAAGACTTGCGGATAGATTATTTTTGGCCTCAGGATTAAAGGTGAATGTAAGCAAAAGTGAGCTGCTGATATTCGGTGATCCCAGGTTATTTGAGGGCCGCCCGCCAGGTATAACGGTCCAGGGTGAGGGTATCAAAATCTTAGGAGTCACGTTCTATAGGGAGGACTCGGCGACTAAGAATTGGCGGGGAAAAGAGTGCATGGTGAGAGGCAGGCTGGCTGGTTGGGCAGACAGGCGCCTTTCAATGGAAGGTAGAATGTTAGTTTTGAGGGTGGAAATCCTCCCGGTACTTATCTACCTGGCCTATGTGTTCCCGCCAGGGGCGCAAATGGCAAAACGGTTGGAGAGCCTGTTTTTCAAGTTCATCTGGGGGGGAGGGATGGACCGAGTGAAGAGAGAAACAATGTACAAACGTGCTGAGAACGGTGGGAGGGGGGCCCCGAATGTCGTGTGCATCCTGAACACGATTTTTGTCTGTAATACGCTGCGACTATATTTCTCCAATGGGCTCCAGGTGAAAGCCTCATATTATGTTCGGTATAGACTGGCGTGGCTCCTGAGACGGCTAAGCATGGCGTCGTTGCCGCGCAGCACCCCCCTGGCTTGGCCTCAGGGGTGGTTGTGCACCGCGGTAAATGAATACATCACGAAGTACGAGCCGGACCGGACGCGGGGGTCGTGGGTTCCCAGGAAAGTCCTGGCGGAAATGTCGAAAAAGGAGGTCTGCACAGAGGTGCCAGGTGCTCGGGGTACCCGGGCACGACAAATTTGGGAAAACGTAGCATCGGCAGCCCTGACCAAAAGGCAGCGGGACTTATCCTGGCTGGCCGCATGGGACAGGCTGGAGTGCAGACTATTTATGTGCTCCCGCAGATTGGCCCGCTCACCTGATTGCCTGAGAGGCTGCGGCCTGGGAGAGAGCGCTGCTCATGCCCTCGTACAGTGCCCATTTGCCCAGGAGGTGTGGGAGCTAAGCCGACCCCTGCTGTCCCATGTTTGCCCCGTAAAGGCCACAGCGCCTAATATGATTTGGGGGATGTTCAGGCAGAGAGCGGGTGGGGTCTGGGCTCAGGCATGGGCCGTCATAGGTGCCGTAAAAGAGGCTCTGTGGATGGCGCGCCAGAAACTGATTAAGGGCGCCTATATGTCACCTCCCGAGGTGTGCCGACTGGCCAGGGGGCTGTTGGAGAGGGTGGTGGAGGTGGAGCGGGCGACAACGGGCGGAGGAGCCACAGGCGCGAAGTGGCGGTGGCCGCTGCCCAAGTGCGGGATGGGCTGAATTCGAAACGACCCCCCCCCCCCTTTAGAGAATGAGTGGATGAACGTACCCCCCCCCCTTTTTTTGCGACGGTGAATTTTTGGTTTTTTTCTGAGTGAAGGGTGTGAAAGAGGGGAACTCGATCGCGGCGTAGCTCGGTGCGTCGGCAGTGAAGGGGATCCTCTGTTCCCGTTACGTTTATGTGGTTTTTCTGGTCCTTTTGGCTGTACAAGGCAGAGGCCTGCTCCTGCTTGAAAGGAAATAAAAACCTTAAATCACGCAATTACCAGCGAAACGCGTTTCTGAACCGGTTCTCCCTGATACACTGCGGTGGCTCGTCGGTGTCCCGTGGGTTCTCCAGCCACCCCGGGGTGTGCGAGGGCCCCAGACCACCTGGTCTGGGGTGGCCTTGCTGCTGGAGGGTGGGTGAGCCACGGGCGCCGCGGGAGGAGTGACCCAGCTGCAGCGAGCACGTGGAGATGGGGACGGAGTCGCGGCGCACGGCGCAGCCTGAGGAAGACGCCCAGGGCGCTGCGAGAGACCGTAGGAGCGGGGCGGGCCCGTCTGGTACGGGGGTGATGTCGGGTGAGGCGCAACAAGGGAAGAGAATGGGGGGGGGTGGAGGGGTTGGAGAGCGCGGGGAGGGAGGAGTGGGGAGGAGAACGAGGGGGAGCGCCGGGAGGAGGGGGTGGGAGTACTCCCGATCGGAAGGGGGAGGAAGGGGCAGGAGAGGCGCCCGCAGCCCAGGGGCCGGGAGGGGGGCAGTGGAGGGAGAAGACGGCGGGGGTTGGCCCGGTGGGTGCGGGGAGGCCCGGCGGGGGAGCGGGGAGGTGGCGCGGTGGAGCTGGGGCGGGCCTGACCCCGTTGCAGGCCAAGAGGCACAACTGCGTGCGGGTCGAGTTTAAGGAAGATGTGGAAGAGGGGGTCACCCTGGACAGGACGACCTTCGTGAGGTAGGTTGTGCTGGGAATGCTGCAGGTGGAGGTGGAGGACTTGTACTGCCTGATTGCCCTGCCGGGGGGGAGGGCATTCGACGTGAGCTTCACCACCAACATCCTGCTGCAAAAATTCCTTGCCTGTTTAGAGGAGAAGGCGGGGGAGAAGCCGCTGGCGTCTATGAGGACGCGGTTGCTATCGGACCTGGAGACGAAGGTCGTGACCGTGTTCCTTTATAATGAAGCGTTGCATGATCAGGACGTGGAGGTGTGGCTGCGGCAGCACTGTGGTCCTGTCGGGCTGCAAGAGGGTGCTGGATGCGGCGGGGATATGGACGGGGGCCAGGCAGTGGAGGGTGCGTCTGAAGACGGAGGGGGGGGCACTGAAGCATGTCCCGAGTGCTCTGAACATCGGCGGAAACAGGGGCTATGTGGTGTACGCGGGACAGCCCAAGCTGTGCAGGAGGTGTGGGGGAGGGGGGCACCTGGCGGCAGCGTGCGTGGCGCGCGTTTGCTACAGGTGCAGGGCGCTGGACCACACGGTGGAGGAGTGTGGGGAGCCTGCCCTTTGCAACCTGTGCGGCAGCAGAGGGCATTTGTACAGGACCTGCCCAGAATCCTACGCTAACAGGGCGCGGGCATGGCGGAGTGGCCAGGTGGAGGAGGCGACGGAGGCTGCCGGACGGGAAGCGGGCCGGGAGCGTGAAGGGGAAGGGAAAGGGGAGGTGGAGGAACCGCGGCCCCCCGAGGAGGGTGAGGGAGGGGGATCGGCGGGGGAGGGAGCACCACCACCACTGGAGGGGGCGGAGGAGGGAAGGGGAGACGGCATGGAGGACTCGGGAACGCCGCTGGGGAACTGGTCGGAGGTAACGGGCGAGGAGGGCGAGGTGGGGCAGCGGGTGGAGGAAGGGGCGGATGAAGCATGGGAGGAAGTGGGGGGGAGGAAAAGGAAGCGGGACAGAGTCCTGATAGGAGCTAGTCCCCAGGAAGACACGAGCCCTTCAGGATCCGCGCCGGACTCGGGGTAGTCGGGGTGGAGGTGGGGGGAAGGGGGGGAACGTTTGATCCGGGGAAAGACCCGTAAATCAAAGGGGAGGAAAACGGTTAAGGGGAAGGCGGGAAAAGGCAGGAGGAGGGAGCGCGCGCCGGAGTCCGACACGGGATAAATCACGCCCCGGCATGGACATATCCGCAGCATCGGTCAATGTGAGAGGGATGAAGGGGAAGGGAAGGAGGGGGGGCAATCATGCAGTGGCTGCAGCTCACCAGAAGCGATGTAATCTTCCTCCAGGAATGTCACCTCCCCTACACCCTAGGGTCGGAGGCTCTGCTGGACGGATGGAAGGGACAGTACTTTTGGTCCGGCAGCAACGAGAGCAGGTGCACAGGTGTGGTCACCCTCCTAGGAAGACGGGGAATGAGTGTAGAAGGGACCCAGGAAATAATACTGGGTCGGCTTCTCTGTCTAGACGCTACTTACCAGGGCGTGCAGCTTCGGCTGATAAACGTGTACGCCCCGGTACGGTGCATGGAAAGGAAGGAGGTGTGGGAGAGCCTGGCGGGCCTACTGGCCACCAGGAGGCAGGTCATCGTGGGGGGCGATTTTAATTGCCCGTTAGGCCTGGCGGACCTGGTGTCGGTGAAGGGGAGGAGGAAGTTAGATTCCTCTTCCAGGGAACTGAGGGAGCTGATGGGGACCTTTGGGATGGTGGATACGTTCAGGAGGGTGCACGGCACGCGGCCAGAGTTCACGTGGGCGGACAAGAGTGGGGGAGCACAATCACGCATTGACTTTATTTTCGTTTCCGACAAGGTAAACGTGGGCAGCGCGGGGGTGGAACCTTTCCCCCTCTCGGATCACAGAATGGTGGTGGCAGGGCTTGTGATCCCGGGGTGGGTGAAGAGGGGGAAGGGCGTGTGGAAGATGAATGTGGGATTGCTGGCGGAGCAGGAGTTGGTGGAGGATTTCAAGCGAGCGTATGCCAGCTGGAGGACGCTGCAGATGTGCTTCCCCACGAGGGTGGAGTGGTGGGGGCATGTAAAGTGTAGGATCAGAACGTTCTTTCAGTGTTACAGTAAAAGAAAGGGGGTGGGTAGGGATTTGAGACAATGGAACGCTAGGTTAGAAAGGCTGTATGGGCTGCTAGGGCTAGGGTTCCCGGTGGGAGAAAGGATAGTGGAGATGAAGGGGAGGGTAGCCTCAGTCCTGGAAAAGAGGGCTAGGCAATTAGTGTATAGGGCGAGGGTCAGGGCAACAGAGGATAGGGAGCATTGTACACGATTTTTCCTCAAGGCGGGTAGGGAGGGAGACAATGAAATGAGGGAGCTGGTTAGTCCTACTAGGGGTAGACAGGTGACGATGGAAGGGATGATTAGTGTAGCGGAGGACTTTTATGGGGAGTTGTATAAAGGGAAAGGGATAGATGGGGGGCGGCGGGAGGAGCTGCTGGGAGCATTGGGGAAGAGGGTTGAGAACCCGGAGGCGCTAGGGGAGAGGATTCAATGGGAGGAAGTGGAAGGGGCGGTGAAGGGGCTGAACAAGAACAGGACCCCAGGTCTGGACGGGATCCCGGCGGACTTTTACATAAAATTCTGGGAACTCCTGAAGGAGGATGTTGTGCAAATTTGTAGGGAAACGTTGGAGGAGGGGCAGGTACTGGACGACATGCAGGAGGGCCTGGTGACACTGATTTATAAAGGGAAGGGGGAGCGTAGGGACCTGGGAAGTTGGAGGCCAACAACCCTCCTGAACGCGGACTATAAGATCGTGGCAAGGGTGGTGGCGGGGCGACTGGGGAAGGTGGTGGGTGAGGTGGTGGGGCCGGACCAGACGTGTGCGGTCCCGGGGAGGAGGATCGCGGACACTTTGGTGGTCTTGAGGGAGGCGATTGAAGGCGAGAGAGAGAGGGGGTGCCCGTTGAGGATCCTAAGTCTGGACCTGGACAAGGCCTTCGACTGCCTCTCTCATGAATTCATGCTGGCGGTGATGGAGAGGATGGGGGTGTGCGGGCCCCTGGTGGAGTGGGTGAAGCGACTCTATGGGGGGCTCAGGGCCAGGCTCCTGATAAATGGGGAATGCTCCGGGATCATCCCAGTGGGATCGGGGGTGCGGCAGGGATGCCCGATGTCCCCAGTGCTATTTGTCATGTGCATGGAGCCGCTGGCGCAGATGATAAGGAATGACCAGAGGATTGGGGGGGTGGTAATACCGGGGAGCAAGGAGCAGGGAAAGGTGACCCTGTACATGGACGACGTGGCCGTGCTATGCAGGGACGTGGCATCGGTATGGAGGGGATGGGGAGGTTCTGCGCGGCCTCTGGATTGAAGGTCAGTGTGGGGAAAAGTCAGCTCATGGTTTTTGGAGACCCGAGGCTTTTCGAGGGTCGGCCGCCGGAGCTGAGTCTACAAACAGAGGGGATAAAGATACTGGGGGTGTTTTTCTGTGGGGATAGGATGGGGGAAGGTAACTGGGAGAAGGGGGTGAGGAAGGCAAAGGGCTGCCTGGGTAAGTGGGCTGGGAGGCGGCTCACGATGGCCGGTAGAATTATGGTGGTTAAAACAGAAATATTACCACCCCTAAACTACTTGGCGCAGATGTTCCCGCCAAGTGGGAGGGAGGCTAAGGCCTTGACCACGGCGATTTTCAGGTTTATCTGGGGGGGAGGGATGGAGAGGGTGAGGAGGGCCGTGGTGTGTCTGCAGGTCCAGAATGGGGGGAGGGGTGCCCCAAATGTGGGGTATACCCTGCAATCGACCTTTGTCTGCAATGCGCTGCGGCTGTTCTTCTCTGCGGAGCCGCGGGGCAAGGCAGCGTGGTATATGAGGTACCGACTGACGTGGCGGGTGTGGGGGCTCGGGATGACTGAGGCAGGAAGGAGCACCCCTTTGGACTGGCCGGGGGGCTGGGTTAGCGACGTGGTGGGGAGCTACGTCGGGCAGCACGGCCTGAGCCAGTGGGGGGGTCGGTGGGCCCCCAGGGAGGTGCGAGCTGCGGCGGAGAAGGAGGAGGCCTGTGACGAGGTGGCCGGTGCGAGGAGGGAGACGCACGGGAAGATTTGGAGGAATGTGGCGTCGGCAGTGCTCACGAAGGAGCAGCGAGACCTGTCATGGCTGGCTGTCCGAGACAGGTTGGAGACGCGGGGTTTCTTGTACAGCCGCCAAATGGCGCATACCCCCAAGTGCCCGAGGGGCTGCAACGCGGATGAAACTGCGGCGCATGTGATGGTGGCGTGCCCTTTCGCCCAGGAAGTCTGGAGGAGGAGTAAGCCGTTGCTGGCCCGTTTCGCTCTATCAAGGGTGACGGTACGGGACGTCATGTGGGGAGAGCTGCGGGGGGTGGGGAGGGAGGACAGGGACCGGGTGTGGGCTGTAATAGGAGCGACGAAAGAGGCGCTGTGGAAAGCGCGAAAGAAGGGGCTGGAGGGATCCCTGACGTCCCCGTTGGAGACATGTTATGCTGCGAGGAGACTGTTGGAAAGGGTGGTAGAGATGGACCAAGGGAAAATGGGGCGCGAGGCCGCAAGGGAACGATGGAAGTGGCCGCTGCCCAGGGTGGGCTAGGGCGGGGGGGGGGGGGGAGGTCCTCGCCGGCATCCGGGGGTGAAGGTGTGCGTGGCTGGAAGGGGAGGCTTCCCCTCCGATGCTGTGGCACGGGTGATCCCGGCCCAGAGGATGGGTCGGTGACTGAGCGGGACCTTTAGGGCGCGAGTGAGGGGGCGCCCCCTCGGGTTTCGGTTTGGTTTTCGGTTTGTTGTCACCGCTGAGATACTGAATAAAATTTTAAAAACCGCAATTACCAGCGAAACGTCGTACTCAAATTGTAAATGTTGTGGTTTCACGCTTCAACACACCGGTGGGCTAAAGCAGTGAACTATTTGTCTTTTGTCAACGTGACACTTTTTTGGTTTTGTAACAGTTTTTTTTTACTATTTTTTTGAAGCTGTCTTTTTTTATATTTTTGTAATGTTTTTTAAACAAATTTCTGAAACTCTTTTTTTTTAATTATTTTAACCAATTTTGTAACAATTTTTTTGCAAAAGAATTCGATATATATTTTTTGCTATTTTTAAACCTTTTTTTGAAACAATTTTTACAACTCTTAAAAAAGTTTTTTTAGTATTTTGAAACTATTGTTATTTTTGTACTATTTTAAAACTATTTTTGTAACAATTGAAAGCTATTTTTGGAGCGATTTTTTGTTATCTTATCGGGTGTTAGGCCCCACTGAGCTGCTACGTAGCTCTTTTTCAGAAGCGACCTGGCGATCACAAATGATAGCTCCAAAGAAGTGGGCTTATCATCATCATCACGTGTGGAGATTTATAGCAGCAGCCAAATGCTCCAAACCGGTGGTTTTTATCCCGTGTGTGCACGCACCCCCTGGGAGTGTAAGCTGCCCTTTCTGCAGGCTGCAGGGGTGCAAGGTGCAGGCTGCTCTAAACGCACGTTTCTAAATGTGGAGGGATAAAACTGGAGGACCTGGAGCAAAATCCACGCGACCACGGGGATAGAAAGAAAGAGACGCGCAAACTCCAAATATACAGCCGCAGGCGTTAGGGTTGGGAAAGAATCCACGCTTTTCTGTAAGCCAGGCGAGGTAGTTAACACCTCCTAGCCACCGTGATGATGATGATGAGAGAGAGAGAGACACGCAAACTCCAAATATACAGCAGCAGGCGTTAGGGTTGGGAAAGAACCCACGCCTTTCTGTAAGCCAGGCGAGGTAGTTAACATCTCACAGCCACCGTTATTATGATGAGAGAAAGAGAGAGACACGCAAACTCCAAATATATAGCAGCAGGCTACGGGGTTGGGAAAGAAGCCACGACCTCCTGCATACCAGGCAAGGTAGTTAACATCTCCGAGCCACCATGATGTTGATGAGAGAGAGAGAGAGATACACCAAACTCCAAATATACAGCAGCAGGCGTCAGGGTTGGAATCGAACCACGACCTCCTGTATACTTCGCGAGGTAGTAAACATTTCGTCACCGTGGTGCCGCACGATTTCCAGGACTAAAAACGAAACGACAGCCGAGGAATGGAATGGGTCCGAGTGAACGTCCAACCGAGGAGACGGAGCAACGCTCAGTACCGTGTTTCGACATTCATCGTCTCATCAGCAGTCAGGCTTTGCTTGAGCCACTGCTGGTGATCTGCCAGATGTTTATAAGCATGGGCCGGTTTTATTATTCACTGACTCATCAGCAGGCATACTTCGCTTATGCCACTGGTGGTGATCTTCCAGATGTTTATAGTCACGGACTGGTTTAATCATTCACTGACTCATGAGTAGTCAAAGTTTCGCTTGAGCCACTGCTGGTGATCTGCCAGATGTTTATAGACACGGGCCGGTTTAATCATTCACTGACTCATCAGCAGGCAGGCTTCGCTTGTGCCACTGCTGGTGATCTCCCAGATGTTTATACGCACGGACGAGTTTCATCATTAACTGACTCATCAGCAGGTAGGCTTTGCTTGTGCCACTGCTGGTGATCTGCCAGATATCTATAGGCACGGACTGGTTTTTCATCATTCACTGACTCATCAGCAGTCAACCTTTTCTTGTGCCACTGCTGGTGATTTGGCAGATGTTAATCGGTTAGGGCCCTCCCTGTGAGACGTGGGTTCAAGTTCCACAAATCCTCTGCAGTCGTAAACAACGCACAGAACCATGACGGGAGTCGCCGTGGGGGATATAATAATCAGCTAAATTAATCATCAGAGAATTCGCATCCTTTCCGTATTTTGTCTCTCACGCGTAAAACAATCCCGAGGATTTTTTTGACACATCCGATCAGCCGGCGACAGGACAAACTGGGAAAAAAGTGAATTTAGTCTTAAACTTTAAAAACACTTGACTACAAATCTCCCCTGCAACCCTGGCACTCGCGAGGTCTGCTGAACGAGGCCGAGTCTAAGATTAAAACTCGGATTGAATAACGGAGTGGCGGTGTATTGAATCACCTGACACCGATTCTCCCTCTCTCCCCTCTCTCCCCTCCCTTCTCTCCCTACCTCCCTCCCCCCTTCCCTCCCTCCCTCCCTCCCTCCCCTCCCTCACATCTCTCCCTCCCACCCTTCTCCCCTCCCTCCTTTTTACGATCAAAAGAAGCAGAAAGACCCTCTGTTATTCGGCACTTTGCTTCGGTCACCAGGTCGTTTTATTTTTGTAGCTTTTATGTCCTTAATTTTTATTCAATAAAACATGACAAATTCATACCGTTTCCCCTGTAACATACGCCCCAGTGTACCACTGATACAAACAACACACAAAACAGCACCCTCAAAAAACCCGTTCCTAGATCGCCTCCGTCAGCAGTCACATTAAACAGAGTAGTAAGTACCCTCTGTAGCCCCACGTGTCAACCCAGGATGGGACGGCCCCCGTCAACTGGACGTAGCGAAATTCCAGATAAATTGTGGCAGAAACCAGGGCCTTGAAGATGCGACAGTGGCTGGATGAGCCATTTGCATCAATAGCATCGTTTCTGGTGCCCCACAGTGTCGCATTGTCTCGTGACGAAGTCCACCAAGCCCTCTGGAGCTTTTGTATCCAACGATAATAATTGCAGAGGGAGTCCCCCCGACTCTCTGCTCACAATCATTAAGGGCCTTCATGATAATGGGCAGGCCCGTGTAAAACCACGTGGCCAGGTGCCTAGGGCCATTCCTTGATCACCTTGGGGTGCGACATGGATGTCCTCAGGCTCCTACGTGATTTAACGTCATCTTTGAGCACGTAGTTCGAGAAGCTTTCTATGGCTGTACCGGAGGAATTTCTATCTGGTACAGATACAATGGGAGGCTGATCAGTGCCCGAGTGTGGTCGAGAGATGGCTCCCGATTGGTCAACCATGTTATGGTGATGGAGAAATTGTGGAGCGAGTGGAGAGCTTTCCATACTTGGGCAGTGTGCTTATGACCAGTTCTGGTTTGACAGCAGAGGTCTCACTCCGAATCAGTCGGGTGGCATTAGTTTTTCAATGGCTGCATAACACTGTGTGGAAGGTACCTGGTCTGTCGCTCCACACGAAGCTTTGGGTCTTTTCGGCCACAGTTATGCCCTCCCTTCTCTATGCTTGTAAAACGTGGACCCCCCTAATGGAACATCTACGCCAGTAATATACATTTAGGCTGGCCTGTCCACGATCCATCCTGGGTTTAACCAGGCTGGATTGTGTGAGGAGCTCACATATCCTTGAAAGATCTGGACACATTCCGATCAGTGAGCTCCTCCAGCAGGCAAAGCTGCGTTGGCTGGGCTATGTAGCCCACATTCACAGCCACCGCATGCCCAAGCAGCTTCTGTTTAGCCGGATAGAGGGGGCTCAACGGACACGTGCAGTAGTAGAATTGGGTTTAAAAAAACCGTTATTGATTAACCAGACTGGTACACCAGTCACGTGGTTAATGGCGACTCGGTTGAGGATTGCTGTGTATGACACACGCGCTGTTGCATTTGTAATGCGAGCGTAAATGGGGTTGCTGCTGGACTCTGGCCCAATCACACGGCCTGGGGTATTGGGGGGCGAAGCCCGGTATGGAGGGCGTGTGGGAGGGGCCGCCGTTTACCTCGGCTCCAATGGGAAGCGAGGTGAATGGGGGTGGAGCCAGCAGGGCAGTATGGGAAGGCCGGATCTGACGATCTGGAAGGGGAGGAGTCAGGGTCACGTGGGGGAGAGGATATAAGTGGGAGCCCGGAAGAGATCGGGGGAGTTGTTGGAGTGAAGAAGCGGGACCACGTTGGGTGGCCGCCGTGCCATCAGCCACGTGGCTGATGGGGCTTTGGCACACCATCGGCCAGCGGTGTGTGGAGCGGGGAGGAGCGGAGCGACTGACGGGAGAGCGCGTGCGGGGCGCACGCGAGGAGGAGCTAATGGAGGAGCTAATGGAGGAGCGTGCACGGCACGCGAGAGGAGCGTGCGCGGCACGTGAGAGGAGATGCTGGTCCCTTAGGAGCAGCGGGGTGTGAGGAAGAGTGGCGCAGCTGAGGAGGGAGCATGTGCAGGGCACGAGTTAGAGGACGCTGGTCCGCGGAGGAGACCAGCGGGGTGCGGAGAAAGAACTTGAATAAAAGGCCAACGGAGACCAGCAGTGCCTGATGGAGTCTTTTATTACACTGGAGTCAGAAGTGGACTTTTTCAAGGCAAAATAACGTCAAGGAAGATGGCCGAGAGCTTGAAAAAGCGTAACCCACTTGTTACGTCTTCCGACGACGAAGAGAAGGCCGCCGGCACACGTCCTCCAGCGACCACGTGGCAGACCGCCGCCATGTTGAACATCACGGCGGAGAGGCGGCCGTGCGCTGCCATCTCGGAGGCACGGCGTGGTGTGCATCCTGCTGCTGAGCAGCTGTTTTGCGGGAAGGAGCCGCAAGGAGAGGACACCGACGCTGCTTCACCACCTTCAACGAGAGAGCGCCGGAGCCACGGGGGAAGCCGCCGTTGCTGCTGCTGCCTGGGCGGGAGCACCCCTGTCCTGGCTCATGTGTGAGACACCGGAGCAGTCGCGGGAGGACGCCGCGCTCACCGTCAGAGTTCTTCGAGGCGTCTCAAGTCACCACCCTGCCGTCCTCTGCTCGCCACAGCCCCGGGCAAGTCGT
Source organism: Lampetra fluviatilis (assembly GCF_964198595.1). NCBI lineage: Eukaryota > Metazoa > Chordata > Hyperoartia > Petromyzontiformes > Petromyzontidae > Lampetra > Lampetra fluviatilis. The sequence goes on from NC_136331.1 coordinate 2,368,115, forward strand.
GACGATATGCACCCGGCCCTAACACACACCTCACCCATCTTGCGTGTGCCGGGTGCGATTGGATTGTTTGTTATGGCTCGAGATTGCGGAGCGCGGTTCGGGCTGTGTGTGTGTGTTGAGGATGGACGCGCTGTCTGCTTGTGTTTGCTCTGTGTCAAATAGTGTTTATGCGTTGCGGCATGGGGATGTTATCTTGATGGCGAAGTTAATTATTAATTCGGTTGCCTCGAGTGTCCCGAGCCCGTTACCATCCCGTGGGTTGCCGTGTGCGACGTGTTTATTTTGATGATTTTTTTTGCTGCAAGGTACGACAGGGTTGACGGTATGTTGTCTGCCTGCAGCTCTGCTTGCGATTGTGCATAATGTACGACCTGTGTGGAACTTTGCTGCTTGTAATCGCGATATGCTGACTGCACATACTGTATAGACTGTCTTTCTGTACGGATACGGAGTGCGGTGCATTGTTCTGACCATTGGGTTCGGGATTGTTATTAGTTGTGCGTACCTGTTCGGAAATTGGTCAATTCGTTGGGGGACCCTAATTTTTGGTTGTATGGGTGTTCGTGCACACGAGATTGCATGTGTGTTCATAGGAAATTGCGAGTGTTGAGGGATGAGGGCGTTGTTGGTGGCTCTGCCGTCAAGGGTGATGGGGCCATAAATTGCCGGCAAGTGGCGTCGCTCTTTCCGTTGATTGCGTGCGGCCAGGGGTTGCATTGCAAGTTGGTGTGTATGAGCAATGTATCTGGGTCAACTATGGGTTAAAAATTTCCCCGATACGACTGCTGTGCGCAGCGAGCTACGGTAATGCGTCATATCGTTGGGGGTTGTTGAAACGTGACAGGGGATGTGTGTTGTGACCCCCAGCAAGGGGCAGCTGGGGTGCACGCACGGGAAAAACTGCCGAATTGGTCGCACGTTGGGCCGCCATTTTGGCTAGCACGGGAAATCGCGGGGATGCTCTTGGCGCAGGGGGCCGTCATTTTGAGCGCGCGCGGGAAACCTCGGTAGGGCGCTTCGTGCGTACCGCCGCCATTTTGAGCGCGGGAAACCTCGGTGGGGCGCTTCGCGCGTGCCGGCGCCATTTTAAGTATACACGTCGAGCCGCGGGGATGCGGTTATGGATCTCATCTCTTGACTCTCGTGTTGCGCTCTAACTTGGGGGCGTGCATTGCGTGTTGTGCGCAATGCTGGTGTGTTGGCGCCCATCGGGGTAACAGGAGCATAGTGGCCCGTGTCTGAATTAGGGGGGGCGTGTCATTGCACCAGAATTTTGGGACTGAGATGCTGGCTAGGTTCTATTCTGGGGCACATATTTCACCAGTATACGGCTGCCATTGTTGAGTGGGTGATGCACGAGTTGTGGTCACATCGGGCAATGGCCGAGGGCTGACCTGACAGCCCGGAGGCGAGACACTCCATGGTATTTCTCAAACTAATGGGCCGTGTGCTCATATGGCTCGGGTAGTCGGGGTTCCGTCGTGCAGTGGCAGACTGTTTAACCTGGTGGGCCGGAGGCTCACGGAATTCAGGAGTAGGGGTTCCGTTACGTTGCAGCGAATGGTGAGACCTGGCTAACATGGGGCAGGGATTCCCCTTGCGGGTCCTCCAGCGGGAGGGGCCACAGACTTGTTCCGCTCTGGGTTATAACGGTATTGAATGTATAGGGGAACTAGTCCTGCAGATCCTATTCGGGAATATGGATATTGTGGGGGTATTCTTAGGTATTTCGGTAAAGTCACGTAGGTAAAAAATCAAAATTAATAAAAGTAAAATAAAGTAAAAATCACGACGTTTCGGAGGCAACACAAGCTTCCGTCTTCAGGTGGAACCATCACAGCCCGACAGCTGTATCAAGTAAATGAGAGATTACAGGAGATACCACTCTGTATATATAATGGTTGAGGAGGGGGGGAGGGGGGAAGGGCCAGGAATGTCCCACTTTTTATTATTATGGTAAGGTGCGGTTTGAGACTATGAATAGACTGCATAACAAAAGACTGAGCCTTTATTATGGAGAGGTTCGGTTTGTGACTATGCCTAGCCTACATAATAAAAGTGTGAAAAAAGAAAGCTAAACCTGGTAGAAAGCTAAACCTGGTGAAACAACTGGCTGTCCATCAGTAATCTGCAATAGTTTTCTGTCAAATAAGATGGTCCAAATAAGTGTAGTTAAATCATTTTTGCATGGTTAATCACATCTTTCCAATGATTAAAGGTGCGGCTTGAGACTATGAATAGACTGCATAACAAAAGACTGAGCCTTTATTATGGAGAGGTTCGGTTTGTGACTACGCTTGGCCTGCATAACAAAAGTGTGAAAAAAGAAAGCTTAACCTGGTAGAAAGCTAAACATGGTAAAACAAAACTGGCTGTCTATCAGTAACCTGTAATAGTTTTCTGTCAAATAAGATGGTCCAAATAAGTGTAGTTAAATCTTTTTTGCATGGTTAATCACATCTTTCCAATGATTACTCAGTTTGTAACCATCATCACGGTTGAAATTATGTCTGTGTTTGTATATTTGTATGGCTTCGTGTACAAACCTTTGATGGTAGCCAGGAGGTTTGCAGAGCACCTTGGTCTCGGAGAAGACAATTTTATGAGAGCCCACAGAGTTGTAGCAATGATCGGCAACGGCCGAAGAATCAGTTCTGCCGTGTTTCAGATCTGACTTGTGCTCGCGGACACGATCAGAAACATGACGTTTCGTTTCTCCAATGTAGCAATCACCACAACTGCAACTCAATTTGTAGACTCCAGGATACTGTAAGTCAGGAACGACATCCTTCACAGATGGAATCAGATCACGGATTTTATGCACTGTACTGAATCGGACTTAGATGTTATGTTTGTTTAAAATTTTGGAGATATTTTTGGTCAAGCCTGCTATGTATGGTAACGTGATAGTTTTGGTCGGAGTTTCATGTGGCTGTTTCTGTATGGTGGGAGAAACAGCTTGGCGGATGGTGCGGTCAGAGTATCCGTTCATCCTGAGGGCCCGATCTACTTGTCTTAATTCACCGGCCAGGTGGTGTTGGTCAGAAATGCCATTGGCTCTGTGGTATAGCGTTTTGATGAGATAATTCTTTTGAGATGGGTGGTGGTGGGAATCCGGTTTCAAGTAGGAATCTGTGTGGGTGGCTTTCCTGTAGACAGAATGTCCCAAGGATCCGTCAGGTCTCCTCTCAAACAGAATATCTAAGAATGGTAGTTCACCATCTTTCTCCACTTCCATGGTGAATATAATGGATGGGTGTCTAGAATTGATGTGGTCCAAGAAGTGGTTCAATGCTGGGAGGCCATGTGGCCAGATGACGAAAGTGTCATCCACATACTTCCACAGGGAAGGACGCAGGGTGGATATCTGGATGGCGTCTGATTCAAACTTTTCCATGAACATGTTGGTTATAACTGGTGACAAGGGGTGGCCCATAGGGGTACCCTCATTCTGTTTGTAGAAGGTGCCATTCCAGGTAAAATAGGTGTTGGTGAGGCAATGCCTAACGAGTGCAGGTACATCAGTATTCAATCCATGTTGGACTAAGTCCTCAATTATTGTTAGGGTGTCCGGTACTGGGACTTTGGTAAACAAAGATACTACATCAAAACTGACGAGAATGTCATCAGGAGATAGTACCATGTCCTTAACCATAGAGACTAATTGGGTTGAGTTGAGTACTGCCGAAGATGTCTTGCCTGTGAAGGGAAGCAGAGTATCTGATAGAAAACGGACTAGTTTGTAGGTAGGAAAGTTTATCGTCGACACGATGGGTCATAGCGGGGTGCCTTCTTTATGGATCTTGGGAAGACCATAGAGTCTGGGAGGTCTAGCCGCCGATGGTTTTAGAGAGGGACGTTTGCTTGGTTCGATTAGGGAAGTCGAACTCGTGATGATACTGTTGTTTTTTGTCGTTAGGCTTTTAGTGGGATCGTTTTTAATTTTGGAGTAACTCCCATCATTAAGAAGGTCCAGGATTTTGTTGTTGTATGAATCTTTATCAATGATGACCGTGGCATTGCCCTTGTCTGCCGAGAGGATGACTATATCATCTCTCAATTAGTCTCTATTGTTAAGGACATGGTACTATCTCCTGATGACATCCTCGTTAGTTTTGATGTAGTATCTTTGTTTACCAAAGTCCCAGTACCGGACACCCTGGCAATAATTGAGGACTTAGTCCAACATGGATTAAATTCTGATGTACCTGCGCTGGTTAGGCATTCCCTCACCAACACCTATTTTACCTGGAATGGCACCTTTTACAAACATAATGAGGGTACCCCTATGGGCTCCCTCTTGTCACCAGTTATAGCCAACATGTTCATGGAAAAGTTTGAATCAGACGCCATCCAGACATCCACCCTGCGTCCTTCCCTGTGGAAGAGGTATGTGGATGACACTTTCGTCATCTGGCCACATGGCCTCCCAGCATTAAACCACTTCTTGGACCACATCAATTCTAGACACCCATCCATTAGATTCACCATAGAAGTGGAGAAAGATGGTAAACTACCATTCTTGGATATTCTGTTTGAGAGGAGACCTGACGGATCCTTGGGACATTTTGTCTACAGGAAAGCCACCCACACAGATTCCTACTTGAAACCGGATTCCCACCACCACCCATCTCAAAAGAATTCTCTCATCAAAACGCTATACCACAGAGCCCATGGCATTTCTGACCAACACCACCTGGCCGGTGAATTAAGACATGTACATCGGGCCCTCAGGATGAACGGATACTCTGACCGCACCATCCGCCAAGCTGTTTCTCCCACCATACAGAAACAGCCACATGAAACTCCGACCAAAACTATCACGTTACCATAAATAGCAGGCGTGACCAAAAAGATCTCCAAAATTCTAAACAAACATAAGATCCAAGTTCGATTCAGTACAGTGCATAAAATCCGTGATCTGATTCCATCTGTGAAGGATGTCGTTCCTGACTTACAGTATCCTGGAGTCTACAAATTGAGTTGCAGTTGTGGTGATTGCTACATTAGAGAAACGAAACGTCATGTTCCTGATCGTGTCCGCGAGCACAAGTCAGATCTGAAACACGGCAGAACTGATTCTTCGGCCATTGCCGATCATTGCTACAACTCTGTGGGCTCTCATGAAATTGTCTTTTCCGAGATCAAGGTGCTCTGCAAACCTCCTAGCTACCATCAAAAGTTTGTACACGAAGCCATACAAATATACAAACACAGACATAATTTCAACCGTGATGATAGTTACAAACTGAGTAATCATTGGAAAGATGTGATTAACCATGCAAAAAAGATTTAACTACACTTATTTGGACCATCTTATTTGACAGAAAACTATTACAGGTTACTGATAGACAGCCAGTTTTGTTTTACCATATTTAGCTTTCTACCAGGTTAAGCTTTCTTTTTTCACACTTTTGTTATGCAGGCCATGCGTAGTCACAAACCGAACATCTCCATAATAAAGGCTCAGTCTTTTGTTATGCAGTCTATTCATAGTCTCAAGCCGCACCTTTAATCATTGGAAAGATGTGATTAACCATGCAAAAAAGATTTAACTACACTTATTTGGACCATCTTATTTGACAGAAAACTATTGCAGGTTACTGATGGACAGCCAGTTGTTTCACCAGGTTTAGCTTTCTACCAGGTTTAGCTTTATTTTTTCACACTTTTATTATGTAGGCTAGGCGTAGTCACAAACCGAGCCTCTCCATAATAAAGGCTCAGTCTTTTGTTATGCAGTCTATTCATAGTCTCAAGCTGCACCTTACCATAATAATAAAAAGTGGGCCATTCCTGCCCCCCCCCCCTCAACCATTATATATACGGAGTGGTATCTCCTGTAATCTCTCATTTACTTGATACAGTTGTCGGGCTGTGACGGTTCCAACTGAAGACGGAAGCTTGTGTTGCCTCCGAAACGTTGTGATTTTTATTTTATTTTACTTTTAATAATTTAGATTTTTAACCTACGTGACTTTACCGAAAAACCTAAGAATATGAATCATTGCAGTCACGAAAGCTTCAAATCTAGAATTAAGATATTGTGTGGGTTCAAGTAAATGGAATATGGCCAAGGTTAGCGGAATGCGATGGGTCCGGGTTGATTGCTAGGACGGCAGTGAGGACACATACTGGACAGGCGGGTTCAGCCTATTGGTGATAGTAAGCCTAAGTTATTCAGAATGCGTGTTGGGGAGTGCGACTCCATATCGTCAAGATATTGGCTAGGGAACATTTCCCCGTGGGGGGTCGATAGGGTCTGGCCTTGCCAAGGGATGAACCTTCCCTTGTCTGCAAAACATCAGACTATAAGATGCTGGGGTGTGTCCATTGGTGATGAGATAGTACGGGATGGAGCGTGGTTGAGTCGTTACGATGTGCCATTGTCTCGTCCCCGAAATTGCACTGGTCGAGTGGATGGCCAGTGGATGTTGCTGTGGTTGGACGACCACGGTGCGGGCGAAGGCAGGTTAAATGTTGCCGCTGGGGAGCGTTGCTCTCTCCATGCGAGGGTGTGCGGCCGGGGGCTGTGTTGAGAGTGACAGTGGGTAGATGCTGTGTACGTGAGATGTCTGTGCTGGTCCTCAAGGCAGGACTGCTGATGGGCAAGAGCAGGAACATTTTTGTTGTTACGTGCAAAGAATATTCTTTTGTTAAAATGTAGATACTGGGGCATCCATCGCGTCGATTTTTGTGTATTTATTGGTTTTCTCCTTACGCCGGGCTGATTACGATCATCTCCACTACCCTGGGGCCGGGTGGATGTCGTGTACGACATGCGGATGTGCGGTTTCGTGGTGCTGTGCCTCAGGGGGTTGGGTTCTCCTTCTCGTCACAGATCTTTGGCGCCTGCCACACTGGGTGTCACCGGTTGTGCTAACCGGATGTGGACTTGAAGGGGGAGTGGAGCACTTGTTCGTCACTCCTGCTCTACCAGTTGTTCTCTGAAGTTGGACTTGAGCCAGGCGGATGGACCAGCAACACGGACACGCTCTAAGACACCGCATTCCTGATTTATGCGCGTCTGCCGTTCTTGCGTGTCGGTTACCGTTGTTGTGCATTGCCTTCCATTCCTTAATTCTTCTTGCTTGTTGCACGGTTCCGTACCGGATCCTATTCCCTTCCCTTTCGTTGATTGTGTTCGTCGTTTTGTGCTCTCCGTTGTGTCGGTTGTGATTCCTGAGTGTGTTGCCGTCGCTCGCATTATTTTATCCTTTTTCAGCCGGGATGGCTGGCTTTTTCATCAAGGGGGGGGGGGGGGTTCATGTAATGCGAGCGTAAATGGGGTTACTGCTGGGCACTGGCCCAATCACACGACCCGGGGTATTGGGGGGCGGAGCCCGGTATGGGGGGCGTGTGGGAGGGGCCGCCGTTCACCTCGGCTCCAATGGAAAGCGAGGTGAATGGGGGTGGAGCCAGCAGGGCAGTGTGGGAAGGCTGGATTTGACGATCCGGAAGGGGAGGAGTCAGGGTCACGTGGGGGAGAGGATATAAGTGGGAACCCGGAAAAGAGATCGGGGAAGTTGTTGGAGTGAAGAAGCGGGACCACGTTGGGTGGCCGCCGCGCCATCAGCCACGTGGCTGATGGGTCTTTGGCACATCGTCGGCCAGTGGTGTGCAGAGCGGGGAGGAGCAGAGCGACTGACGGGAGAGCGCGTGCGGGGCGCGTGCGAGAAGGAGCTGACGGGAGAGCGCGTGCAGGGCGCGCGCGAGGAGGAGCTAACGGAGGAGCGTGCGCGGCACGCGAGAGGAGATGCTGGTCCCTTGTCAGGACCAGCGGGGTGTGAGGAAGAGTGTAGGAGCTGAGGAGGGAGCATGTGCGGGGCACGCGCGAGACAACGCTGGTCCGCGGAGGAGACCAGCGGGGTGCGGAGAAAGAACTTGAATAAAAGACCAACAGAGACCAGCAGTGCCTGACGGAGTCTTTTATTACACATTTTACAGATTGACCACGATAAATCTGTTTGCCTTCCATTTGGAGCACCTGCCCACGTCCTTCATTGAGTGTACAACATACACACACAGACAAAAAAAAGACAAAGATCCCCCGTATAGCCATAACAGAATGTAGGGGCAAGTGCTGTTAGCGAGCACCTATGAAGGCTGGAACGGTACATGAGGGGGTTGGTAGCTAGCACCACGCCCGACCGCCTTTGTCTCCCCAGTGGCGATGTTTACACACCGCATTTTGAGACTCAGTCGACCTAGCGAAGGCTCAGGACCAGTTCAGATAATCGTCACTGATTTTGGCTGTAAACAGGAATAGAACTTGGGTCTCCAGGTTCGTAGCGCAGCATAGTGCTAACCGCTACACTCCCGCTCACACACACACAGACAGACACACGTGGGGGCACACAGACACACGTGGGGGCACATAGACACACACGGACACACAGAAACACTCGGACACATACGAAAACACATGGAAACACACAGCAACACGCTATAACACACAGACACACAGACATACACAGATACACGCGGACACACACAGACACACACGGTTACACACAACAACCGCCATTCGCAACTAAGTAGCGGTGAGGTCACCACGATGTTTGTGCCAGGCTATGTGCACTTTTAAGTGTCGAAAGCCCGCTGGCAGGAGGTCACGATGCAGACCCAGGTGCCACGGGTCGACTGACTGAGATGAGTGGCTGATGCACCACCTGTGCCCCCGACTGTGCCAACTTGCTGTGCTTTAGCCACACGGCGCTCCGCTCGTTGTTGTGAGCATCGCTCCTACGCCCTCCGTTGTTGTTGGATGGCGACTGCCTCCAACTGCCCAGTAGCGTCCTTCACGAGCCTCCTCCACAGAGGCCGATCTTGACACCGCTGGTACCAGTCATCGGCAAGTCCACTCAGCTCCACATCCCCTGTACCATATTATTCCATCTCTTCTTTAGCCCGTGCCGCGCCCGTTTAGCCCCCTCAATCCGGCCGAACAAAAGCTGTTAAGGCATGTGGTGACTTGGCATGTGGGCTACATGGCCCAGCCAATGCAGCCTTGCCTGCTGGAGGAGCTCACCGATGGGACTTTGTCCAGATCTTTCAAGGATGTGTGAGCTCCTCACACAATCCAGCCTGGTTAAACCCAGGATTGATCGTAGGCAGGTCAGCCTAAATGTTTCCAACCTGCGAAGATGTTCCATTAGGGGGTCCCAATTCGCAAGCGTAGAGAAGGGAGGGGATGACTATGGCCGAAAAGACCTGAAGCTTCGTGTGGAGCGACAGACCAGGTAGCTTGCACACAGCGTTACGCAACCAATGATACGATAATGCTGCTAGACTGATTCGAAGTGAAACCTCTGCTGTTAAACCGGAGCCGGTCATAACCACACTGCCCAGATATGGGAAACTCTCCACTCTCTCCACAACTGCCCCATCACCAATTGGTAGTTGTGGGGGTGGAGTGTCCGATGGTAAAAAAAAAACCCTGGCAGGTGCTTAGTTTTGGTGGGGCTGATGGTAAGGCCCCACCTCTTAGTGACAAGCTCCAGGTTTAGCAGCAGCTCCTCCAACTCCTCCTCTGAGTGAGCAGCGATTACCAGATCATCGGCATACATAACATGATTGAGCAAGAGGGAGCCATCCCTTGACCACACCCGGGCATCGATCAGCCTCCCATTATATCTGTACCGGATGGAAATTCCTCCAGTGCAGCTATTGAAGGCCTCAAGAACTACGTGGTCAAAATAGATGTTAAATAATGTGGGAACCAGAGGACATCCCTGTCGCACCCCAAGGTGTACAGCGAATGGCTCCGACTCCCAGCCACATAGTTTTATCCGGGCCCGCTCACCATCATGAAGGTCATTAATGATCGTGAGCAGAGGGTCAGGGAAAGCACGAAGAACAACCCAGAGCCCAGGCCTACTGATGGTTTCATAGGCCTTGACCAGGTCAATAAAGCAGAGATGTAGGTCTTGTTAGAATTCCCTACACTGCTGCTGTAGCAGATGGACAGAAAATATGGCATCCTTGCAGGACCGCCCTTTCCTGCAACCACATTGAGGCTCAGAAAGCCTCTCCTCAGTGTGCCTAGCAAGGCAATATTGAATAATCCTTGCCAGGACCTATCCCGGCATACTGAGTGAGATGCCCCTGTAGTTGTTACAGTCTGTGCGGTCCTTTCTTAAAAAGGGGGACCACCAGGGCATCCTTCCAGTCCTGTGGAACCCGTCCAGTGATCCAGACTGGTGTTATGATGTCATGTAGTACATGACATGTTGTTTATGCCATTTATTGTGAAAATTCTGTCACAGTTCCTATGATTGCTTTTTCATTGCTTTCATGGCTTTATTTTGGTGATTTCGAAAAGTGTATTGGTTTAGCCATGTTTGTTTGTTGTAGTACAGAGTTAGACTGATGGCCTTAATCTAAGCTGTCGTGTGGTTGTTGTTGTTGTTGTTGTTTGACTTGCATCCCACTGGGATTTTTGCACACAGCGTTGGTGTATGGTGCTTTTTCTGCAATATTTTGCTGTCTTTTCTTGGATTTTCTGTTTGCACTTAGTCACATATTCACTTTAAGATGTTTTTTGTTCATGTTTTTGTATTTTGTTTGTTGCGGTTGCACCCGATTCAAGAGCTGAATGGCTCACAGGGCTATACCTAATAAATGAACTTGAACTTGAATGTAGGGCAGTCTGTGCATAAACGCCACCCTCCCTCAGCATTTCGCTTAAGAGATCATCTCTGCCCGGTGCATTTCCTGGTCTCAGACTCTGGATCACCTTCAGTACTTCAACAGATGCCACCTCAGCCAGCCACTCACAAAGGGTGACTTCTTCAAATATTTGGGGCACAGCAGCCTCCGCAGGGTCATACCCACTTTGTCCCACGATGTTTCCCATGTCGAAGAATTTCCCCTCACCCAGGACTTCACGGAAATGCTCAACAAATCTGCAAAACTGTTCCTGGGGGTCGGAGATTGGATCACCGTTTTTCCCCTAATGATGGTAATAGTTTTTACTTTTTTGATTGAGTTAAATAGGGATTTGTGATCGCGGTTGATTGAGGCAGACTCCATCTCCAAAGCAAACCCGCATCCACTACCCATCCTTGCAGCGCCTCCCGGCTCTCCGAACCTCCGAGCGAAGGGTGCGGTAAGCCTCCTCATTCTCGACATCTGGAGGAGTGAGGGACAATTCCTACCCCAACCGCAAGCCATGATGAAATTCTCTCTTGCAACTTTCATCAGCTAGCTGAGACCAGGCCACCTTAGGTTGGAATGGGGTCCTTGGTGTACACCCACCACCGGAGTGGAAGAATGGCAGGTGCATCTTACAGATGACAAGTCGATGGTCAGAGGGCAGATCAGCTCCACGGTAGGTCCTGGTGTCAAGGACATTGGCCCGCATCTGCTGATCCATCACTATGTTGTCCAGCAGATGTTCTTGCTTGGACCTGGCATGCATCCATGATGTTGTGTGGATGCGCCGATGCCTGAACAGCATGTTGGTAATTACAAGCCCATGGGCTGCACAAAAATCTAGCAGCCTCCTACCGTTGTAATTGAGCTGATCTGGCCCATGCCTTCCCATCACTCCAGACCAAGTTGCCAGCATCATGACCAACTCGGGCATTAAAGTCACCCAACAAGATGACTCTATCCCGAGGGCCCACTTTATCAGCATTTGTGACAGGAGGTCATAGAAGGCATCTCATTGGCCTTGCTTGCATCCCTCCATGGGTGTTCGTCTTCGGTGGGGGCATACGTAACCACGACCACCACTCCTCACCTGTAAGCCTGGGGTTTACAGCTTCCCACACCTCACCGCCACGCTCCCACGTCGCCTCCATTATTTTGTTCAGAAGAAGAGCCACTCCCTGTTGTTTAGTAGTCTCCTGCCCCGAGTAGAGGACTGTCCACCCCTTATAGTGGCAGGAGGCAGAGCCGGTCCACCGGACCTGCTGAATGCCACAGAGATCCAGGCGGTACTGGTCCAGCTCCCGACAGAGGAGTGGCAGCCTCTCCTCCACAGTGAGCATTCGAGCATTTCACATGGCCATTCGTAGTGGCTTTTTTCGTTTCTGGAGGAGCCCCAAGGGCAAAGATTTGTCCAGGAGACATTATAGACTCCTGTCCCCCCGGGGCCTCCGGCACAAGCTTATTAATTACATTTCTTAGATGTGGTTTAGTAGTTATTTATTGAAGGTGGAGAAGTTACCAGCCCCTCGCACCCGTCCAGGGCCCCCAATTAGCCGTTGTGGTGGCTACAAATGCCCCGAGGGGAAAGGCCAATCGGAAATGGCCCTCCCACCATTGCACTGTCCACGACAACGCTGCCCGTCCGGCACCACGAGGAGGAAGGGGGTTGTTTTTGCCGGTCACACACAGACACACATGGACACACACGGAAAAACACTGACGCACACGGTCACACACAGACACACACGGAAAAACACTGACACACACAGACTCAAGCGGACACACACGGACACACACGGAAACAAGCTGACACACACACACAGACACACGGACACACACGTAAACACAGACACACGTGGACACAAGCGGACACACGCAAACACACATAGTCACACGCAGGCACACACAGACACACGTGGACACACGTGGACACACGTAGACACACACGGACGCACATAGACACACACGGCCACACACAGACACATACAGATACACACGGCTGCACACAGACACACACGGGCCTACAAACCCAGCCGACTCGCTGTGACGCAGGACGCAGCTGCATTGGCATCACGCATTACGAAATTGTCTCGGGCCGCCAGGGACAAAAAAAAAACACTTATTAATATTGCTGTTGTCGTTGTAATTCATCCATCTTCGTCACTCTGTTTGCTGGGATAAAAGGTCTCTGTTACGTATGAAGTATTTGGAATGACGGCAGGAAACCACTTGACGGGTAGCACACTTTTTATTAAACCTTAACTTGTCACGATACAACGTGTGGTCACTATTCCTCACACTACACACACTTCTCTTGACACGTGTGGTTACTACCTCTCCCACTACACACTCCACCTGACACGTGTAGTTACTATAGCTCACACTGCCTGCTCACACTGCATGCTCACACTGCACTCCCGCCCCGTAACGTCCGTGGAGCCTACAGGCCCACCCCAGCCTGGGCGTGGGTCACAACCTCTGAGTCCCGAGGGCCGGTCCTCACACGGACGTTCGGCCCCGGGTCCCAAGGTTCCGCCTCTGGGTCACACAGAGCCCCGGTCCCTACAAGGACAGCGGGACTAGGTGCCGCAGGGCCCTATCTCTTCCTCCTCCGTCTTCAGTCTTCGCTGGTCACTCACTACCCCGTGCGCCTGTGCGCACCACCTTATATAGCCCCCGCTCTCGGGAGACGGAGCGTATGCGGACCTCGACGTGAGCATCCCCCTTAGTTGACCAATCCCCGCGCGCTTGTCCCAGGATCCCATCGCTGTCAGCGCGCGTCACCGATACCCAGCCAATCACTGCCTCATAACCCCCGACCCCGCGCTGCCCCTGATCCTTCACCGTCAGCGCGCGTCACCAACACACACAGCCAATCACTACGCGCTGGCACACGATCCCTACCCCAGCGCGTATCACCACTACATCACCCCCTCCCACATAGCTCGCTGCCGGCCCGGCTGCTAAACAACACAACACAACATCAACACAACAAAACCCCCAACCCCCCAGTGTGCCCCGTAACGCAACAACAACAACACAACGACACAACACCCGACAACAACCTATGTACAAACCGACAAGAACACAATAAAAGTCAACAACAACACACAACACCTAGACAACAAGCTATGTACAACCCGACGAACAACCCAATAAAAGCAAGTCCAAGAAAATGAACGTGTCCAGTGTCTCTGTGACTATCGATCCCCCCCCTCCGCTCGCTCCTCCATCGGGGTGATAGAGCGGTCGAGCGGATGAGGAACGCAGTGACGAGGCGCTCCGGCCGCATCGGCCCCTCATTCGGTTGGTCATGAAAAGTTGCGCGACTTAGCATGAGTCCGCCTGGCCGGTCCATCGTATGGGACGGGACGCTGACGACCGTCTGGTGGCTCCAGCAGCCCTGGAAGGCACGGATCGGGCCTGGAAGGACCGGCCACGCCGCGGGGATCCGGCCGCCGGTGGTCGGCAGCTGTCAGTTCCGAGACACCTGGGAGCGGATCAGGCGGAGACATGTGAGGATCAGGCGGAGATATTTCCCCCCTTGGGTCGTCGGTCACGTCACATGCTCTGCCCTCACGACACAAAGGGAGGCCATATGGAGGCGAGAATGGTTTCAGTCGGGAGGGGTGGACGCACCAACGGCGCTTTCCCCATTTTATCTGAACACACTGGGGGCGTGCAACCCGCACGACCTCCACGGGTCCCCGCCATGGCTTCAACAATTTAGGCGACGTAGCCAAAGGTGCCTGAGGGCAGTGCAGCCAGGCCCTGTCGCCTGGTTTCCAGTCAAATTGCCAACGAGCGTTTGCGTGCACGGAAGGTGTCCGTGCACGCAAACGCTCGTTGGCAATTTGGCGAGCCCGCGAATTAAGCCGTGCGGCCTCCCGTGCCTCAGTCAGCTTATGAATGTTAAATTTAATATGTTCAGCCAATTTCGAATTCGTTCGTGGTGCGGACAGTCCCAGCTGCGTATCCATGGGAGGGTCGGCTTCCCGACCATACATCAGATAGAATGGGGAAAATCCCGTTGCTGCATGGGGGGCCATTCTATACGCGGCGAGGACCCCCGGGACCTGCAGGTCCTAGTCAACATGTGCCTCACACACCTGCTGGCACAGCATAGAAGTCAAAGTCCTGTGGAGTCGCTCCACCATCCCGTCTGTCTGTGGGTGGTACGGGGAGGTACGCACCTTCTTAGTACCCAATAGGTCGCACACCTCTTGCAGCAATTTACTTGAAAATTTTTTCCCTTGGTCGGTCAGCAAGCGTTCGGGAGCCCCCTTGTCCAGGACGTAGCCCTGGACAAAGGCGTCCGTCACAGCCGCCGCCGACTGGTTGGCGAGTAACCACGCCATAGGCCACCGGGTAAAGTATTCGACACCAACCAGCAGGTACTTATTTCCCCTAGGCGTGACTGGAAAAGGCCCCAAAATATCGAGCGCAACGAGCTCGTTAGTGCGCGAGACCTGAATAGATTGCAGCGGTGAATTTGACGCCATGGGCTGCGGTTTCCGTCTGGCGCAATCAACACACCCCTTTAGAATATTCACCACATCACTCCCCATCCCCGGCCAATAATAGTCACGCTGAAGCAGAGCAAGCGTTTTGTTCACTCCCAAATGCAAGAGGCGTTCATGTGCGGCCAGGACAACTTTCCCCCGCACAGCGGAAGGCACCACGAGTGCGTGCCGCTGGGACAAATTGTCCCATCTCATTAACAGGCCCTGCTTGAGTACCCAGGAGCCAGTCCGCTCCCGGCCCTCCCCGGGACCCCCCGCCCTGCGGCGCAACGCTAGCAGGGAGCTGTCAGCCATTTGGAGACGGCCCCACTCAATCAGCGACAGTGAGAGCAGCGAGTCCTCTCCCTCAGGGGTAGCGGGAACATCACCAATTTGTGCATCCGCGGTCGCGGCCAACTCCCCCATACTTTCTGCAGTTGGCGGTTTACAGCG
Organism: Lampetra fluviatilis; assembly: GCF_964198595.1. Classification (NCBI taxonomy): domain Eukaryota; kingdom Metazoa; phylum Chordata; class Hyperoartia; order Petromyzontiformes; family Petromyzontidae; genus Lampetra; species Lampetra fluviatilis. The sequence continues at coordinate 2,383,726 of NC_136331.1, forward strand.
CGCTGATCCCATTAAGCACGCACATTTGTGACAAGGCAACAATCGCGGCAGGGCATCGGCGTTAGTGTGGCGCAACCCCTTACGGTATGTGGTCGTGAACTGATAGTCCTGGAGGACTTCCAACCACCGTGACAATTGGCCCGAGGGTTGGGCGACCCTCAATGAATACTGAAGCGCCGCGTGGTCCGTCCGGACCGTAAAGTGACGGCCATAGAGATACGGTCTAAATTGCTGTACAAAAAAAACTATATCCAGCAACTCGCGGCGGGTGATGCAGTAGCGCTGCTCCGCCGGCGACAAAACCCTGCTACCATAGGCGACCACCCTTTCGACTCCCCCAATGACCTGTGAGAGCACCCCCCCCAATGCCCGTGTTGCTAGCATCCGTGTCTAGCAAGAAGGGACTTGTGAAATCAGGATAACGCAAGGGTGGGGCACCCACCAAGGCGTCCTGGAGGGAGCAGAACGCGGCCTCCTCCTCCGGTCTCCATCGGAACTAAACTCCCTTTGCCGTTAGAGCGTGCAAGGGTTTTGCAATGGTGGCGAAATGCTCAACGAATCGGCGGTAATAAGAAGCAAAACCGATAAAACTGCGCACGTCCGAAACCGACGTGGGCGTTGGCCATGAACTGACACAGTTCGTCTTCGCGGGATCGGTAGAGATCCCCGAAGTACCGACAATGTGGCCCAAGTATCTCATGGACTTACGAAGAAGGTGGCATTTGGCCAGTTTAAACTTTAATTTAGCCGATCGCATCCGCAAGAACACCCCCCTCAATCGCTGGAGGTGTTCCTCAAACGTTTTACTGAAAACAATGACATCGTCTAGGTAAATCAAGCAAGTATCCCATTGCAAGCCCGATAAAACCAATTCCATAAGGCGCTGAAACGTCGCGGGAGCGGAGTGAAGTCCCATGGGTAACCGGTTAAACTGGAACAGGCCCCCTGGAGTCCGAAATGCTGTCTTAGGTCTAGACTTGTCGTCGAGTGGCAGCTGCCAGAATCCCGATAATAAATCAAAAGTAGAAAAATATCGCGCACCAGACAATGCATCGAGGGACTCGTCCATTCTGGGGAGCAGATATGCGTCAGCCACTGAGATTTTATTCAGGCGACGGAAATCTACGCAAAATCGCAAGGACCCGTCCTGCTTTTTAACCAGCACAATAGGTGCTCCCCAAGGACAGGAAGACGGCGAAATAATGTCGGCCGCCAGCATATCGTTGACGGCCGACTGAACGTGTTCCTTCTCAGCAGGACTCAGCCGGAAGGGATTTAACCTGACCGGTGCCGCATCGCCTGTTTCAATATGGTGGCGCAACAGGTCCGTGCACCCAATGTCATATTTATGCTTACTGAACACATCAGAAAATTCTATCAGCAACGCACGCAGCGCACCCAATTGTACCGTCGACAAATCGTTCGAGTCCGCGCACAGCGAATCGACCAATTCAAGGTCCTCCCTCAATGGATGGTTCTGCGTCGGGCTCGGATCAACATGCGCAACCAGACACTCTTCCGCAGGGACCCGTGACGCGTGAGCTAGCACAGTGCCCTGCTGAATAACGGCCGGCCGCGAACCAGCGTTTAAAACTACCACGAACGGGTCCTTGTCAGCCCGAACCAAAGTGTGAGCCACCGACAAATCCAGACCCCCAACAGCCCTATTCGAAGGACCCAAAAGCATGCCCTGTCCCGAGGTCTCCCCAACCAATGGTTTCCTCAGCCGGAGGGGAATTAACATCTGTGAACCCGGGGGCACGTGCACGGTCTGTATCGCCAGCGCTTGTATCGTAGCGCACGCCGTCTGTATTTCGGTAGGATTCGTCAAAAATGAAATATGGCGACCCGATGGTAGCTCAATGCAACGCTGATCGATGAGAATTTTAATGGGCATTTTAGCCAAAAAATGTGTGCCCAACAGACAAGGGACCGCCAAGGAAGAGGAAACGAAAACGGGTCCCGACAATTTAATATCTCCAATGCAAATGGATGCCCTAATCTGACCGACAATGCCCAACGAGCCCCCATTTGCCGCGTAAAATGGCACGTCCACCGGGAGCAGAGGTCGATATTGGACGGGGAGAATGTTGTAAATGAGGTCCGATATAATAGTCGCCGACGCTCCCGTGTCCACTAACACCCTGACCTCGACCCCGTCAATGAATCCCGTAACGACCGATGATCCCGCCGACGCAGCCACTATCCTGTGCCCCAACTCAGACCATTTAATGTCCCCTCGGTCCCGCACGAACCCCCCTCGCCGAACCGAATCCCCGATCCCTAACCGGCCTTCCTCCACCGCAACGCGACGGCCCATGTGTGTCGTGCATGTAGGCCGAGCATGTGAAGTGCCGCGACTTGCCGGGGGTAGTAGGGATGACTTGGGGCCTTGGTCGTCGTCCAGCCGAGGTCCCATGGTGCGCTGACGTGGAGCGCGGCAACCGGACGCTACGTGGCCCCGGAGGCCGCAGTTGTAACACGTGATGAGGGTCGTCGGAGGTCTCGGTTGCTCCAGCTTGCGGGCCGATCGCAGAGGCGAACGACCCCCCGACCTCCAGTCCCCCGGTCGTCCCGCGGTGAACGCCTCCTCACGTGGGCTGACGACTTGGGGCTCGGTGACCACCGGGCCCGGAGCTGAGGCCACGGCAGCAGTGCAGACGACCCCCTGTTTACGCTGGAGGACCTCGTACGCCTGTATACTTGTTGCGACCCGCAACGAAGAAATATCGACCTCATCGGCCGTGTTGATGGGGACCCCCAGGTCCTGCGCCAACTTGAGCAGTTGCTCCAAGACCATCGCGTCCTGGCCCTCCTCATCCATACGAGGGAACGCGGCGGTAGGCGAGCGCGGTCTCCGTGTCCGCCTTCCGTCGGGCGTAAAAGTGATGGCGACACGCTGAGGGAGGTCCGTAGACCTTGGCCATGAGACCCAGCACAGCCTTAAGCGTGGAGCGGTCCGACCTCTGTGCGGACCTGAAGGCCGCGAGCGCGTCGTCGTCCAACATGGCAGGCAGTGCCCGCAGCGCTGTAGCGTCGGACCAGGCGGACATTTCCTGATGCGCCAGAAACCTGCGCTGGAATGCGCCCCAGTCCCCACCTTCCGCCTTGAAGGCTGACAATGTGGGAAGGCGCTGCTGAAAGATGAAGTCGTCCTCTACCACGTGGTTCCTCCCCGCCGCACCATCGGTCTGCAAGATGGCGGCCCCAATGGTGGGTGGCTGATGGCGGCCCGCAGCGCGCGTTGATGACGTAAGCGGGCGCGCTTGGAGAACCGCCGCCACGTGTTGCTCGCCGTTCCCGCCAAAAGATGTCCGTGCAGTTGAAATGGCGGGAATCGCCAAGTCATTTTGGCGGGAATCTGCGGGGCGACCCTGTTGAATGTCCGCCGACGTCCCCGCTCCTCCCGACGTGTTGATTTCTGCCAGAATGGACGCGGCGGCAAGCAGCAGCTCCGCCAGACGGGAGTGCGCCTCGCGGAGTACGGCATCGGTCCCCAGTCGGTCGTCCGGCGCCCTCGGCGGGTCCTGCGGCGTCGGCATTTCCTCGTCCTCTTCCCCCGATGCCAGCTGGCCCGAGTCGTCAAGGTTATCCACGCGGTCAATCCCGTGAGTCCGATGGGTCTTCCTTGTATCCATGCCTGGAAGACTGTTTCACTTCTGACACCAGTTGAAGTATTTGGAATGACGGCAGGAACCACTTGACTGGTAGCACACTTTGTATTAAACCTTAACTTGTCACGATACAACGTGTGGTCACTATTCCTCACACTACACACACTTCTCTTGACACGTGTGGTTACTACCTCTCCCACTACACACTCCACCTGACACGTGTAGTTACTATAGCTCACACTGCCTGCTCACACTGCATGCTCACACTGCATGCTCACACTGCACTCCCGCCCCGTAACGTCCGTGGAGCCTACAGGCCCACCCCAGCCTGGGCGTGGGTCACAACCTCTGAGTCCCGAGGGCCGGTCCTCACACGGACGTTCGGCCCCGGGTCCCAGGGTTCCGCCTCTGGGTCACACAGAGCCCCGGTCCCTACAAGGACAGCGGGACTAGGTGCCGCAGGGCCCTATCTCTTCCTCCTCCGTCTTCAGTCTTCGCTGGTCACTCACTACCCCGTGCGCCTGTGCGCACCACCTTATATAGCCCCCGCTCTCGGGAGACGGAGCGTATGCGGACCTCGACGTGAGCATCCCCCTTAGTTGACCAATCCCCGCGCGCTTGTCCCAGGATCCCATCGCTGTCAGCGCGCGTCACCGATACCCAGCCAATCACTGCCTCATAACCCCCGACCCCCCGCGCTGCCCCTGATCCTTCACCGTCAGCGCGCGTCACCAACACACACAGCCAATCACTACGCGCTGGCACACGATCCCTACCCCAGCGCGTATCACCACTACACGTATGTAACGTTGAACTTCTTTCGCGCCGTACGTAGACGAACGTTGCTAAGCGGAGGTGCACGGGGGGGCAACAAACTAAACACAACAACAACAAGCAGTTCTAAAGAAATTCGTTTTCAATGTAATATAGTGGTGTAGTGTATAGTGTAGTGTATAGTAGTGTATAGTGTAGTGTATAGCAGTGTAGTGTATAGTGTAGTCTATAGTTGTGTAGTGTATAGTGTAATGTATAGTTTACTGTACAGTAGTGTTGTAGTTAGTGTATGTACGTGTAAGTATGTTGAACTATTTTTGCACCATGCATAGCCAACAGTGCTTATCGGAGATGCGGGGGGAAGGCCAACAAACTTAACACAACAAAAAGCAGTTATAAATAAATGATATTTGTCAATCTAGATGATGATTTCAAAGTGCAGCACAGCTCCCAATGGTTTCCGAATATTGGTAAAGAAGGAGCGTTCCAGACGGCCGCAGAAGCACATTTGAAAGCGCCGCGCGACGATGATGATGATGCGTTGACCAGCTTGGGTTGAGCAGTTGTATCGATTGGACATTTTTTGCCAGTATCAAAATGATGAATAAAAAAACATTAAAAGAGGATTTACTGCTTTTCTGGCAATAAACCAGGAGAGGTGTTAAGATGTTCAAACACTAAATAGATACTCTTTGGTTCTTTCGGTAAAGTCACGTAGGTATAAAATAAAATAAATTAAATCACGACGTTTCTGGCGCAACACAAGCGTCCGTCATCAGGTGGGACAATCACAGCAAGAAACAATTGCTGAAGTGGGCAAAGGGGGCTTCTGCAACAAGAGGCCATATAGGCAAGAGAAGGGAGGGGGGGGCAGGGAGGAGAGACAGGGAGGGTGGAGGTGTGGGGTAGGGAAAGTGGATGATACAAGTAAGACTCAAGCACGGCAGAAAATGCCGGGGTGGGGAGGGGAATTGGGCGGGGCTAGGAGCCAGAGAGGAGATACAGGGAGTGTGGAGCAGGGGTAGGGAGGACACAAGTACGGCAAAAAAATGCCGGGGAGGGGAAGTGGGTGGGGCTGAGAATGGGAGGGTTAGGAAACTAGAGATGCGGATATGAAGGCAGGCCAAAAGCAGTTATGGTTTTACCTGGTTAATAACATCCTTCCAATGATTGCTCAATTTGTATTCATCTTCCTGGTTGAAGTTATGTCTATGTTTATATATCTGGATACACCTATCGCAAGGCATCGAGTCTGCATTAACCACACGTAATTATGGAAAACTGTGTGAACAAATATACTCGGATAATACATGTGTGGCACATTAGGAATAGGTCCCTCTTTTAATTATATCCTTGTGCAGCAAGGGAGTAAAGTGTGGTTCTGTGAAAGTCCTGATGTAATGTGCAATGCATCAATGCATGTGTTGTACAGCAGCATGTGATGACTGAGTTGAGCCTGTAAAAGGTGGCTGGCAGGGTTATGGAATAACCGCACTTGGACACCAGCCACATGGTTAATGGCGACTCGGAAGAATTGCTGTGTGACACGTGCTGTTGCATTTTACAGGTAAAAGACCCAAATGTTCTTTTTGATCGTTATATAAATGTTCTAGACTTGTTCTAGACTTTAAGCTTGGCTTTGAATTGATTGTTCGTTTGTGATATATGCAATTAGAGGGGGTTTAGCACTGTGCATTGTAAAGGATGACACACTGTAATTACCTACTGTCATTGTAATTCTCTAATCCGAATACTGTTTAGTCTATAACCATGCCCATGCACCCAGAGTATGACTACTTGCAATGCTATTGAGAATAGAACACTTCTAGAGTAGTAAGTTGTACAATGGTAACACATACAGTACGTTTATTGTACACATACAGTACATATAATGGGTGTAAGATACCGATATAAGTGGATGGTATAGATAGACATAGAGCTTATGATTAAAGAAATATTCGAATAGTGATGTGCAAATGTGATTGTTAAAGACAAAGATGGTTTATCAGTAGTAGAATTGGGTTTAAGAGAAAACTGTTAATGATTAACCGGACGTGGAAACTAGCCACATGGTTAATGGCGACCCGGATGAATTGCATTTTACAGAGTGACTGTGCCGTTATTCACAAGATTGCTATTAACCACAATAAATGTGTCTGCCCTCGATTTGGAGCACCTGCCCACGTCCTTCATGTCGAGTGTGCAACATATTTTGGCGAGCCTGGCAGGAGAGTTTCCCAGAGTTCACTGACGGGGATCAACTCTTCCAATGAGACGGACCAAGCAATTGTAAAGGCAGCCTATATAAAGACGGTCTTCACATCATGGCACTGGAATGGCTGCAGGACAAGGCCAGTACTGCTTTGAATCAGCTGCAGAAAGCCCAGCTCATGGAAACATGCAGATATTTGAAGTGTTTCCATGATGATGAGACTGGTGAAGATAAAAGCAGACGGGCTTTGATTCGTATGGCAGAAAGAGTACTCGATGAAGTTGACCAAGAAGAAGATGATGAGGCCTGTGCATTTGTTCAAAACCTGCTTTTTTTCATTGAAACAATACAGCAGAAAGACAAAGACAGCAATGGAACAGGTCAAACACTGCCACCATCAAAACTATCTGAAGATATGAATGGTGAAATATAAGAGTCACAAGAAGAATCCAGAAAAACCCTTGAGGAAAAGAAAACCTCAAGTGAAGGTGGAACAAAAACCACAGCAGCATTGAATCCCGTACGAATGGCCAGACTAGGAAATGTGCCGGAAGTCACAATACGGAGAGAATTCAGGATCTGCGGGCAGATTGGTGAAAGAGGGCAGAAAGACAAGTTATCTTATACCAATCTGATACACCAGATCGACACAGGAACCCGTAAGGGCCATGCTGAGTCTGACATCATTGAGGCAGTAGTCAGAGCAATCAGTCCTGGTCTAAATTTGAGGGACATGCTAGGCATGAAAACTGATTTGACTATTTACAAGTTAAAAATCATTTGAAGGGACACTATAGAGAAGAAAGCACATCTGAGCTCTATTAGAAGTTGATGAACATCTCTCAGGAGCCAAGATAAACTGCACACAACTTTCTGTTCCGAGCTATCGAATTAAAGGACAGACTATTATTTGCATCTAAAGAAAAAGGAGCTGATGACCAGTACAATCCAGATATGGTACAGATGAAGTTCCTGAGATCGATTGGCACAGGATTGCTCAGTGACTCTATAAAATTCTAAATAAAGCCCCATCTGGATGACATCACTGTCACTGATGAGATGCTGATTGAAAAGTCAATGAAGCAGCCAGCTTGGAACTTGAGAGACAAAACAAGCCCGAGGTGGTCAAAGGCAAGGGGTATCCTGAGGGCAGCAAGGCCCACGGGGCCGAGGGCGGCAAGGCCCGCAGGGTCGAGGTGCAGCCCAAGGGCGAGGCGAGGGCCAAGGCGCAGAAGGCCAAGAAGAACGTGCTGCACAGGGTGCACGCAGTGCACCACCGCAAGGTGCACACCTTCCCTGCGTTCTCCAGGCCTTACATGCTGTGGCTACAGCTGCAACCCAAGTACCCGGGCAAGAGCACACCTACGCGCAATAAGATGGGCCACTACGCCATCATAAAGTTCCCACTGACGACGGAGATGGCGGTGAAGAAGAAGCCCTACAACATGCTTGATCAAGGCAAGATATAAGCTGTGGTCATATGGTTGTTAGTTGTTTAAGATGTTTGTGTTTGTTAGTGTTGTGTTTAATATGTTAAGAATGAGTCATTGCCTAAGATGAGAAAAAAATGGTGAGGAAAAGGTTTTAAGTATGTTGGTAAGCCGATAAGTAAGTACCTTAGAGCTAAATTCTACAGGGCATTGACAAGCTGTAAAGGATTTTATCTTGACAGGTACCGGGAAAAGAATCCTAACCATTTCTGGTCAGTAAAATGTGAAGCATGGTTTATTAATACCAGATTGTCTGGTAGTTCCAAAAGCATAATACAATGCTTGGGCTCCTATCTCTTCGTGCACAAAGAGTTGGAGCTCACCCCAAAATAGCGAGCTTTTGGAGTGGCGCTATCTTGGAAGGGATATGATCCCTAGAGAAATAGTTTTGACGATTTCATAAACTCCTTTCATGACCAGTTTAAGGAAAAAGACTGCTAAATGTTTGCAAGGAAAAAAATGGAGTGTCGAGACGACACTCATTATGTGGGGGAGAGTGTGGCACATTAGGAATGGATCACTCTTTCAATTATATCCTTGTGCAGCAAGGGAGTAGAGTGTGGTTCTGTGAAAGTCCTGATGTGCTGTGCAGTGCATCAATGCATGTGTGTACAGCAGCATGATGACTGAGTTGGGCCTGTAGGTGGCTGGCAGGGTTATGGAATAACCGCACTTGGACACCAGCCACATGGTTAATGGCGACTCGGAATAATTTCTGTGTGTGACACACGTGCTGTTGCATTTTACAGGTAAAGGACCTAAAGGATCTTTTTGATCGTTATATAAATGTTCTAGACTTGTTCTAGACTTGTTCTAGACTTTTAGCTTGGCTTTGAATTGTTCGTTTGTGATATATGTAATTAGAGGGGTTTTAGCACTGTGGATTGTAAAGGATGACGCACTGTAATAACCTAATGTCATTGTAATTATCTAACCATAATACATTTCGTCTATAACCATGCCCATGCACCCAGAGTATGACTACTTGCAATGCCATTGAGAATATAACACATGTAAAGTAGTAAGTTGTACAATGGTGACACATACAGTAAGTATATTGTACACATACAGTACATATAATGGGTGTAAGATACCAATATAAGTGGATGGTATAGATAGACATACAGCTTAGGATTAAAGGAATTTTCGAATAGTGATGTGCAAATGTGATTGTCAAAGACAAAGATGGTTTATCAGTAGTAGAATTTGGTTTAATAGAAAACTGTTAATGATTAACTGGACGTGGACACCAGCCACATGGTTAATGGCGACACACGTGTTGTTGCATTTTACAGAGTGACAGTGCTGTCCTTCACAAGATTGCTATTAACCACAATAAATGTGTCTGCCCTCGATTTGGAGCACCTGCCCACGTCCTTCATTTCGAGTGTGCATCACATGCCTTGTTTTTGAAACTCACTCGCCTATGCCAGAGACAGCATCCTTCTTTGTGGCCTTGTCCCACCAGTGTATGCCATGGTGGCGAGATGTTAACTCGCCTGGGATGCAAAGAGTCGTGGTTTCAAACCCGACCGTGACGCCTGCTGCTGTATATTTTCAGTTTGCGGTGTCTCTCTTCCCCATGGTTGCGTGGATTCTTCTCCGGGCCCTCCGGTTTTGCCCTTCACATTTAGAATCAACATCACGCGTTTAGAGTATTTGGCTGCCATAAATATCCACACGATGATGATCATAATGATCCCACTTCGGTGAGACATGATTTGCGATTGCCAGGTCGCTTCTGAAAAAGAGCTATGTGGCTCAGTTGACGGTCTTACACCTGGTAACATTAAAATAGTACAAGCTAGAGGTAGGGGTTAAAAAAACCGGAAAGCCACTGACGCAGCCACCACCCACCCACTCACCCACCCACTCACTCACCACCCATTCATTTAGGATATTTGGCTGATATAAAATTTCCACACGGTGATGATGATAAGTCCACTTGGTTGAGTTATCATCTGTGATGGCCACGTGGCTTCTGAAAAAGAGCTACAGAGTAGCTCAATTGGGTCTCACCAGATCAAAATGAAATAAAAAGTTGAGTTTATGTTTTAGCACCAGACCGGAGAATGCCAGAAGCCAAACAGTGCGAGGGCGACGCGGGTATGAGAGTATTAATATTAATAGTATTAGTAGTAATAGTATTAGTAGTAATAGTATTAGTAATCGTATTATTAGTAGTAATAGTATTAGTAGTATTAATTGTATTAGTAGTATTAATAGTAGTAATAGTGTTAGTAGTAATAGTATTAGTAGTAATAGTATTATGAGTAGCATTCGTAGTATTAGTAGTAATAGTAATAGCAGTAGTAAGAGTGTTAGTAGTAATAGTATTAGTAGTTGTAATAGTATTAGTAGCAATCGTAGTATTAGAAGTAATAGTATCAGAAGTAATAGTATTAGTAGTAATAGTATTAGTGTAGCGACATCGCTGCATGTCGCTGTGTGTGGCCGGCCTAGGAAAGGCAAGACATGCAACGTATTGCCACCACGGACACTGCTGATTGGGGATGCAGTACCGGCCCTAGTGGGGCCCGGGCAACACTGACCAAGAATCAGGTAATGGCACCATGCTCTACACGCAGTGCCAGCCCTGACAGGATAGGGGGCGAGAGTGCCGGCCTCGGAATGGGGTTGCGGGGGGCCATGGCACTCTGGTAGAACCCGGAGGACACGTGACCGGAGGTGTCTCCCCGGGGACCCATGAAGGGGGGGCTGGGGGGACCACGTGTCCCGTGGAGAACCTCCTCGAGAGTTCGAGAAGGGGGTCATGGTTAGAAGAAACCTACGTTCTACGCCGGAAGAGGATCTCCAACTCCAGGACCCGGACCCGAGTTGGGGTTCAGTCCGTGATAGCTTACTCTGAGTGTTAGAGTAGCTAGCCTGTTGGTCTACCACCCTTGGTTATCTAGTAAAGGGGCAGTTACCCCTTTGTGTTATAGTGTTGAGTTAATAAATGTGTTGCCTCCAACGTTAAGCCTTAGTCTCAATCTGTACCCACTACAATAGTATGAGTAGTAATAGGTCGCATTGAGCAGCGTGATCAGCGTGGATGGAACTTCGGGTTTCTCTTGCAGCTGCTCCGTGAGTGGCGATGTGAGAGGAGCCATTTGCAGGACTGCGCCTTTTAAAATGTATCTGTCTAGTCTTGATTTGAAGCTTTCGTGACTGCAGGAATCCATACTCTCTGGTTCTTTCGGTAAAGTCACGTAGATAGAAAAAATAATAAAAGAAACATGACGTTTCTGTCGCAACACAAGCGTCCGTCATCATCACCTGCACTTACTCGGAGTGATGACGGACGCTCGTGTTGTGACCGAAACGTCGTGTGGCATTTATTTATTTATTTATCTACGTGATTTTACCAAACCAACCAGAGAGAATATATCTGTCTTTCTGAAATCTATCTGTCTATCTGATATTTATCTATCTCTCTATCTATCTGTCTGATATCTATTTGTGTATCTGATATTTATCTGTCTATCTATCTCATATATATCTTTCTGTCTTTCTGACATCTATCTATCCACTAGATATATCTCTGTCTATCTACTATTTATCTATCTGTCTATCCGCTATGTATTGATCTGTCTATCTGCTATATATCTGTCTATCCGCTATCTATCGATCTGTCTATCTGCTATATAGCTGTCTATCCGCTATCTATTGATGTGTCTATCTGCTATCTATCAATCTGTCTATCTGCTACCTATCGATCTGTCTCTCTGCTATCTTAATATCTGTCTAACTGCTATCTATCGATCTGTCTATTTGCTATCTATCTGTCTATCTATCCGCTATATATCGATCTGTCTATCTGCTATCTATTGATATGTCTTTCTGCTATCTATCTGTCTATCTGATATCTGTTTACCCGATGCACCCACTACCGGCTTACTCGGTTGCAACTCTCCGGTCCACCCATTGCCGAACGCTCCGTTCTGTGCGTGTCAATGAAAAAAAAAAATTAAGAGCTTCAGGGCTCACCGGATTCCTCCGTGCGACTCCATATCCAAAGGAGTCGTCATCCTGGTGCGGTCTCAACCAATCAAAACGAATACCGCGACTCCCCGTGTCCCTCCCAGTGTCTGCCCCGCACCGCCCCCGCCTGCCCCCCCACCCTCCACCCCCCGCCCCCACCCGCCCCCACCCGCCCACCTGCCCACCCACGCCCCCCCCGCCCCCCCGCTTGCCCGAGTTCCACTCTTCGTGTCCTCCCCCCGGCGACCCCCTCTCCCCCCCTCCCCCCCGGTGTTCGACTCCCCCCCCTCCCGTGCCCGCGGCCACCAACGCAGCTGAACGCGATCAGCAGAACCGCGAGTATCCTTAGGGGGGGATACAAAGGTGGCCGGGCGCCGTGAGGGCAGGCCACACCATAACCCACACCCACCCCGCCGTCGTGCGTGCCGGGAATGAAACGCCTTACCGGAAGGCGTCGATCTCGGTGCGGTTCTCGAGCCAGGGACAATCGCGAACCTTCAGAATCTTCTCCACCACCAACTGCTCGTTGAACCTAAGGCAAGAGACAGAGCGGGGTCACCACCACCAACCCCCTCCCCGCGTCCACGGAGACTGTTGTTGACCTGTTGGTCTATTGACATGTTGACCTGTTGGCATGTTCATATGTTGACCTGTTGGCATGTTGACATGTTGACCTCTTGACCCGTTGACATGTTGACCTGTTGGTCTGTTGATATGTTGACCTGTTGGTCTGTTGACATGTTGACCTGTTGACATGTTGACTTCTTGAACCGTTTACATGTTGACCTGTTGGCCTGCCAACTCAAAACGGCGATCCATCGCCGCGCGCAAATTTCCGGTCACCAGACCCGGCAGCGGCGTCGGCGGCCGCCTTGTGACTGGTGATCCACCGAACGAAGCGGGCCACTCCCGGGCGCTCAGCGAACGTCGGTCACCTTGCTGTGACCCTTCGAGTGCCGCTGCCCCGGATGAGCATGGCCGAGTGGCGCTCCCCCCGTCGCTCACCTGGTGAGCGATCCGAGCGGCGCTCCCCCTGTTGCTCACCCGGTGAGTGTGGCTTAACGTCCTACCGCACCGACACCGGCGTGGAACCCGCGGCCCCCACGGGGATAACGGAGCGCCCAGCATGCCAAAGTTGGCCTAAAGCTTCAGTCGACAACCACAAGCCAACCCCCACCCCCACCCCGTCCCGCTGTTGAATCGATGTGTTCTCACGTCTTTGGCGGAGAGTCGCTGGCGATGCTCGTCAAGATTTGCCGGCACTGAGGGCTCAGTTTGACTTTCGCCTTCGGTCTGGGAAAAGAGGAAACGACGGAGATGGGTTTAACACGTGGTAAGCTTGCGTGAACAAATATCATCCATTATCCAGGTGTGTTGGGTTAGGTCGCGTAAAAACAGGGTGCTTCAAAAAAATGTTACGAGAATTTGCAACAATACCACAAGAAACGTGCCTCCGGGGCTGTGGAGATCACGTGGAGAAGATTTCAGGCATGCGTTGACAACGATGGCGAACAAGTGGGAGACTTCTTCTTGGTTCTTTCGGTAAAGTCACGTAGAAGGGAAGTAATAAAATAATAAAAATAAAACATAATAAAACAATTTTCACGACGTTTCGGCTACAACGCAAGCAGCCGTCTTCAGGTGAAGAATGAGACACTGTCAAGCTAGGAGCTTATATATAAGCTGAGTTGGAGGTGGAAGAAGAAGAGAGCCTTAACAAAAGAATGTGCATATCAAGAGGAAATTTAGCATATTCATGGGAAATGCGTAGGAGGTGGGCGGGGGGGCTTCAAAGTGCTTAGGCAAGGACCCTGGGACCCGCAGATCCGACCTCCTTCTAAGGGCCGGGATCGAGTGGGCCAGTGGTCGGGACCTGAGGACCTTGGCTGGGTCGGGTCGGATAGCCTCCCCTAAGGCCCCTTAGCCGGAGGACCGAGAGTACGTAGCCCAGTCGAAAGGACACACTAGCCCAGAGACGATACCTCTCCAGGTATCGGGTGGGGGGGCCGCTACCCCTTTGTGTTAGGAATTGTTACCGTTGTTATTTTAATAAACGTGTTGCCTCTACAAGCCGTCTCTACTCTCCTTGAACCCACTACACTAGTATAGCACACCGGTGTGTTGGAGAGCAAAGCCACAACCAGAGATCGGTTACAGATCCGGCATCAATCACTGGACTCACTCCACCCGCCCGCTGACAACCGCCAAAAATGAGACCCATAGACTCACATAGAGACCCACAGATCCACACTGAGGCCCATAGACTCACAAAGACCTGTCGACTCACATAGAGAACCATAGACTCACACTGAGTTCTATAGATTCAGGTACCAAACGATACTCACAGAGATCTCTATACAAAGGAGGCATCGTCACAGCAAAGATTCACCTCTCCGCTCCTCCTGACGGAATTGTGTGACTTAAACTAAACTGTATTTTACCAGGTAAGGCCCCACTGAGCTACATAGCTGTTTTTCAGAAGCGACCTTGTTAACGCAAAATATAGCTCGCCAAAGTGGGCTTATCATTACGTGGCCATGAAAAATCTAAACGCACATTTCTAAATGTAGAGGGAAACCCCAGAGGATCCAGGGAAAAATCCATGCGACCACGGGGAGGGAGAGAGACACGCAAACTCCAAATATACAGCAGCAGGCGTCAGGGTCGGGATCGAGCCCACGACCTCCTTTACACCAGGCGAGGGAGTTAACATCTCCTAGCCACCATGATGATGATGAGAGAGACACGCAAACTCCAAATATACAGCTGCAGGCGTCAGGGTCGGGATCCAGCCCACGACCTCCTGTGCACCAGGCGAGCTAGTTAACATCTCCTAGCCACCATGTTGACAGAGAGAGAGAGAGAGAGAGACACGCCAACTCCAAATATACAACAGCAGGCATCATGGTTGGGATCGCATCCACGACCTCCTGTGCACCAGGCGAGGTAGTTAACATCTCCTAGCCACCATGTTGACAGAGAGAGAGAGAGACACGCAAACTCCAAATATACAACAGCAGGCGTCATGGTTGGGATCGCATCCACGACCTCCTGTGCACCAGGCGAGGTAGTTAACATCTCCTAGCCACCATGATGACAGAGAGAGAAAGAGAGACACGCAAACTCCAAATATACAACAACAGGTGTCAGGGTTGGGATCGCACCCACGACCTCCTGCATACTAGGCGAGGGAGTTAACATCTCCTAGCCACCGTGGCTTGGGGAAAATGGTGGGAGTTACCCACGTGCTTAACCCCACCGCGGCTACGCGATCTGTCGATTGCAAACGAACTGGTGGAGATGGAATCCGTGAACACTGCTGGGTGGACTGAGTTGGCGGCTGCGGCGGTGGTGGTGGTGAAGATTTAAACTGCTTGGAATGCTGCTTCAGCTGGGTTGGCGAACTGGGTCCTGGGTCTTGTCCCAGAGTCTGGGTGTGTCTCTCCCGCTCAGCGGAATTCATAAATGGCCATGTCGGAGACGTGAAGCCAGCATAGTTGAGATCTTGGGGGTTTGAGCCCTGGGTCTGGGTGTCTCTCTCTAATACACGGTTCATAATGGTCATGTCGGAGACTCTGAACCAGCACAGCTGAGATCATGGGAGTTGAACCCAAGGCATGGGTGTCTCTCCACTCTTTCTCTCACACACAAACAGGGGGTTCATGATGGGCGTGTGGGAGACGGCAGTAATTCAATTCGGAGTTTTAAAAGTGCTGGCGCGCGTATGTGTGTGCGTGTGTGTGCGTGTGACTGTCATGATGCTGGCACCTAGTCTGGAGTGATTGGAAGGCATGAGCCAGATCAGCTCAATAACAACGGTAGGAGGCTGCTAGATTTTTGTGCAGCCCATGGACTTGTAATTACCAACACGCTCTTCCGGCATCGGCGCGTCTACACAACATCATGGATGCATGCCGGGTCCAAGCAAGAACATCTGCTGGACTACATAGTGACGGACCAGCGGATGCGAGCCTATGTCCTTGACACCAGGACCTACCGTGGAGCTGATCTGCCCTCTGACCATCGACTAGTCATCTGTAAGATGCGCCTGCCATTCTTCCACTCTGGTGGTGGGTGGCCTGGTCTCAATTAGCTGATGAAAGTTGCAAGCGAGAATTTTATCATCGCTTGCAGCTGGGGTTGGCATTGTCCCCCACTCCTCCTGATGTCGAGGGTAAATGGGCGAGGTTTAGGACTGTGACTCATGCAGCTGCAATGGCTGCTTTGGGTACGCGGTCCAGACCTCCCCAGAAACCCTGGCTGACAGAGGAGGTGTTCAGGATTGTTGAGAAAAAGCGACAGGCCCTCATCGGCTACAGCATCCCACGTCAGAGAATGAGGAGGCTTACCGCAGCCTTCGCTCGGAGGTTCGGAGAGCCGTAAGGTGCTGCAAGGATGGGTGGTGGTCGCGGGTTGCTGAGGAGATGGAGTCTGCCTCAGTGGCCTGCGATCACAAATCACTATTTAACTCCATCAAAAAAGTAACCTGCAGCGCCACACCTATTACCATCATTAGGGGAAAAAACGGTGATCCAATGTCTGACCCCCAGGAACAGGTTTGCAGATTTGCTGAGCATTTCTGTGAGGTCCTGGGGGAGGGGAAATCCTTCAGCCAGGAAACCATCATGGCACAATGTGGGGATAACCCTGCTGAGGCTGCGGTGCCTCAAATATTGGAAGAAGTCACCCCCTGTGAGTGGCTGGCTGAGGTGCCATCTGTTGAGGAAGTACTGAAGGCAATCCGGAGTCTGAGACCAGGAAAGGCACCGGGCAGAGATGATCTCCCAAGCGAAATGCTGAGGGAGGGTGGCGTTTGTGCACAGACTGCCCTATATGACATCATAACAACAGTCTGGACCACTGGACGGATTCCGCAGAATTGGAAGGATGCCCTGGTGGTCCTCTTCTTTAAGAAGGGGGACCGCACAGACTGTGACAACTACAGGGGCATCTCACTCCTCAGTGTGCCGGGAAAGGTCCTGGCAAGGATTATTCAACATCGCCTTGCTAGGCACTCTGAGGAGAGGCTTGCAGAGCCCCAATGCGGTTTCAGGAAAGGGCGGTCCTGCACAGATGCCATATTTTCTCTCCGTCTGTTACAGCAGAGGTGTAGGGAATTCCAACAAGACCTACATCTCTGCTTTATTGACCTGGTCAAGGCCTATGATACCATCAGACGGCCTGGGCTCTGGGTTGTTCTTCGTGCTTTCGGAGTCCCTGACCCTCTGCTCACGATCATTAAGGACCTTCATGATGGTGAGCGGGCCCGGGTAAAACTACGTGGCTGGGAGTCAGAGCCTTTCCCTTTACACCTTGGGGTGCGACAGGAATGTCCTCAGGCTCCCACATTATTTAACATCTATTTTGACCACGTAGTTCGTGAAGCCTTCAATAGCTGTACCGGGGGATTTGGTACAGATATAATGGGAGGCTGATCGAGGCCCGGGTGCGATCAAGTGATTGCTCCCTATTGGTCAACCACGTTATGTATGCCGATGATTTGGTAATAGCTGCTCATTCAGAGGAGGAGTTGGAGACGCTGCTGCTGAGACTGGAGCGTGCCACTAAGAGGTGGGGCCTTACAATCAGCCCCACCAAAACTAAGCACCTAACTGGGTATTCTGTACCATCGGACACTCCACCCCCACAACTCCCAATCGGTGATGGGGCAGTAGTGGAGAGAGTGGAGAGTTTCCCATGCCTGGGCAGTGTGCTTATGACCGCCTCCAGTTTAACAGCAGAGGTCTCACTCCGAATCAGTCGAGCGGCATTATATTTTCATCGGTTGCGTAACGCTGTGTGGAAGCTACCTGGTCTGTCGCTCCGCACGAAGCTTCAGGTCTTCTCGGCCACAGTCATTCCCTCCCTTCTCTACGCTTGCGAAACGTGGACCCCCCTAATGGAGCATCTTCGCCGGTTGGAAACATTTAGGCTGGCCTGCCTATGATCCATCCTGGGTTTAACCAGGCTGGATTGTGTGAGGAGCTCACAAATCCTTGAAAGATCTGGGCAAAGTCCCATCGGTGAGCTCCTCCGGCAGGCAAGGCTGCGTTGGCTGGGTCATGTAGCCTGCATGCCCAGCCACCGTATGCCTAAACAGCTTTTGTTCGGCCGGATCGAGGGGGCTAAACGTGGGCGGCACGGGCTAGAGAAGAGATGGAGTGATGTGGTACAGGAGTACGTGGAGCTGAGTGGACTTGCCGATGACTGGTACCAGCGGTGTCAAGATCGGCCTCTGTGGAGGAGGCTCGTGAAGGACACTACTGGGAAGATGGAGGTAGTCGCCCTCCAACAACAACGGAGGGCGGAGGAGCGACGCTCACAACAACGAGCGGAGCGCCGGGTGGCTAAAGCACAGCAAGTTGGCACAGTAGGGGCACAGGTGGTGCATCAGCCAGTCATCTCGGTCATCTCAGTCAGTCGACCCGTGGCACCTGGGTCTGCCCCGTGACCTGCCAGCGGGCGTTCAACACTTCACGTGGCTTTAAGGTGCACATGGCCTGGCACAAGCGTCGTGGTGACGTCACCGCCACTTAGTGGCGAATGGCGGTTGTTGTTGTGTGACTGTGTGTGTGTGTATGTGTGAGTGCGTGTGTGTGTGCGTGTAAGTGGGGAGCGGTAGTGTAGCGGTTAGCACGCTGTGCTACGAACCTGGCGACCCGAGTTCAATCTCCGCTCACGGCCAATCCCTGTGACGATTATCTGAACCGGTACTGGGCCTCCCGTAGGTCGACTCAGCCTGAAATGAGTACTTGGTGCGGTGTATAAAAACATCGCCACCGGGGAGATAAAGGCGGCCGGCGTGGTACTGGCCACCCCACCCCCTCGTGTGCCTTGCCAGCCTTCGTAGGTGCTCGTGAACAGCACTTGCCCCAGAGTCCGTTGCAGGCTACACGGGGGAACTTTGTCTTTTGCCCTGTGGACTCACCCAGTGCTCTGGGGCTCACCATCGACCGCCGTCGCCTCGTCTCGCCTCCTCTCCTGCTGCGTGCGAGGCGAGAAACACACGGCGCACTGGGGTCAGCAGCTGAGTGCGGCAGGCGTGGGATTACACAGTCGTCGTCATCAACCAGCCAGGGTCAATCCACTGCTGGATGGAGGCCTCCTGCCCAAGTCTCCTTCACCTCCATCATCATCATCAACCAGCCAGGTTAAATCCACAGCTGGATTGAGGCCTCCTGCCAAAGACTCCTTCACCTTATTCTTAGGTTTTTTCGTAAAGTCACGTAGGTAAAACATTAAAATTAATAAAAGTAAAATAAAATAAAAATCACGACGTTTCGGAGGCAACACAAGCTTCCGTCTTCAGGTGGAACCGTCACACTGCTGGATGAAGACCTCATTGCCCAAGCCTCCTCCATCTCCATTATCACCTAGTCATGGTCAATCAATTTGCTTAAAACTGCATTAAACTTTAGTTTGTTGTCCTTCCCACGTACCTCTGAATGGGCCCTACAGCGCAAACAAGTTCATCGAACACACAAATCCCAGATTATACCTGAACATGTCCTCATCATGCAAATATAAAGGATTTATGTTTGGAGAGGGGGTGTTGGGTGGGAGGGGTGGCATTGAATCAGGGTAGTTGAACCGAAGTTTACTTTTTGTAGTTGAACAATCGCGAGCAAACAACAAAGAGAGTGGTTTATGAATTAGCGCCCGAGACGATAACTGTGAAAATCGTTAAGCGTCGACGGCATCGTCCGAAGTCGACGACCGCGACGCTCTCGTCCACAGCCACCGCGGAGACGCACCCATCCAGAGAGACCCGTGGAGGCCCCAACACACACACACACACGTAGTGGTGGTGGTCACCCCAACACACACACGTGGTGGTGGTGAACGGCACTTTGACAGAGGGTTTTGTGAGATAACCCTCGATGATTTTGTGTTCGACGCGGTTCGCCACTCTTACCCCCCCACCACCCCTCCCCACCACCACCCCCCCACCACTACCACCCACAACACCCCCCCCCACTACCGCCCACAACCACCCCCCACCCCCACCCTCCCCCCCACCACTACCACCCACACCACCCCCCACCACCACCTTCCCACCACTTCAACCTACAACACCACCCCACCACCACCCCACCACCACCTCACCACCACCCCCCCACCCCCCCACCAATACCACCCACACCACCCCCCCACCACCCCCAACCCTCCCCACCACCACCCCCCCCACCACCTCCCCCACACCCCTTCGCACCCCCCACCACACGTTTTTCCCATCCGCTTTCGCGCGCGCGACCCGAGTTGTCGAATGGCATCGGTGTCGTTCGAAGTTACGCCACGTCGCCCGTAAACCCTGGAGAGTGTTGAGGGAGGGGAGGAGGGGGGGTGGGGGCATGCCGAGGCTCTGCTGCGCTGTTCGCTTGGCGCAACACATCCGTCCGCAATAAACCCCCCCCAAACCCCCCCCCCCCCCTTCCAGGGATGACAATATCTCGCCTTTTTTTTTTAGGTCTCACTCTGCCATGAACTGGAAACTCTGCGTGCGTGGCTTTGCGAGCTGTCGAACAAGCGCAGACTGTCGTGAGCTCACTAAGCGCTCGAAAAAAAATTACAAAAAGACAAAGACCCCCCCCCCGTATTGCCTTTAACAGACTGTTGGGGCAAGTGCTGTAAGAAAGCACCTTCGAAGGCTGGAACGGCACACGAGGGGTGGGTGGCCGGCACCATGCACCGCTGCATTTGTCTCCCCAAGTGGCGATGTTTACACAGCGCACCAGGCACTCATTTGTTGCTGAGTCGACCGAGGGGAGGTCCAGGACTGGTTCAGATAATCGTCACCGGTGTTGGCCGTGAGCGGGAATCGAACTCGAGTCGCCGGGGTAGTAGCGCAGCGCGATAACCGATACACGACAGCTCCCCACTCACCCACACACTCACTCACTCACACGCTCACTCACTCAATTACTGCCTCACACACTCATCCACATGGTCACACGCTCACTCACATGCTCACACACTCGCTCGCACACTCACTCGCTCACTCGCTCGCACACTCACACGCTCAGTCACTCACGTACTCACTCACTCACTTGCTCGCACACTCACTCACTCGCTCGCATACTCACACGCTCACTCACGTGCTCACTCATTCACTCGCGAAACTTGTGGGAAGTTGCCAGGGGTGGGAGAGTGGACGTGCCTGGTGGTGCTGAAAGACGTCACGCGGCATGTTGGACATTGCTCTGCAACGACAAAACAAACCAGAGCATCGTTAGTCCCCCAACTCACCAACCCACTCACCCACCTACCCACTGCTCCCTTTCTCATGTACTCACTCTCCCACCCACCCACCAACCAACCAACCCACTCACCCACCCACCCACCTGCTAACTTTCACATGCATTCACCCACTCACTCACCCACCCACCAACTCGCCAACCCCCTCACCCACCCACACACTTTCTCATCCACTCACTCACCCACCCACCAACCCACCAATCCACTCACTCACCCACCCACCCACCTGCTCACTTTCTCATGCGCTCACCCAATCACCCACCAACTCACCAACCTACCCACCAACTCACCAACCCACTCACTTTCTCACTTTCTCACCCTCTCACTCACTCACCCACCCACAAACTCACCAACCCACCCACCCACTCACCCACCCACCCACTCACTTTCTCACGCGCTCACCCAGCCACTAACCCACCCACCACCAACTCACCAACCCACTCAAACACCCACCCACTCGCTTTCCTAACCAAATTACCTGTGCGCAGACGACGACGCGTTCAGACGCCCACCCCACCCCACAGCGCTGTGATTGACATTTTAACAGAATACAAACAGATTTATCAAATCGAATCTTTACTACCCTCCACGCACGCACCCACAAAGATAAATATCCCCCGCCGCAGGTGTAGCCATGAGAGACGTGTTGGGGCAAGTGCTGTGAGTAGCAGCAGCACCAGATGAAGGCCGGCAAACTGTGGCACACGAAGGGGTTTCGATCCCGACCCTGACGCTTGCTGCTGTATATTTGGAGTTTGTGTGTCTCTCTCTCTCATCATCATCACGGTGGCTAGGAGATGTTAACGACCTCGCCTGGTATACAGGAGGTCGTGGGTTCGATCCAGACCCTGACGCCTTCTGTTGTATATTTGGTGTTTGCGTGTCTCTCTCCCTCCCCGTGGTCGTATGGATTTTTCTCCGGATTCCTCCGGGATCTTCTCCTCCAACATTTAGAATCAACATCACGCGCTATGCAAATAGTTGGCTGCGGCTATTAATATCGACACGACGATGACGACGACGATAATATGGATAAATCATTGGTTGATAGCCAAGGTCACTTTTGAAACAAAATGAGCTACGGAGCGCAGCTCAGTAGCGAGGCCCTTACACTCTGGTGAATAAAAAAGGAGTTTAAATTAACAAGAAAAAAACCCGTTCTTCTTTCTAAGACAACCGGGAGGGAAACGGCGCCACCCATGAACATCTTTGACCGGCACTGCCCGGAATTCGGGAGCGAAGCCACCTCCCAACTCTCGTTGATTCACGGATTGATAGTCCACCACTGGCTCCATTCATTCATTTACTCACTCCAGTCGCTCGCTCCATTAATTCACTCCAGTTACTTGCTCGCTTGCTCCATTTATCCACTCCAGTCGCTCGCTCCATTCGTTCACCACAGCCACTCGTTCACTCGCTCCATTCATTAAATCCATTCACTCGCTCCATTCATTCATTCCAGTCACTCGCTCGCTCTATTCATTCACTCCGTATTTATCTCTTATCGCTACTATAACACCGAACTACCCCTCGGCAACCCACCCTCTCCCTCTCCTCCCCACCCCCCACAGGTGTCACAGGACGTTACGCGAGCGTAAGAAAAGTTCAGAAGAAGTGGTTATCGCAAGACGAGGTGTAATAACTCGAGTCACGGCCACTGAGCTACAGCACTCTCTTTGAAGTCCGTTTAACGCGTAGTACGAGTAGGAGTAATTGGAATCGTTGTAGGATTAAGAATTGTAGTAGTAGGAATTGTAGTAGTAGGAATTGTAGTGGTAGGAATCGTAGTAGTATTAATCGTAATAGGATTAGGAATTGTATGTGGGAATTGTAGTAGTAGTCACCCCCGGTCAACCTGTCAGCTGAACTCCGGTCACCCTGTCAGTAACCCCCAATCAGCCACCTCCGGTCACCTCGTCAGCCACCCCTGGTCACCCCGTTAACCTGCTCCAGTCACTCCGTCAGCCACCTCCGGCCACGCCGTCACCACGACACCTTTACGCAATCAACGATCCCACCCAGAGCGTGGCTCTGCACAACGACGTCGCTATTTTGGACCCCGTCGCTAACGGCATTTGCCCCAACAGTCTTCTAAAGCTCCTTGGGGGATCTTTTTCTTTGTGTCCGTGTGTGTGCAGAGGGAGTGGTGGGGTAGCGGTTGGCGCGACTGCGTTATGAGCCCCGGTCACCCGAGTTCGATTCCCTGCTCACGGGGGTGACGATTATTTGAATCGGTTCTGGGCCTCACCTAGGTCGACTCAGCCTTAAATGCGTGCCCGGTATGGTGTGTGTAAACATCGCTACTGGGGAGACAAGGCGGCCGGGCGTGCTTTCTGGCCACCCACCCCCTCGTGTGCCGTGCCGGCCTTCATGGGGTGCTCGCTAGCAGCACTTGTCCCAACAATTTGTCAAGGCTACACGGGTGATCTTTGTCTTTGTGCGTTTCTACGTGTGTGTGACAACCCCCTACCTCCTCGCGGTGCCGGACGGGCAACTCTGTCGTGGACAGTGCTGTGGGGGGTGGGCCAATGTCGATTGGCCTCTCCACTCATGGCGTCTGTGACCACCACAGTGGCTCAACGGGGGATCTGGATGGGTGTGAGGGGTTGGTAACCCCTCCACCTTCAATTAATTATCACTAAACCACGAATTAAAAATGTAACTAATAAGCTTGTGCCGGAGGCCCCGGGGGGACAGGCGTCTATGACGTCTCCTGGCCAACCCCCAATTGGCGGAGCCAGGAGATTGAATCTTTACCCTCAAGGCTCCTCCAGAAACAACGAAAGACCACTTCGTGTGGCCACGTGGAATGGTCAAACACTCACTGCGGAGGAGAGGCTGCCACTCCTCTGTCGGGAAGTCCTCTACTCGGGGCAGGAGACTGTCAAACAACAGGGTGTGGCTCTTCTTCTGAACACAATAATGAAGGGGGCATGGGAGCGTAGCGGTGAGGTCTGGGAAGCTGTAAGCCCCAGGCTACTTTCGGCTCGCCTTCCCATCAACTGGAGGCGAGGAGTGGTGGTCGTGGTTACTTATGCCACCACCGAAAACAAACATCCATGGAGGGACGCAGGCAAGGCGGATGAGTCAGATGCCTTCCATGACCTCCTGTCACAGGTGCTGGCTAAAGTGGCCACTTGGGATAGAGTCATCTTGATGGGTGACTTCAAGGCCCGAGTTAGTCATGATGCTGGCACCTGGTCTGGAGTGATTAGAGGGCATGGGCCAGATCAGCTCAATAACAACGGTAGGAGGCTGCTAGATTTGTGTGCAGCCCATGGGCTTGTAATTACCAACACGCTGTTCAGGCATCGGCGCATCCACACAACATCATGGATGCATGCCAGGTCCAAACAAGAATATCTGCTGGACTACATAGTGATGGATCAGCGGATGCGGGCTGATGTCCTTGACACCAGGACCTACCGTGGAGCTGATCTGCCCTCTGACCATCGACTTGTCATCTGTAAGATGCACCTGCCATTTTTCCACTCCGGTGGTAGATCTCAAATAGCTGATGAAAGTTGAAAGCGAGAATTTCATCATCGCTTGCGGCTGGGGTAGGCATTGTCCCTCACTCCTCCAGATGTCGAGGGTAAATGGGCGAGGTTTAGGACTGTGACTCATTCAGCTACAATGGCTGCTTTGGGTACGCGGCCCAGACCTCCCCAGAGACCCTGGCTGACAGAGGAGATTTTCAGAATAGTTGAGAAAAAGCGACAGGCCCATTCTCATCGGCTACAGCATCCCAAGTCAGAGAATGAGGAGGATTACCGCAGCCTTCGCTCGTAGCTTCGGAGAGCCGTAAGGCGCTGCAAGGATGGGTGGTGGTCGCGGGTTGCTGAGGAGATGGAGTCTGCCTCAGTGGCCCGCGATCACAAACCACTATTTAACTCCATAAATTAAGAAACCTGCAGCACCACACCTATTACCATCATTAGGAGAAAAAACTGTGATCCAATCTCGGACCCTCAGGAACAGGTTTGCAGATTTGCTGAGCATTTCTGTGAGGTCCTGGGGGAGGAGACATCCCTCAGCCAGGAAAACATCATGGCATAAATTGGTTATGACCCTGCTGAGGCTGCGGTGACTCAACTATTGGAAGAAGTCACCCCCTGTGAGTGGCTGGCTGAGGTGCCATCTGTTGAGGATGTACTAAAGGCAATCCGGAGTCTGAGACCAGGAAAGGCACCGGGCAGAGATCATCTCCCAAGCGAAATGCTGAGGGAGGGTGGCGTTTGTGCACAGACTGCCCTATATGATATCATAACAACAGTCTGGACTACTGGACGGGTTCTGCATGGATTGGAAGGATGCCCTGGTGGTTCCCTCTTTAAGAAGAGGGACCGCACAGACTGTAACAAATACAGTGGCATCTCACTCCTCGGTGTTCTGGGAAAGGTCCTGGCAAGGATTATTCAACATCGCCTTGCTAGGCACGCTGAGGAGAGGCTTGCGGAGCCCCAATGCGGTTTCAGGAAAGGGCGGTCCTGCACAGATGCCATATTTTCTGTCCGTCTGCTACAGCAGAGGTGTAGGGAATTCCAACAAGACCTACATCTCTGCCTTATTGACCTGGTCAAGGCCTATGATACCATCAGTAGGCCTCGGCTCTGGGTTGTTCTTCGTGCTTTCGGAGTCCCTGACCCTCTGCTCACGATCATTAAGGACCTTCATGATGGTGAGCGGGCCCGGGTAAAACTACTTTGCCGGGAGTCAGAGCCATTCCCTGTACACCTTGGGGTGCGACAGGGATGTCCTCTGGCTCTCACATGATTTAACATCTATTTTGACCATGTAGTTCGTGAAGCCTTCAATAGCTGTACCGGGGAAATTTCCATTTGGCACAGATATAATGGGAGGCTGATCGATGCCCAGGTGCGATAAAGGCATGGCTCCCTATTGGTCAACCACGTTATGTATGCCAATGACTTGGTAATAGCTGCTCCTTCAGAGGAGGACTTGGAGACGCTGCTGCTGAGACTGGAGCGTGCCACTAAGAGGTGGGGCCTTAACATCAGCCCCACCAAAACTAAGCACCTGACTGGGTATTTTGTACCATCGGACACTCCACCCACACAATTCTCAATCGGTGATGGGGCAGTTGTGGAGAGAGTGGAGAGTTTCCCATACCTGGGCAGTGTGCTTATGGCGGGCTCCAATTTAACAGCAGAGGTCTCACTCCGAATCAGTCGAGCGGCAATATATTTTCATCGGTTGCGTAACACTGTGTGGAAGCTACCTGGTCTGTCGCTCCGTACGAAGCTTCAAGTCTTGTCGGCTACAGACATTTCTTCCCTTCTCTACGCTTGCGAAACGTGAACCCCCCTAATGGAGCATCTTCGCCGGTTGGAAACATTTAGGCTGGCCTGCCTACGATCCATCCTGGGTTTAACCAGGCTGGATTGTGTGAAGAGCTCACAAATCATTGAAAGATCTAGGCAAGGATGCGTTGGCTGGGTCATGTAGCCCGCATACCCAGCCACTGCATGCCTAAACAGCTTTTTTTCGGCCGGATCGAGGGGGCTAAACGGGCGCAGCACAGGCTAGAATTATTTTATTATGTTTTATTTTCATTATTTTATTACTTCCCTTCTACGTGACTTTACCGAAAGAATCAAGAAGATGAATCCATGCAGTCACGAAAGCTTTAAATCGAAAGAAGAAGAAAAACAAGAAAAACAAGATTTTTTTTCTTCCAGAAACCCTTTTCGACGCCGTGATGTAGACGTGCGCATTGTGAGCCTTCGTGGATCTCCCAGCGCCCGGCTATCTCGGGAATCTCTTTGTCCGCGATCTGCCCCCTCGACTCACCTGTAGCTACCTGCGGCACAATTTGTAAACAAACCCCAACCCACCACCCCCACCCCCACAAAGACAAAGATCCCCCTATAGCCTGCACAGACTGTTGGGGCAAGTGCTGTTTGCAAGCACCTATGAAGGTCGGCACGGCACACGAGGGGGTGGGTGGCCAACACCACGCCCGGCCGTCTTTGTCTCCCCAGTGACGATGTTTACACACCGCACCAGGCACTCATTTGAGGCTGAGTCGATCTAGGAGGGGCAGGCCCAGGACCGGTTCAGATAATCGTCACTTGGCGTTGGTGGCCTGGAGCGGGAATCGAACTCAGGTCGCCGGGTTCGTAACGCAGCGTAGCGCTAACCGCTGCACCACCGCTCCCCACATCCCCACCCCCTACCCTCCCCTACCGCCACTCGTGGGTTCTGGTTCTAGGTAGCGCGTTGGCTGGGCTCCTCGCTGCCATCCGACCACGTCCGTCGCTTCGGGCGACATCCCCTCGCTGGGAAGGCTCGAATAATTCCACACGCGTTTATTTAAGAGTTACACTAATTATTTATTTGTAAAAACAAAAACTCGCAGCTAAGCAAAGCACGCTTCGTTATAAAGAGATGGATCGGGGGGGTGGGGGTCACAGCTGTTGGAGCACATCGCCAGATTCATCACCCAGCGCGGTATTTACCAGGGCGGCAGGTATACCCGAACCGCACCTGCAGACCGCATCTCTCTCACACTCACTGCCAGATCAGCGCGGTGAAGTTTGGTGAAACAAACCCCCCACCGCTCCCTCCGCCGCAATGCTCACAGCCAACATCAGTGGTAAATATTTGAACCGGTCCTGGAGTCCCCCCCCCCACCCAGGCACTCCCACCCCTAGGTCGACTCAGCCTCAAATGAACACCGTACCTGGTGCGCTGTGCAAACATTGCCGTTAGGGAGATACAAAGGCGGCCGGGCGTGGTGCTGCCCACAGCACCCCCGTCGTGTCCCGTGCCGGCCTTCCCCACCCCCTTCCCCCCGTTGGTCGACTCAGCCTTAAATGAGCACGCGGTGCGATGGTGGAAACGTTATCAGCCCTGGGGGGGTGGGGGTGGTGGGGGAGACAAAGGCGGCTTGGAGCGGTGCTGGCCACGCGTGCTCGCTAGCGGCAGTCGCCCGGACAGGTAAATCCTGAGTGGGGACATTGCAACTTCCTCGTCTCAGCAGGTAGTCACAGCTGACCTTTGCCTGTGATGCGCTCACTCAATGGATTTCTCCACTTAGCTGGCTGGGACTGGCTGGGGCTGGCTGTGGTGCACGTTGTGGTTGTACATCTTTCGCACCGCACGTGGACAGCAGTTGCTGATATGGAGGCGCGGGGAAAGGGATCGGAGGTGACGACACGGCGCACGGTGCGAAAGAAGTTCGACACGCCAAAGCACGCGTTGACTTGACGCACGACTGAGTGGAAATCCACTCTTGTGTCGGAGGCTGTGATGACACTCGTGTGTGCAGTGAACTTGTGTGTGTAGTGAACAACTCTTGTGCACTCTTTGGTTCACTCGGTAAAGTCACGTAGGTATAAAATAAAACACGACGTTTCGGGCGCAACACAAGCGTCCACCTGATGACGGACGCTTGTGTTGCGCCCGAATCGTCGTGATTTATTTTACTTTCTACCTACGTGACTTTAGCGAAAGAACCAAAGGGTATGGATTCCTGCAGTCACGAAAGCTTCAAATCAAGATTGAACTCTTGTATAGTGAACTGGTGTGTGTACGACGTTTCGATTGCAACACAAGCAATCATCATCAGGTATAAATCTCTTTATACGTGACTTTACCGAAAGAACCAAAGAGTATGGATTCCTGCAGTCACGAAAGCTTCAAATCAAGATTGAACTCTTGTGTAGTGAACTCGTGTGTGTTGTGAACAAATCTTGTGTAGTGAACTCGTGTGTGTAGTCAACAACTCTTGTGTAGTGAACTCGTGTGTGTAGTGAACAAATCTTGTGTAGTGAACTCGTGTGTTTAGTGAACAACTCTTGTGTAGTGAACTCGTGTGTGTAGTCAACAACTCGTGTGCGGCCCAACGGCACTGCGCGCTGTCGCCATCGTGGCGGTCAGGGTTTAGGGGCTTCGGGGGTATCGACAGGAGAGGAATGTTACATAACGACCACAAAACAAGCGGCGGATGGGAATGGGACACCTGGAGCTAAGGGGCAGGGCGAGGCTCAACGCTGCCCCACCCCACACCCCCCACATCGCCTCTTCCACTCAGGAGGTCGTGGGTTCGGTCCCGACCCTGACGCCTGCTGCTGTATATTTGGAGTTTGCGTGTCTCTCTTTCTCTCTCATCATCATCACGGTGGCTAGGAGATGTTAACTGCCTCGCCTGGTATACAGGATGTAGTAGGCTCGATCCCGACCCTGACGCCTGCTGCTGTATATTTGGAGTTTGCGTCTCTCTCTCTCATCATCATCACGGTGGCTATGAGATGTTAACTACCTCGCCTGGTATACAGGATGTAGTGGGCTCGATCCCGACCCTGACGCCTGCTGCTGTATATTTGGAGTTTGCGTGTCTCTCTTTCTCTCTCATCATCATCACGGTGGCTAGGAGATGTTAACTGCCTCACCTGGTATACAGGATGTAGTGGGCTCGATCCCGACCCTGACGCCTGCTGCTGTATATTTGGAGTTTGCGTGTCTCTCTTTCTCTCTCATCATCATCACGGTGACTATGAGATGTTAACTACCTCGCCTGGTATACAGGAGGTCGTGGGTTCGGTCCCGACCCTGACGCTTGCTGCTGTATATTTGGAGTTGGCGTGTCTCTCTCTCTCATCATCATCATCATCATCACGGTGGCTAGGAGATGTTAACTACCTCGCCTGATATACAGGAGGTCGTGGGTTCAATCTCAACCATGACGCTTGCTGCTGTA
The DNA here is from genome assembly GCF_964198595.1 of Lampetra fluviatilis. NCBI lineage: Eukaryota > Metazoa > Chordata > Hyperoartia > Petromyzontiformes > Petromyzontidae > Lampetra > Lampetra fluviatilis. The sequence continues at coordinate 2,413,780 of NC_136331.1, forward strand.
TATTTGGAGTATATTTTTCTCCGGATTCTTCCGGGGTATTCCCCCCCCCCTCCAATATTTACTGTAGAATGAACGCCACGCGTTGAGCAACTATTTGGCTGCCGCTATTAATTTCAACACGACGATGACGACGACGATAACATGCCCAGTTTCGTTGGAGAAATCATTGGTTGATAGCCAAGGTCGCTTCTGGAACAAAATGAGCAACGCAGCAGTTCAGTAGCGAGGCCCTTACACGCTGGGAAATGAATACAAAACAAGTTTTAATTAACAAAAAAATGTCTTCTTTCTAAGCCAACCGGGAGGGGAACGGTGCCACCCATGAACCGCTTGGACCGGCACCGCCCGGAATTCGGGAGCGAAGCAACTCCCCAACTATTGTTGATTCACCGATTGATTCATTCATTTACTCACTCCAGTCGCTCGCTCCATTCATTCACTCCAGTCACTTGCTGCAGTCATTCACCACAGCCACTCGTTCGCTCGCTCGCTCCATTAATTCACTCCATTCGCTCACTCCATTAATTCACTCCATCCATTCGCTCACTCCATTCATTCACTCCAGTCACTCGCTCGCTCTATTCATTCACTCTGTATTTCTCTCCTATCGCTACTATAACACCGAACTACCTCTCGGCACCCCTCTCCCCCTCTCCCTCTCCTCCCCACCCCCCACAACGGAAGTTAGAGGTGTCATAGGACGTTGCGCGAGCGTGAGAAAAGTTCAGAAGTGGTTATCGCAAGACGAGGTGTAATAACTCGAGTCGCGGCCACTGAGCTAAAGTCCGTTTAACGCGTAGTGCGAATAGGAGTAGTCGGAATCGTTGTCGGATTAAGAATTGTAGTAGTAGGAATTGTAGTGGTAGGAATTGTAGTGGTAGGACTCGTAGTGGTAGGAATCGTAATAGGATTAGGAATTGTAGTGGTAGGAATTGTAGTGGTAGGAATTGGAGTGGTAGGAATTATAGTGGTAGGAATTGTAGTGGTAGGAATTGTAGTGGTAGGAATTGTAGTGGTAGGAATTGTAGTGGTAGGAATTGTAGTGGTAGGAATCGTAATAGGAATAGGAATTGTATTAGTGGGAATTGTATTAGTGGGAATTATTTTAGTGGGAATAGTAGTAGTAGTCACCCCCGGTCAACATGTCAGCTGAACTCCGGTCACCCTGTCAGTCACCCCCAATCAGCCACCTCCTGTCACCTCGTCAGCCGCCCCCGGTCACCCCGTGAACCTCCTCCGATTACTCCGTCAGCAACCTCCCCGGCCACCCCTTTGGACCCCGTCGCTAACGGCACTTGCCCCAACAGTCTCCTAAGGCTACACAGGGGATCTTTGTCTTTGTGTCCGTGTGTGTGCAGAGGGAGCGGTGGGCTAGCGGTTGGCGCGACTGCGTTACGAGACCCGGCCCTGCTCACGGCCAACACCGGTGACGATTATTTGAAACGGTTCTGGGCCTCACCTAGGTCTACTCAGCCTTACATGAGTGCCCGGTGTGGTGTGTGTAAATATCGCCACTGGGGAGACAAAGGCGGCCGGGCATGCTTGCTGGCCACCCACCCCCTCGTGTGCCGTGCCGGCCTTCATGGGGCGCTCGCTAGCAGCACTTTCCCCAACAGTCTGTCTCAGGCTACACGGGGGATCTTTGTCTTTGTGCGTGTGTACGTGTGTGTGAGGAGCGGTAGTGTAGCTGTTAGCGCGCTGCGCTACGAACCTGGCCACCCGGGTTCGATTCCCGCTCACGGCCAACATCAGTGACGATTATCTGAACCCGTCCCGGGCCTCTCCTAGGTCGACTCGGCCTCAAATGAGCACCTGGTGCGATGTGTAAGTATCGTCACTGAAGAGACAAAGGCGGCCGGCCGTGTTGTTGGCCACCCACCCCCTCGTGTGCCGTGCCGGCCTTCATAGATGCTCGCGAACAGCACTTGCCCCAACAGTCTGTTCAGGCTATACGGGGAATATTTGTTCTGCGTGTTTGGGATGAGAGCCGCACAGGTGGTGCATCTGCCAGTCATCTCGGTGAGTCAACCCAGGGCACCCTGGCTCTGTCCCCATGACCTCCTGCCGGCAGCGAGCCGTCGACGCCTTGCACGTGGCCGCGAGGCTGCTCTGCGGTGACGTCAACCGTCGCTTGGTGATGAATGGCGCCCGTTGGCATTTGATGGGAGCGGTAGATGCGTTGGTTGGCGCGGCGCTCCGAAACCCGCGGCGATCCGAGTTCGATTCGGCAACGCGAGTTCACCCACCCACCCCTAACCCACCACCCCTCCCCGATGAAGTTTGGAGAGAGGCTGAACGGAGTTCGTGAGAAGTCGCAGGCACGCGCCTCCTTGTTGTGGACGCCCCAACGCAGAAGATCAAAATCCACGGGGGGGGGGGGGGGGATTTGATTTTCCACGAAAGCTGCTCGCGCGGTCCAACCTCAAAACCGCATCATCCACTGCACAAAGCCAATGGCAGCAGCGACGCTCTCTGGCAGTGTGAGGTCTGTGCGTCATCCAGAATAGGGCCGTAAGAACAACGCGGAACGACGCCACAGAACCCTATTATTATATTTATTATTATATTTATTATTATATGTATTATTATATTTTGGTACTGGCAAAGGAGGTCTAATGATGTAGTTGCTTACCCCGAGCCCTCGTTACTTTAATAGTGCATTGTCTTTGAGCTGTGCGCCTTTTGGCGTCCTCTGGTCTAGGTGCTAGACGAGGCTCAAAATAAATCTGGTGTGGACCAATCACTTTCATGGACAATGCATATATTTTCAGTGTGTTTTTTCTTTGCATTTTGACCACAAGTATTGTGGTTAATGCAGACATGATTCCTTGTAAAAAGGTTTTAGTTATGTTGCCAGAAAAAAGGGGAAAACCCCTATTATTATATATAACCTTGTTGTAACCGCTCTCTCGTTGGTTCAGCAGTTCCACTGCTGGATTATATTTTTTCCGTTGAGGACGACCGCTTGTGTTGCGATCGAAACGTCATGATATATTTTATTTTATACCTACGTGACTTTACCGAAAGAACCAAAGAGTATGAGCTCATGGCTCGTTTGCATCACACGCCGAGTCACAATCTCAACAACATAGACGCATATATACTCATAGAGATGCATATAGACTCATAGAGATACATGGAGACTCGGTTAAACGTGGACTAGTTATTGCCCAATCCAGCTGACTCAAGAACGTAATTAACTAACAAAGACAAAGAACCCCGTATAGCTTTCACAGAATGTAGGAGCAAGTGCTGTTAGCGATTCACACTTAAATATTGACTTAAAGCTTTCGTGACTGCAAGAATTCATATTCTTGGGTCTTTCGGTAAAGTCACGTAGATAGGTTCAAAGAAAATAACAAAAAAACTACGACGTTTTGATCGCAACACAAGAGTTTTTTGTAATTTTCTTTGAACCTATCTACGTGACTTTACCGAAAGACCCAAGAATACGATTCACACTTATAAATATATAGAGGTACATAGAGACTCATAGAGATGCATAGAGCATCGTAGAGACTCGTAGAGAAACAGAGACTCATCGAGATACATAGAGATATATAAAGACCAATAGAGATACATAGAGACTCATATAGATACATAGCGATGTATAGAGACTCATACAGACTCATAGAGATACATAGAGACCCATTGATATGCATAGACTCGTAGAGATATATAGAGATGCACTTGGATATATAGACTCATAGAGATGCATAGAGACTCATACAGACACGTAAAGATACATTGAGACTGGGTTAAAAGTGGGCTCGGTATTGTCCAATCTTGGTCAGCTTGCTGAAAAAAATTATTAACTAACAAAGACACAGATCCCCCGTATAGCCTTCAAAGACTGTTGGGGAAAGTGCTGTTCGCGAGCACCTAAAAAGGCCGGCACTTTGGCACACGAGGGGGTGAGTGGCCGCACCACACCCGGCCGCTTTTGTCTCCCAAGTGGTGAAGTTTACACACCGCACCAGGTACTCATTTGAGGCTGAGTCGACCTAGACCCAGGACCGGTTCATGAAATGGATGCAGGTGTTGGCCTTGAGCAGGAATCAAACTCATGTCGCTAACCTCTACACTTCCGCTCCGCTAATCTAAGAAGATCAAAGACACACGCCAGTTCTTCATGAGATGTGAGTGTGTAAGTGGGTGAGTGAGTGGCTGAGTGAGTGGGTGGGTGAGTGAGTGGGTGAGTGAGTGGGTATGGGAGTGGGTGAGTGAGTGAGTCGTTGAGTGAGTGCGTGAGTGAGTGCGTGAGTGAGCAGGTGTATGAGTGGGTGAGTGAGCGGGTGTGTGAGTGAGCGGGTGTGAGTGAGCGGCTGTGTGAGTGAGTCGGTGAGTGAGTCGGTGAGTGAGTGAGTCGGTAAGTGAGTGAGTCGGTGAGTGAGTGAGTCGGTGAGTGAGTGAGTCGGTGAGTGAATGAGTTGGTGAGTGAGTGGGTGAGTGAGTGGATGGGTGAGTGGATGGGTGAGTGGGTGAGTGAGTGGATGAGTGGGTGATCGAGTGGGTGATTGAGCTTGTGGGTGGGTGGATGAGTGAGTGAGTAAGTATTTGTGGGTGAGTTAGTGGACTCGTTTGCATCCCACTCCGAGTCATAATCTAAACAACATTCAACTCTCACAGAGGACGTGCGCGAGGGGAGTATGGGGGAGAGAGACGCTGAGACTACCCGCTGGTTACGACTATAAGCGAGGGAGCGAAGTTGTACGCCTGTGTGTTGAACTTATTTCGCATCTCACGCAACCAACAGTGCTAATCGCGAAGGACAAAATATTTCCGGATAAGTCGGTAACAGAACCAACATAGTTCTCGATAAGAGGGTAACAAATAACAGGAGCATTCTGCGTGACCGAGGGCAGTACTGGCGAATTGGTGATCGGCGAAAAGTCGCCGAGTTCGCTCGCTCGCTCTCTTCACCCGCATTGGAGAGGCGGAGACTTGTAGTAGACGTAGCAGATCCCCAGGCACAGGAACACGGCGAAGATGAAGAGTACGTGAGATCGAGTCGGCAACATGGCGTTGCGTGGACGAAGTCCCCGGGGAATCCTCCTCTCTCTCTTATCACCTCGGGAGCGTCGTAACCCCGCGTGGGTGAGTGGCGGGAGGGGGGAGTTGGGGGAGTTGGGTGTCGGTGTGAGGTCGGAGAGAGGAGTGAAGTTGTAGAGGGAGTGTGGTGGTGGGGAGGGGAGCGAGTGGCTGAGATGTTGCGGAGGGGGGTGGGATTGATTTGGGTGGGAGAGGTGGGTGAGTGGGTGGGGTGGGTGAGTGGCTGCGATGGGGTGTGTGAGTAGCTGCGATGGGGTAATAATAATAGTAATAATAGTTCAATTTATAACGCGCGCAAATTTGCGGACATAATGGTCGCAACTCAGAGGCGCGGAGCCAAGCTCAGAGTCGCTCGAAAGCATGATTGTAGAGGTGAGTTTTTAAGTCTATCTTGAAGGAGGCGATTGAGTTGATGCTGCGAATGTGCAGAGGGATATCGTTCCAGACTGTTGGGGCTACCACCGAGAAGCGGCGCATAGACATGACCATCCTGGATCTTGGTATCAAGAGGAGGTCGTGAGTCGCGCTGCGCAGGCATCTGCCGTGTGCTGAGTTGCAAGTTAATAATGAAGAAAGGTACGGCGGACAGACAGATATGAAGGCGTTGTGGCAGAGGCAGGCGCACTTGTATGTGACCCTACTGGCGATGGGTAGCCGGTTGAGAGCACAGAGACAGGCTAGAGAGTCGAGACAGGGATGAGTGTGGGCAATGACGACGCGTGCTAGGTTTTTTGTAGTCTTTGATGTTTCTTTAGGTTGCCAGCGGAGGTCCGGACTAGGACGAAGTTGCAATAATCAAGGCGAGACCCAACTATGCAACATGCCAATGTGTTGGCAATTTCAGTGGAGATGAGAGGACGTAGGTGTCTGAGAGCCTTCAGGTGAAAGTTATATGAACTGATGATATGGTTGGTTTGATGGTCGAAGGATAAAGTTGAATCTAGGATGACACCGAGGTAGCTGAAGTGGTCGGTGAACCTGATGCTGTGACCGAAGATGTGTATGTGTGCTGGGAGTGCTGATGAATTGAGACGTTGCTTGGTACCTAACATGATGGCCACTGACTTTTTCGGATTAAGTGCTAGGTTGTGTGCAATTAACCATTGTTGCAAGGTGGTGGTACATTCCGAGAGCCTCTAGAATCCAGATGCATTGCTAGAATCGATGGCGGTGAATAGAATAGTGTCGTCCGCGTATGAGTGGTGCTTAACACCGAAGCTTGCCGTGAGCCGGCCGATCTGGAAGTGTAGGCTGTGAAGAGCAGGGGACCTAGCACAGAGCCCTGGGGAACCCGGCGGTTTATTGGGTTCGCTTCCTATTATCGCCGCTTCGTTAAAAATTTTGCGACGTTGGCAAAGCCATTACACGTTCTGACTGGCAAAAATCAAAGGTTTAAGTGGGGAGCGGAAGAGTAAAAATCTTTTATGGCACTTCGGGACCACCTCGCCACGGCGCCAACGCTGGATTACCCAGATTTCTCACAGCCGTTCATCCTCGATACGGATGCTAGTGATATCGGCATTGGGGCCGTTTTGTCGCAACGTAAGGACGGGGTAGAGCGAGTAGTGGCGTACGGCAGCCGGGTTTTGTCCCCTGCGGAAACACGCTATTGTGTGACAAGACGGGAACTTTTGGCAATTGTTCACTTTGTCCGATTGTACCGGCCGTACCTGTATGGACGGAAATTCCTAGTCCGCTCAGATCATGCGGCTTTACAATACTCATTGAAATTAGATCAACCGTCAGGCCAATTGGCTAGGTGGTTGGAATCGCTACAGGAATTTTCCTTTGATATTACATACAGGAAGGGGACCCGTCACACGAACGCTGACGCGCTCTCACGGCTGCCGCCCCTTCCTCAGTGCACTTGCCTGACGGGCACGCACCGCTGTGCGGCACCAGCCACCTCGCCTTGTCCGGTTATGGGGGCGATAGCGGATGAGGATGCAGGGGCGAAAGCGAAGGAGGACGACCAGCAAGGGTCGGTGGACACGGATGATATCTTACGGCTACCACACGCGGTCTGGCTACGTGAGCAGGAGGCTGATGCCTCGCTGTCTCCGCTACGGAAATTGATAGGGAAACAAAAATCTCAATTGGCGGGTTGGAAATGGCAGATGTTCCGAGGCAAGTCGGGATTGTTAATGTGTACTGACGGGTTGTCTGACCGACCACGCTTGGTGGTGCCTACTTCGCTTCGCTACGACCTGCTTCGTGCTCTGCACGCTGATAAGTTGATGCACCTCGGTGTCCAAAAGACTTTGGCCGCGCTGCAGAAGGATTTCTTTTGGGCCGGTATGACGGCAGACGTCAAGGACTTTATTCGCTCATGCCAGGACTGTGCAAAGAGGAAGCCGCCTCGGAACCCCTATGTACCACCGTTACGTTCCATTGAGGTGTCCCGCATTAACGAATTGGTTGCTCTCGATATTCTGGGCCCGTTTCCCCCGTCGGCGAGGGGCAATAAATACCTTCTCGTCGGGGTGGAATATTTTTCTCGATGGCCGATGGCCTGGCCTTTGCCCGACCAGACGGCAGCATCCATTACCGACGCTTTCTTGAACGGGTATGTCATGGACAAGGGGGCACCTGAGAGGCTGCTCACAGATCAAGGGCGGAATTTCTCTTCCAAATTGCTTAAGGAAGTTTGTGACGCGTTGGGTACGAAGAAAATTCGCACTTCTCCTTACCACCCACAAACAGATGGTATGGTGGAACGATTCAACCGCACCCTCTCGGCTATGCTTTGTCACACGGTCAGTGAAAAGCAAACCGATTGGGACCTGCACATACCAGGCGTCTTAGCGGCTTACCGCATGGTTCCACACACGTCCACGGGATACTCACCATTCTTTTTGATGTATGGCCGTGAAAATGTTCCACCCATCGATGTGCAATTGGGTGAGCCGAGTAAGCGACCGTCCCGTTCCTTGCCTGACCACGTGCGTGACTCGCTTGAACGAGTGACGGAGGCGCGAGAGGCTGCCCGGTGTGCGACGGCCCGTGCTCAGGCAAGGAACGAACGTTATGCGCGTCAATCGCATACTCTCATGTCTTGGTCAGTGGGGGACCGGGCGTGGCTCCACTGCCCCCAGGTACCGCCGGGCACATCCCCCAAGCTGCACAGGCCGTGGCGAGGGCCTGTGACACTAGTGGATGTTCGGAACTTGCAGAGTATCCGTGTTCAGTACGAAAATCGGCGGTGGTATGTCCACTCCTCACGGCTTAAACCCTATGTTGACGCACGTGTCGGCCCTTCATCCCCACTAGTTCACCTGCCGGGTTCCGTCGAGCCGACCACGCCGATTGTCACATCCATTGATCCCAAGGGGGACTGTGTTGTGCCTCCTACAGATGAACAGGTTCTGAGGGCTGAGGGGGCCCCAGCCGCCCCCCCTCCAATGAGACCTGCCCTGGACGTGACCGAGCATCAACAACCTACTTCTTCTTCGAGCCTACCACCTCCTGTCCATCCGGAAGCAAGGGGATCATGCGCTGGAAGCGGAGGGGGTCCCGCGTCGCGTACGCGGTCGAAATCTCTTCCGTTTCGTTAACGTTTGATCGTTCGTTTATTTCCCTGTTGTTACTGCGCTGCAGGGGCGCCCTAATGTATGTGGTGATTCTTGTTGTATGGGTGATTTTTTTAAATGTTGTTGGGCGCAGGGACGCCGGTTCACCCTCGTTTCGTTAAATGCACCTTGGTGCCCTAATAATGTGTTCGGAATTGGTTTATCACCCTTTCCCAGCCGAGACGGCTACTTTTTTTTCACCGGGGGGGGGGGGGGGGGTGATGTAATAACAGCTATAGTGGGTTCACGTGGGGGATTGGCTTGCCGGTCCTGCTTGTAGCCAATAAGGGTCGAGATAGGGAGCGTGGGGCCGGCGTGATCACGGCATGTCATCAGGGGTGATTGGCCCAGCCATTGGGGCCCCAGCTAATGGGGATCCGGATAAGAGGCGTGGTCCCGGGAGTGACAGGGAACCATCGAGAACGGTCGAGATTGCCCATGGAGGATTGGCTGGGGGGACCACGTGACGAAGGGATTAAGAGGGAGGAGAGAGGGATGATCGGGAAGAGACGGGGAACTGAACGGGGTGAGAGCCACGCGTGAGCAGGGCTCCGGGTGCCACGTGCGCGGTGGGAGTTGTGGGAGTCTGCCGCTCTCCGTTGTCTGCCAGCAACGGAGCGTGTGGGAACAAGTGTACCGTGAAGTGAAAATAAAGAAGACCTATTCCGAATCCGTCTCCGGAGAATTATTACACGTGTGTACGTGTGTGTGAGGAGCGGTAGTGTAGCTGTTAGCGCGCTGCGCTACGAACCTGGCCACCCGGGTTCGATTCCCGCTCACGGCCAACATCAGTGACGATTATCTGAACCCGTCCCGGGCCTCTCCTAGGTCGACTCGGCCTCAAATGAGCACCTGGTGCGATGTGTAAGTATCGTCATTGAAGAGACAACAGTCTGTTCAGGCTATACGGGGAATATTTGTTCTGCGTGTTTGGGATGAGAGCCGCACAGGTGGTGCATCTGCCAGTCATCTCGGTGAGTCAACCCAGGGCACCCTGGCTCTGTCCCCGTGACCTCCTGCCGGCAGCGAGCCGTCGACGCCTTGCACGTGGCCGCGAGGCTGCTCTGCGGTGACGTCAACCGTCGCTTGGTGATGAATGGCGCCCGTTGGCATTTGATGGGAGCGGTAGATGCGTTGGTTGGCGCGGCGCTCCGAAACCCGGGGCGATCCGAGTTCGATTCGGCAACGCGAGTTCACCCACCCACCCCTAACCCACCACCCCTCCCCGATGAAGTTTGGAGAGAGGCTGAACGGAGTTCGTGAGAAGTCGCAGGCACGCGCCTCCTTGTTGTGGACGCCCCAACGCAGGAGATAAAAATCCACGGGGGGGGGGGGGGATTTGATTTTCCACGAAAGCTGCTCGCGCGGTCCAACCTCAAAACCGCATCATCCACTGCACAAAGCCAATGGCAGCAGCAGCAGCGGGTAGCCGATGCAACAAATGGACAGTAAAAAACGACGCTCTCTGGCAGTGTGAGGTCTGTGCGTCATCCAGAATAGGGCCGTAAGAACAACGCGGAACGACGCCACAGAACCCTATTATTATATTTATTATTATATGTATTATTATATTTTGGTACTGGCAAAGGAGGTCTAATGATGTAGTTGCTTACCCCGAGCCCTCGTTACTTTAATAGTGCATTGTCTTTGAGCTGTGCGCCTTTTGGCGTCCTCTGGTCTAGGTGCTAGACGAGGCTCAAAATAAATCTGGTGTGGACCAATCACTTTCATGGACAATGCATATATTTTCAGTGTGTTTTTTCTTTGCATTTTGACCACAAGTATTGTGGTTAATGCAGACATGATTCCTTGTAAAAAGGTTTTAGTTTTGTTGCCAGAAAAAAGGGGAAAACCCCTATTATTATATATAACCTTGTTGTAACCGCTCTCTCGTTGGTTCAGCAGTTCCACTGCTGGATTATATTTTTTCCGTGTAGGACGACCGCTTGTGTTGCGATCGAAACGTCATGATATATTTTATTTTATACCTGCGTGACTTTACCGAAAGAACCAAAGAGTATGAGCTCATGGCTCGTTTGCATCACACGCCGAGTCACAATCTCAACAACATAGACGCATATATACTCATAGAGATGCATATAGACTCATAAAGATACATGGAGACTCGGTTAAACGTGGACTAGTTATTGCCCAATCCAGCTTACTCAAGAACGTAATTAACTAACAAAGACAAAGAACCCGTATAGCTTTCACAGAATGTAGGAGCAAGTGCTGTTAGCGATTCACACTTAAATATTGACTTAAAGCTTTCGTGACTGCAAGAATTCATATTCTTGGGTCTTTCGGTAAAGTCACGTAGATAGGTTCCAAGAAAATAACAAAAAAACTACGACGTTTTGATCACAACACAAGAGTTTTTTGTAATTTTCTTTGAACCTATCTACGTGACTTTACCGAAAGACCCAAGAATACGATTCACACTTATAAATATATAGAGGTACATAGAGACTCATAGAGATGCATAGAGCATCGTAGAGACTCGTAGAGAAACAGAGACTCATCGAGATACATAGAGATATATAAAGACCAATAGAGATACATAGAGACTCATATAGATACATAGCGATGTATAGAGACTCATACAGACTCATAGAGATACATATAGACCCATTGATATGCATAGACTCGTAGAGATATATAGAGATGCACTTGGATATATAGACTCATAGAGATGCATAGAGACTCATACAGACACGTAAAGATACATTGAGACTGGGTTAAAAGTGGGCTCGGTATTGTCCAATCTTGGTCAGCTTGCTGAAAAAAATTATTAACTAACAAAGACACAGATCCCCCGTATAGCCTTCAAAGACTGTTGGGGAAAGTGATGTTCGCGAGCACCTAAAAAGGCCGGCACTTTGGCACACGAGGGGGTGAGTGGCCGCACCACACCCGGCCGCTTTTGTCTCCCAAGTGGCGAAGTTTACACACCGCACCAGGTACTCATTTGAGGCTGAGTCGACCTAGACCCAGGACCGGTTCATGAAATGGATGCAGGTGTTGGCCTTGAGCAGGAATCAAACTCCTGTCGCTAACCTCTACACTTCCGCTCCGCTAATCTAAGAAGATCAAAGACACACGCCAGTTCTTCATGAGATGTGAGTGTGTAAGTGGGTGAGTGAGTGGCTGAGTGAGTGGGTGGGTGAGTGAGTGGGTGAGTGAGTGGGTATGGGAGTGGGTGAGTGAGTGAGTCGTTGAGTGAGTGCGTGAGTGAGTGCGTGAGTGAGCAGGTGTATGAGTGGGTGAGTGAGCGGGTGTGTGAGTGAGCGGGTGTGTGAGTGAGCGGCTGTGTGAGTGAGTCGGTGAGTGAGTCGGTGAGTGAGTGAGTCGGTAAGTGAGTGAGTCGGTGAGTGAGTGAGTCGGTGAGTGAGTGAGTCGGTGAGTGAATGAGTTGGTGAGTGAGTGGGTGAGTGAGTGGATGGGTGAGTGGATGGGTGAGTGGGTGAGTGAGTGGATGAGTGGGTGATCGAGTGGGTGATTGAGCTTGTGGGTGGGTGGATGAGTGAGTGAGTAAGTATTTGTGGGTGAGTTAGTGGACTCGTTTGCATCCCACTCCGAGTCATAATCTAAACAACATTCAACTCTCACAGAGGACGTGCGCGAGGGGAGTATGGGGGAGAGAGACGCTGAGACTACCCGCTGGTTACGACTATAAGCGAGGGAGAGAAGTTGTACGCCTGTGTGTTGAACTTATTTCGCATCTCACGCAGCCAACAGTGCTAATCGCGAAGGACAAAATATTTCCGGATAAGTCGGTAACAGAACCAACATAGTTCTCGATAAGAGGGTAACAAATAACAGGAGCATTCTGCGTGACCGAGGGCAGTACTGGCGAATTGGTGATCGGCGAAAAGTCGCCGAGTTCGCTCGCTCGCTCTCTTCACCCGCATTGGAGAGGCGGAGACTTGTAGTAGACGTAGCAGATCCCCAGGCACAGGAACACGGCGAAGATGAAGAGTACGTGAGATCGAGTCGGCAACATGGCGTTGCGTGGACGAAGTCCCCGGGGAATCCTCCTCTCTCTCTTATCACCTCGGGAGCGTCGTAACCCCGCGTGGGTGAGTGGCGGGAGGGGGGAGTTGGGGGAGTTGGGTGTCGGTGTGAGGTCGGAGAGAGGAGTGAAGTTGTAGAGGGAGTGTGGTGGTGGGGAGGGGAGCGAGTGGCTGAGATGTTGCGGAGGGGGGTGGGATTGATTTGGGTGGGAGAGGTGGGTGAGTGGGTGGGGTGGGTGAGTAGCTGCGATGGGGTGTGTGAGTAGCTGCGATGGGGTAATAATAATAGTAATAATAGTTCAATTTATAACGCGCGCAAATTTGCGGACATAATGGTCGCAACTCAGAGGCGCGGAGCCAAGCTCAGAGTCGCTCGAAAGCATGATTGTAGAGGTGAGTTTTTAAGTCTATCTTGAAGGAGGCGATTGAGTTGATGCTGCGAATGTGCAGAGGGATATCGTTCCAGACTGTTGGGGCTACCACCGAGAAGCGGCGCATAGACATGACCATCCTGGATCTTGGTATCAAGAGGAGGTCGTGAGTCGCGCTGCGCAGGTATCTGCCGTGTGCTGAGTTGCAAGTTAATAATGAAGAAAGGTACGGCGGACAGACAGATATGAAGGCATTGTGGCAGAGGCAGGCGATCTTGTATGTGACCCTACTGGCGATGGGTAGCCGGTTGAGAGCACAGAGACAGGCTAGTGAGTCGAGACGGGGATGAGTGTGGGCAATGACGACGCGTGCTAGGTTTTTTGTAGTCTTTGATGTTTCTTTAGGTTGCCAGCGGAGGTCCGGACTAGGACGAAGTTGCAATAATCAAGGCGAGACCCAACTATGCAACATGCCAATGTGTTGGCAATTTCAGTGGAGATGAGAGGACGTAGGTGTCTGAGAGCCTTAAGGTGAAAGTTATATGAACTGATGATATGGTTGGTTTGATGGTCGAAGGATAAAGTTGAATCTAGGATGACACCGAGGTAGCTGAAGTGGTCGGTGAACCTGATGCTGTGACCGAAGATGTGTATGTGTGCTGGGAGTGCTGATGAATTGAGACGTTGCTTGGTACCTAACATGATGGCCACTGACTTTTTCGGATTAAGTGCTAGGTTGTGTGCAATTAACCATTGTTGCAAGGTGGTGGTACATTCCGAGAGCCTCTAGAATCCAGATGCATTGCTAGAATCGATGGCGGTGAATAGAATAGTGTCGTCCGCGTATGAGTGGTGCTTAACACCGAAGCTTGCCGTGAGCCGGCCGATCTGGAAGTGTAGGCTGTGAAGAGCAGGGGACCTAGCACAGAGCCCTGGGGAACCCCGCATAATGCTTTTGTTTCAGGTGATATGGACATGCCCACCCTGACTGAAGATTGCCGGTCAGAAAGGTACGAAACTATCCACTTGAGTGCTGGGCCACATATGTTGTGATTGTGGTATCATTACTGTGTGCACACGTATGACGTCACTGTGCCGGGAGCGTTACTACCATGTGGGTCTACACACACACATGACGTCATCCCGGCTGGAGGCGGGAATGACGTCAGGGCCGTTGCTGGACGCGTGACCTGATCCCAGTGGGGGCCGGGGGTCCAGGGGGACCTCGGGGGGCACGTGGACAGCAGGGGGGGCTTCGAGAGGGTGCTCGTGGGGAGGCGTTGCCAGGGTGAGGCCCGGGCACGCCGAGGCCCACATAAGCAGCCGCCTCAGGAGGTTTGGGGCTGTTCCTGCGGAGAATGAAGACGCCTCGTGAAGATGCCAAGAAGAGAAGGCCTACGGTGAGCGGACCGCCAGCAGCCACCTGGCTGGGTCACGCTGGAGTAGCTAAGAGATAAGTGTGTGTTAGCTAGGGTAGGTCGGTGGTCACCACCCTATGTGTAGAGTAAGAGTAACTGTTGAGTAACCGTTGTGTTCATTAATAAATGAGTGTTGCCTCCCAAGAAGTGTGTGCGCCTAAATTGAACCCATTACACATATACCGAAGTCGGATTTCAGGAGGGAAGTAAGAAGCGAGTGGTTGATGGTGTCGAAGGCTGACGAAATGTCCAGACTTACAAGTGCAACAGTTGAGCCGGAATCAGTGATCGTTAAAATGTCATCTAGCACTCTAGTGAGTGCTGTTTCTGTGGAGTAGTTTTGACGGTAAGCTGACTGGAAGCAGCAGTAGTTTGCGGATGAGGTGATGTGTGGTTTTAGCTGGGCGAGGGCTAGTCGTTCAAGGAGTTTAGAGGGGTTCGAAAGATTAGTGATGGGACGATAACTAGATGGGTCATCCAGGTCGAGATTTGGTTTCTTTAACAAGGGAGAAACCAGGCCAGATTTGAGGTTGGACCGAAAACACCCCATAGAGAATTAGGCATTTACGATGTTCCTCATCATGATGGCGAGTTCCGGAGCACATTGCTTGAACAAGGAACCTGGGAGCACGTCGAGTGGAGATGACTTCAATTGAAGTGATTAAATTAAAGAGAAAACGTCTTTTGTAGACACCGGCTTTAGCGTAGTTAGAAGAGTGTCTGGGTGAGTGCTTACAATTTCAGGTAACTTGAGCGGGGTACAATGGTGCGATGTGTGAGTAGACGTGCACGAGTTTGCGACGGTGATTAGCTTGTTGGTGAAGTAAGTATTAAAAGTGGTGGCAAGTTTCAGTGAGGCAAGGGGATCGCTAAGGTGAGGGACCATGGTGCTAGCAGGATGTAGAAGATCTTTGAGGGTTTTCCATAGAATGCGCGGTTTTCCGGTTGCTATTTTTTATTGCGTTCCTCAATGTAGGAGGAACGTGAGACTAGGATCAGTTTGTTAGTTTTCCTGAAGGCGACTCTGTAAGCAAGTCGATCAGCAGGTAGACCACTGCGGGATGCGATACTTTCAAGGCGCCTCCTGGTTCGTTTAGCAATGATGGCGTCTCTTGAGAGCCAGTGAGTTTAGTGCGAAGACTGCCTAGCGGTTCGTGATTTTAATGGAGCTAGTTTATCCAGCGCCGCCCTCATGTCAGCTTATAGTTGTAAAGCGCAGACGGTTGGATCCGATGATGGGGATAACATTGAAGGCGAATTTGCAAGGAGGTGGCGTAAAGCAGAAAACTCGATACCCTTGAAATTACGCGAGTTGCGGGTGAATTTGATGGTGATTGGTTTGGGCATTTGGAGGGAAAAAAGTGAGAGATGGTGGTCGGAGTAACCAGTTTGGAAAACTCCCAGTGCAGTGATGCGTCGATGCTGGTCAGGTTCCAGAACCGGGTCGAGCATGCTCTCAACATTTGTTGAGGAAGCTCTGGTGGGGCCTGAGTTTGTGATGACCAGGTTATGTATGGCAGGCCAAAGTTGACTCAAAGGTGACTATCGATGGAGGCTGGGGTATTGCCAGGGCAATTAAAGTCACCTGTAAGCACGAGCCTGTGAGATGGGTTAGGAATCAGATATAGGAATTCCAAAAGCTCGTTTAAGAAGGTATTGATGCTGCCATCTGGAAGGCGATAGATGGAAATTATGGAAAAGCACTCGTTGTTAGTAGCGAGGGATACGGACTGGACCTCGAACGTGGCGGGAGCCATCGGTAGATAGAGCTCTTTAATTTTCAAGTGTGCATTGTAAACGACCGGTAAGCCACCACCCCGCTGGTTAGTTGCGTGAGGTTTATGAAGAACCTTGTATCCTGGGGGCGCAACTTCCAGAGAGATGGCTGGCGGGGAGTTTTCCCTGCACCAGGTCTCAGTGATGAGCAAAAGGTCGATGTGGTGGTCCGAGATGGTGTCGTAAATCAGGGCTGATTTGTTGGTGATGGAGCGTGAGTTGAGTAGGCCGAGGTGGATGTGTGAAGGTGGATGTGAAGATCCGTAGAGGTGAGGCGTCGAGGGAATAGAGGAGATGGCTGGTTCGAGGTTGACCTGTGAACAGCGGCCCCTACCACCTCTGCAACCAGGGTGCCGATGTAGTCTCCGACGTTGACCTCGGAGAAGCCCGAGGACAGAGAGCATCCTCAGGAGCGCGGGTTCCAGATGAAGGTGATGAAGAGATGGTGCATTTCGTAGCCCTATTATATCAGCCCATGCTGCACCGATGGTGCTGATTAATGGGCCCGGATTCGGGTGGACTCCAATCAGCGGCTCTGCTGCCCTGAGCAGAAAGTCGAGGTAGCATTGTCCAAGCTCCACGCCGTCAGCAAGCATTTCCCCGTAGATAGCGGATGCAAACACGCCCGTGTAAACACTCGTTGAGCGCGTACACGGACGTACAGAACCACGCAGGCGGGGCGTACAATGGAGCAGCCAGAAGATCACGAGGTCCAGGGGATTAACTGACCACGCGCTGTGCTCCAGCTCGCAGGTGATGCAGCAGGGTGGACGAACCTCGCAGAGCTCCCGTTCACTGGTGGTGCTGGACAGCAGGCAAGCCAACTCTGTCGTGTTGAGGAGATGACAGTCTGCTTCACGTTCCCACACGCTGATGGTTGTGAACATTGGATGGAGCACGTCGAGCTCCCACTTGTTGGCGATGCTGGGTCACGCAAAGCTCACACACACTGATAGTGCCGGAAGAGGTGCCTTGTGAGGACGTTTCTGGCAGGAACCGTATCCAGGGCGGCTGTTAAGCCGCGCTGCATGAACAATGCAGCCAGCGTCCTTCAGCCTCGTGAGTCGGAGCAGCAGGCCTCGTTTACCCGCACTGCCCCTCAGCTGTGCAATGCGACAGTTAAGCCGGGTTGTGTGACACTGCAGCAGCCGGCATTGTTCAGCTATTGTTGCGCAGCGGGGCATGTGCAGTGAACACGGAGGCGGGTGGGGTTGGGTGCAGGGATCTGCTGCCACCCAAAACTCGGGCGACGCCAAAGTAATAATGGAAAAAAATATATAAAAAATGTAATGGAAGATGAAAGTAAGAAGATAGGTGGTGAGTGAAGAAGGACGTGGGTAAGGTACGAGGTGTGGTTTGAGTTGTTAAACTGTGAGAGCGATCCGGGACTGCAGCCAGCTGCGGCGCTGTGGGTGAGTATCTGTGATTGGGTGGGTGAGTGGCTGCGATGGGGTGGGTGAGCGGCTCTGATGGGGAGGGTGAGTGGCTGTGATGGGGAGGGTGAGAACCTGTGATGGGGTGGGTGAGTGGCTGCGATGGGGTTGGTGAGTGGCTGCGATGGGGTGGGTGAGTGGCTCTGATGGGGAAGGTGAGTGGCTGTGATGAGGTGAGTGCTACGGATGGCCACGTGGAATGTTCGAACGCTCACTGCGGAGGAGAGGCTGCCACTCCTTTGTCAGGAGCTGGACCGGTACCACCTGGATTTCTGTGGCATTTAGGAGGTCCGGTGGACCGGTTCTGGCTCCTGCCACCATGAGGGGTGGACAGTCCTCTACTCGGGGCAGGAGACTGCCAAACAACAGGGTGTGGCTCTTCTTCTGAACAAAATAATGAAGGGGGCGTGGGAGCGTGGTGGTGAGGTGTGACACGTGGCAGAGCACCGCCATCTTGGGCGCGGCCGCGAAGGAATCGGGGGAGGCCGCCATTTTGTCCCCGCCGCGTGGTGCAGCTGCGTCCGGGGGTGGCGGCGGCGAGAGTCGCAGCCACCGCATGCTGACTATTAAAGAATTCTGCGCTGGCGGGGACTGGAGTGCGTTCGCTTGGTGCTTCGAATCGGCCGTCCGCTCCGCCAGGTGGACGGAGGAGGAGGCGTTGGAGGCCCTGCCGACGCTCCTGGATGATGCATCCTTGAAGTTCTTCTGCTCCATTCCGGCTGAGAAGAAGGCGACGCTGCGGGGGGCTTTCGACGAGATGGCGGAGGCCTACGAGCCTCCATCCGACGCTCACCATAGGTTCGTCCAACGCAATCGTGCGCCGGAGGAATCGCCCGTAGCCTACCGTGGTGCTCTGATTGCCCTGGCCATGGCCGCGTACCCAGACACTAATCCCGATTTGCTGGAGCCATTGATACTCGGCAAGATGTTGGAGCTGTCCACAGACCTGGCCATCCCTATGCCCGTGTGTGGCCACGAGCCGTTAACCTCCCGGTTAGCGGCCAAGTGCCCCGACGCACAATTAAACTTGCGCCACTGGGCGCAGATGGCCGCCTGGATGGGCGATCCGGCCGTTGATGGGGAACCCGTAGGATGGGCACCGTCGTGGGTTGTCCTCACTCTGGACGACGTGGGGCCTGGCGACCTCACTGCTGCGACGGGTCATTGGGTTTCATGGAGGGGAGCGATGACACGCTCGGCGCCCTCATCGGTGCCTCGCCAGGACGTCGGGGGGGGCAACCAGCGGGCCGACATGGCGTGCTATCGATGCGGCCAACTCAGCCACTTCACGCGTGTCTGTCGGCGTCGACCTCGTCCACCTCCTCGTCCGGAGTTCCCGCCGGAGGACACGCCGTCGACTTCGGGGGATGACCCTTGTCAGGCAAGTCGGTATGCATCGGACACCCGGCAAGGCCTGTCACTTCATTCATCATTGCCTGCGTGTGATTTTGGGGCCCGTACTGTTGGGGGGTCCGTCGTCGGGTCGCATCGTACGCAGTGGCAGAAATTCGCTCGTCGAGTGGTCGCAGCCGTGATGGGGTCCTCTACCGTGCCGGGCTCTATTCAAGGGGTGGACGTGCGGATTTTGGTAGATTCGGGCGCGTCGGCCACTATCATCTCTGATATAATTTTCCATCTTCTGTCCATTCCTGCGTCGAGGGTACGTCCGGCGTTCGATGCATGTATTTCTGCTAACGGGGGTTGTATGGGCATTGTGGGCCAGGTTGATGCGCACATTTCCATTGGGGACTTATCAACTTCGGGGACGGTGTTGATTTCCAGGTCCCTCGCTGTACCTTGCCTGCTGGGTACCGATTTCCTTGCTAAAATGCCGATAAAAATTCTGGTGGATCAGGGTTGCATTGAGTTGCCGGCAGGACATAGGGTGTCCTTTTTGCCGTCACCATGGACCCGTTCAGAACCGGTCCTTTCGGTGCAGGCGCTGGCTGTTGAAATTCCTCTGGAATCACAAATGCTCGTTCCCCTGTGCTATTGTAAGCCCGTGCCTGGTGATGACGGGGCGGCGGGCGTGCTGCTGTCACCATCCAACACTGCGATCAGCGGCCTAGTGCTGGTTGCAGCTCAGACGATTGTTCGGCCGGGTCAACCCCCATTTTTACAAGTTCTGAACGGGGGTGCAGAGGCTGATCATCAGGGTCTTGCGGCGGGGGTTACAGCTTCAGGATCATCGGACGATCAATGGATCTCCGAGTTGTGTCAGGAGAACACGTCCCTGACTACACACCCGAAGTCCGCGCTCCGTACGCTGTTGTCAAAATACTCTGATGTGTTTAGCAAAAATGATTTCGACCTGGGGCGCACTTCGCTGCTTTCCCATCACGTTTTTGCTAGGATGCGTTCCGCTAATTTGAAACTTAAGCCCAAAAAGTGCCACCTCTTGCAACACTCCGTGCGCTATTTGGGTCACATTGTCAGCCCAGACGGAGTGGCCACGGACCCGGACATAACGGTGTTGGTTTGGGATTGGGCTACTCCTACCTCGCTGGGGGATGTACGCCGATTCGTTGGCTTCGCATCCTATTACCGTAGATTTGTGCCAAATTTTGCTTCGATCGCTAGGCCGCTGCACCTCCTCACAGCGAAAAATCAGAGGTTCAAATGGGGGCAGAAGGAGGAGAAGGCATTTTGCGGCCTACGCGATCGATTGGCGTCCGCACCGACGCTGGATTACCCTGATTTTTCATTGCCTTTTATTTTGGATACGAACGCCAGTGATACGGGCATTGGTGCTGTCCTATCTCAGTGTAAGGGCGGCGTCGAACGCGTTGTGGCATACGGAAGTCGCGTTCTCTCTCCGGCGGAGACCCGCTATTGCGTCACCCGTCAGGAATTGTTGGCTATCGTTCATTTTGTTCGCCAATATCGGCCTTACCTATACGGCAGGAGGTTCATGGTGCACACGGACCACGCGGCCTTGCAATACTCTTTGAAAGTCGACCAGCCCTCGGGACAGCTGTCGCGATGGTTGGAGACTTTACAGGAGTTCTCGTTTGATGTTCAATACCGTGAGGGTTCTCGTCACAGTAAAGCGGACGCGTTCTCTCGGCTGCCGCATGTTTCCGCCTGCGTGTGTGCCTTGGGCACAAATCGGTGCACGCGGCCCCCTCAGCCACTTCGGCCTGTCATGTCCATGGTGGATAAGTCCGCGGACCCGACCTGTTCTGAGCCGGCTGATTGGGTTTTGAACTTGCCGCGTTCCATTTGGGTCCGTGAACAATTGTTGGACGATTCACTTGCAGCTTTGCGGGGTCAGGCGGGCAAGTCTAAGGGGTGCCCGTCGTCGGATGGGGTGCCTGGGGCGGCTCTTCGGGAGGGATGGCTGGTGTGGAGGGAGGATTTGCGAGGCCGTTGGCGCTTGGTAGTTCCGTTGCCGCTGCGGTATGAATTGGTTCGGGTCCTGCACGCTGAACAGTTGTTGCATCTTGGTGTGGAGAAGACCTTGTTGACATTGCAACGCGATTATTTTTGGCACAGAATGAAGACTGACGTCGTCGAACACATTCGATCGTGCTCCGAATGTGCTCGTCGGAAACTGCCTAAACAGCCTTATGTTCCTCCGTTGTATTGTATTTATGCTCCTTTTTCCAAATTCATATTAATAATAATTCTGCCAATAATATTAATAATAATAAAAATATATATACAGTGAGGGAAAAAAGTATTTGATCCCCTGCTGATTTTGTACGTTTGCCCACTGACAAAGAAATGATCAGTCTATAATTGTAATGGTAGGTTTATTTGAACAGTGAAAGACAGAATAACAACAACAAAATCCTGAAAAACTACTGTCAAAAATGTTATAACTTGATTTGCATTTTATTGAGGGAAATAAGTATTTGACCCCTCTGCAAAACATGACTTAGTACTTGGTGGCAAAAACCTTGTTGGCAATCACAGAGGTCAGACGTTTCTTGTAGTTGGCCACCAGGTTTGCACACATCTCAGGAGGGATTTTGTCCCACTCCTCTTTGCAGATCTTCTCCAAGTCATTAAGGTTTCGAGGCTGACGTTTGGCAACTCGAACCTTCAGCTCCCTCCACAGATTTTCTATGGGATTAAGGTCTGGAGACTGGCTAGGCCACTCCAGGACATCAATGTGCTTCTTCTTGAGCCACTCCTTTGTTGCCTTGGCCGTGTGTTTTGGGTCATTGTCATGCTGGAATACCCATCCACGACCCATTTTCAATGCCCTGGCTGAGGGAAGGAGGTTCTCACCCAAGATTTGACGGCACATGGCCCCATCCATCGTCCCTTTGATGCGGTGAAGTTGTCCTGTCCCCTTAGTGAGAAAAACACCCCCAAAGCATAATGTTTCTACCTCCATGTTTGACGGTGGGGATGGTGTTCTTGGGGTCATAGGCAGCATTCCTCCTCCTCCAAACACGGCGAGTTGAGTTGATGCCAAAGAGCTCCATTTTGGTCTCATCTGATCACAACACTTTCACCCAGTTGTCCTCTGAATCATTCAGATGTTCATTGGCAAACTTCAGACGGGCATGTATATGTGCTTTCTTGAGCAGGGGGACCTTGCGGGCGCTGCAGGATTTCAGTCCTTCACGGCGTAGTGTGTTACCAACTGTTTTCTTAGTGACTAAGGTCCCAGCTACCTTGAGATCATTGACAAGATCCTCCCGTGTAGTTTTAGGTTGATTCCTCACCGTTCTCATGATCATTGCAACTTCACGAGGTGAGATCTTGCATGGAGCCCCAGGCCAAGGGACATTGACAGTTCTTATGTGTTTCTTCCATTGGCGAATAATCGCACCAACTGTTGTCACCTTCTCACAAAGTAGCTTGGCGATGGTCTTGTAGTCCATTCCAGCCTTGTGTAGGTCTACAATCTTGTCCCTGACATCCTTGGAGAGCTCTTTGGTCTTGACCATGGTGGAAAGTTTGGAATCTGATTGATTGAATGCTTCTGTGAACAGGTGTCTTTTATACAGGTAACAAGCTGAGATTAGGAGCACTCCCTTTAAGAGTGTGCTCCTAATCTCAGCTCGTTACCTGTATAAAAGACACCTGGAGCCAGAAATCGTTCTGATTGAGAGGGGGACAAATACTTATTTCCCTCATTAAAATGCAAATCAATTTATAACATTTTTGACATGCGTTTTTCTGGATTTTGTTGTTGTTAGTCTGTCTCTTACTGTTCAAATAAACCTACCATTAAAATTATAGACTGATCATTTCTTTGTCAGTGGGCAATCGTACAAAATCAGCAGGGGATCAAATACTTTTTTCCCTCACTGTACCTGCTATGATGACAGAAGTATATACCGAGTGTGATGGTAACTGCTATGATGAGTCTCTGCCTCGCGGCCACATAGTTTTACCCGGGCCCACTCACCATCATGAAGGTCCTTAATGATCATGAGCAGAGGGTGAGGCACTCCGAAAGCACGAAGAACAACCCAGAGCCCAGTTCCTACTGATAGTATCATAGGCCTTGACCAGGCCAATAAAGCAGAGATGTAGGTCTTGTTGGAATTCCCTACACCTTTGCTGTAGCAAACGGACAGAAAATATGGCATCTGTGCAGGACCGCCCTTTCCTGTAACCACATTGGGGCTCCGCAAGCCTCTACTCAGCGTGCCTGCCAAGACGATGTTGAATAATCCTTGCCAGGACCGTTTCCAGCACACTGAGGATTGATATACCCCTGTAGTTGTTACAGTCTGTGCGGTCCACCTTCTTAAAGAGGGGGACCACCAGGGCATCCTTCCAATCCCGCGGAACCCGTCCAGTGGTCCAGACTGTTGTTATGATGTCATATAGGGCAGTCTGTGCACAAACGCCACACTCCCTCAGCATTTCGCTTGGGAGATCATCTCTGCCCGGTGCCTTTCCTGGTATCAGACTCCGGATCGCCTTCAGTACTTCTTCAACAGAAGGCATGTCAGCCAGCCACTCACAGGGGTGACTTCTTCCAATATTTGAGGCACCGCCGCCTCAGCAAGGTTATCCCCACTTTGTGCCATGATGTTTTCCTGGCTGAGGGAATTCTTCTCCCCCATGACCTCACAGAAATGCTCAGCAAATCTGCAAACCTGTTCCTAATGATGGTAATAGGTGTGGGGCTGCAGGTTACTTTTTTTTGGTGTTAAATATTGATTTGTGATCGCGGGCCACTGAGGCAGACTCCATCTACTCAGAAACCCGCGACCACTACCCATCCTTGCCTTATTGCTCTCTGAACCTCTGAGCGACTGCTGTGGTAAGCCTGCTCATTCTCTGACGTGGGATGCTGTAGTCGATGAGAGTGGGCCTGTCGCTTCTTTTTCTCAAATATCCTGAATACTTCCTCTGTCAGCCAGGGTATCTGGGGAGGTCTGGACCGCGTACCAAAAGCATCCATTGCAGCTGCATGAGTCACAGTCTTAAATCTCGCCCATTTACCCTCGACATCAGGAGGAGTGGGGGACGATGCCAACCCCAGCTGCAAGCGATGATGAAATTCTCACTTGCAACTTTCATCAACTAACTGAGACCAGGCCACTTTCGGTTGGAATGGGGTCCTAGGTGTACATCCACCAACGGCGTGGAAGATTGGCAGGCGCATCTTACAGATGACTAGTCGATGGTCAGAGGGCAGATCAGCTCCATGGTAGGTCCTGGTGTCAAGGACATGGGCACGCATCCTCTGATCCGTCACTATGTAGTCCAGCAGATGCTCTTGCTTGGACCCGGCATGCATCCATGATGTTGCGTGGATGCGCCGATGCCAGAAGAGCGTGTTGGTAATTACAAGCCCATGGGCTGCACAAAAATCTAGAAGCCTCCTACCGTTGTTATTGAGCTGATCTGGCCCAAGGCTTCCAATCACTCCAGACCAGGTGCCAGCATCATGACCAACTCGGGCATTGAAGTCACCCAACAAGATGACTCTGTCCCGAGTGGCCACTTTAGCCAGCACCTGTGACAGGAGGTCACAGAAGGCATGTGACTCATCGGCTTTGCCTGCATCCCTCCAAGGATGTTCGTCTTCAGTGGAGGCATAAGTAACCACGACCACCACTCCTCGCCTCCGGCTGATGGGAAGGCGAGCCCAAAGTAGCCTTAGGCTTACAGCTTCCCACACCTCACCGCCACGCTCCCACGCCCCCTTCATTCTTTTGTTCAGAAGAAGAGCCACACCCTGTTGTTTGGCAGTCTCCTGCCCCGAGTAGAGGACTGTCCACCCCTCATGGTGGCAGGAGCCAGAACCGGTCCACCGGACCTCCTAAATGCCACAGAGATCCAGGCGGTTCCTGTCGAGCTCCCGACAAAAGAGTGGCAGCCTCTCCTCCGCAGTGAGCGTTCGAACATTCCACGTGGCCATCCGTAGCACCCACCCCCATCACAGCCACTCACCCTCCCCATCAGAGCCGCTCACCCACCCCATCGCAGCCACTCACCCACCCCATCGCAGCCACTCACCCACCCCATCACAGGTTCTCACCCACCCCATCACAGCCACTCACCCTCCCCATCAGAGCCGCTCACCCACCCCATCGCAGCCACTCACCCACCCCATCGCAGCCACTCACCCACCCCATCACAGGTTCTCACCCAGCTGATCACAGATACTCACCCACCCCATCACAGGTTCTCACCCACCCCATCGCAGCCACTCACCCACCTAAGCACAGATACTCACCCACAGTGCCGAACCTTGCAGCAGTCCCGGATCACTCTCACAGTTTATCAACTCTAACCACACCTCGTACCTTACCCACGTCCTTCTTCACTCACCACCGCTCTTCTTACTTTCATCTTCCACTACATTTTTCATATAATTTATTTTATTATTTTCATTATTATTTTGGCGTCGCCCGAGTTTTGGGTGGCGGCAGAACCCTGCACCCAACCCCGCCCTCCTCCGTGTTCACTGCACACGCCCCGCGGCGCTACAATAGCTGAACACTTCCGGCTGCTGCAATGTCACACAACCCGGCTTAACTATCGCATCGCACAGCTGAGGGGCAGTGCGGGCAAACGCGGCCTGCTGCTCCGACTCACAAGGCTGAAGGAACGCTGGCTGTATTGTTCATGGAGCGCGGCTTAACAGCCGCCCCGGGTACGGTTCCTGCCAGCAACGTCCTGACAAGGCACCTCTTCCGGCACTATCAGCGAGTGTGAGCTTGGCGTGACCCAGCATCGCCAACAAGTGGGAGCTCGACGTGCTCCATTGAATGTTCACCACCATCAGCGACTGTCATCTCTTCAACACGAGAGAGTTGGCTTTGTCTGCTGCCCAGCACCACCAGTGAACGGGAGCTCTGCGAGGTTCGTCCACCCTGCTGCATCACCTGCGAGCTGGAGCACAGCGCGTGGTCAGTTAATCCCCTGGACCTCGTGTTCTTCTGGCTGCTCCATTGTACACCCCGCCTGCGTGGTTCTGTACGCCCGTGTACGCGATCAACGAGTGTTTACACGGGCGTGTTTGCGTCAGCTACGTACGGGGAATTGCTTGCTGACGGCGTGGAGCTTGGACAACGCCACCTCGACTTGCTGCTCAGGGCAGCAGAGCCGCTAATTGGAGTCCACCCGAATCCGGGCCCATTCATCATCACCATCGGTGCAGCATGGGCTGATATAATAGGGCTACGACATGCACCATCTCTTCATCACCTGCACCTGGAACCCGCGCTCCTGAGGATGCTCTCTGTCCTCGGGCTTCTCCGAGGTCAACGTCGGAGACTGCATCGGCACCGTGGTTGCAGAGGTGGTAGGGGCCGCCGTTCACAGGTCAACCTCGAACCAGCCATCTCCTCTATACCCTCGACGCCTCACCTCTACGGATCTTCACATCCACCTTCACACATCCGCCTCTGCCTACTCAACTCACGCTCCATCACCAACAAATCAGCCCTGATTCACGACACCATCTCGGACCACCACATCGACCTTTTGCTCATCACTGAGACCTGGTGCAGGCAAGACTCCCCGCCAGCAATCTCTCTGGAAGTTGCGCCCCCAGGATAGAAGTAAACCTCGCACAACTAACCAGCGGGGTTGAGGCTTAGCGGTCGTTTACAATGCACACTTGAAAATTAAAGAGCTCTATCTACCGATGGCTCCCGCCACCTTCGAGGTCCAGTGCGTATCCCTCACTACTAATAACGAGTGCTTTTCCATCATTTCCATCTATTGCCCTCCAGATTGCAGCATCAATACCTTCTTAAACGAGCTTTTGGAATTTCTATATTTGATTCCTAACCCATCTCACAGGGTCGTGCTTACAGGTGACTTTAATTGCCCCGGCAATACCCCAGCCTCCATCGATAGTTACCTTGAGTAAACTTTGGCCTGCCATAACCTGGTCATCACAAACTCAGGCTCCACCAGAGCTTCCTCAACAAACGTTGACAGCATACTCTACCTGGTTCTGGAACCTGACCAGCATCGACGCATCACTGCACTGGGAGTTTTCCAAACTGGTTACTCCGACCACCGTCTCTTACTTTTTTCCCTCCAAATTCCCAAGCCAATCACCATCAAATTCACCCACAACTCGCGTAATTTCAAGGGTATCGAGTTTTCTGCTTTACGCCACCTCCTTGCAAATTCGCCTTCAATGTTATCCCCATCATCGGATCCAACCGTCTGCACTTTCCAACTAGAAGCTGACATGAGGGTTGCGCTGGACAAACTAGCTCCATTAAAATCACGAACCGCTAGGCAGTCTTCCCACGAAACTCACTGGCTCTCAAGAGACACCATCATTGCTAAGCGAACCAGGAGGCGCCTTGAAAGTATCGCATCCCGCAGTGGTCTACCTGCTGATCGACTTGCTTACAGAGTCGCCTGCAGGAAAACTAACAAACTGATCCTAGTCTCACGTTCCTCCTACATTGAGGAACGCAATAAAGAAAAAGCAACCAGAAAACCGCGCATTCTATGGAAAACCCTCAAAGATCTTCTACATCCTGCTAGCACCATGGTCCCTCACCTTAGCGATCCCCTTGCCTCACTGAAACTTTCCACCACTTTTAATACTTACTTCACCAACAAGCTAATCACCGTCGCAAACTCGTGCACGTCTACTCACACATCGCACCATTGTACCCCGCTCAAGTTACCTGAAATTGTAAGCACTCACCCAGACACTCTTCTAACTACGCTAAAGCCGGTGTCTACAAAAGACGTTTTCTCTTTAATTTAATCACTTCAATTGAAGTCATCTCCACTCGACGTGCTCCCAGATTCCTTGTTCAAGCAATGTGCTCTGGAACTCGCCATCATGATGAGGAACATCGCAAATGCCTCATTCTCTATGGGGTGTTTTCGGTCCAACCTCAAATCTGGCCTGGTTTTTCCCTTGTTAAAGAAACCAAGTCTCTACCCGGATGACCCATCTAGTTATCGTCCCATCACTAATCTCTCGAACCCCTCTAAACTCCTTGAACGACAAGCCCTCGCCCAGCTAAAACCACACATCACCTCCTCCGCAAACTACTGCTGCTTCCAGTCAGCTTACCGTCAAAACTACTCCACACACAGAAACAGCACTCACTAGAGTGCTCGATGACATTTTAACGATCATTGATTCCGGCTCAACTGTTGCACTTGTAAGTCTGGACATTTCATCAGCCTTCGACACTATCAACCACTCGCTCCTTACTTCCCTCCTGAAATCCGACTTCGGTATATGTGGCCCAGCACTCAAGTGGATAGTTTCGTACCTTTCTGACCGGCAATCTTCAGTCAGGGTGGGCATGTCCACATCGCCTGAAACAAAAGCATTATGCGGGGTTCCACAGGGCTCTGTACTAGGTCCCCTGCTCTTCACAGCCTACACTCCCCGATCGGCCGGCTCACGGCAAGCTTCGGTGTTAAGCACCACTCATACGCGGACGACACTATTCTATTCACCGCCATCGATTATAGCAATGCATCTGGATTCGAGAGGCTCTCGGAATGTACCACCACCTTGCAACAGTGGTTCACTGCACACAACCTAGCCCTTAATCCGAAAAAGTCAGTGGCCATCATGTTAGGTACCAAGCAACGTCTCAATTAATCAGCACTCCCAACACACATACACATCTTTGGTCACAGCATCAGGTTCACCGACCACTTCAGCTACCTCGGTGTCATCCTAGATTCAACTTTATCCTTCGACCGTCAAACCAACCATATCATCAGTTTATGTAACTTTCACCTGAAGGCTCTCAGACACCTACGTCTTCTCATCTCCACTGAAATTGCCAACACATTGGCATGTTGCATAGTTGGGTCTCGCCTTGACTATTGCAACTCCGTCCTAGTTCGGACCTTCGCTGGCAACCTAAATAAACTTCAAAGACTACAAAACAACCTCGCACGCGTCGTCATTGCCCACACTCCTCCCCGTCTCGACTCACTAGCCTGTCTCTGTGCTCTCAACTGGCTACCCATCGCCAGTAGGGTCACATACAAGATCGCCTGCCTCTGCCACAATGCCTTCATATCTGCCTGTCCGCCGTACCTTTCTTAATTATTGACAACTTGCAGCTCAGCACACGGCAGATGTCTGCACAGCGCGACTCACGACCTCCTCTTGATACCAAGATCCAGGATGGTCATGTCTATGCGCTGCTTTTCGGTGGCAGCCCCAACAGTCTGGAACGATATCCCTCTGCACATTCACAGCATCACCTCAATCGCCTCCTTCAAGAGAGACTAAAAAACTCACCTCTATAACCACGTGCTTTCGAGCGACTCTGAGCTTGGCTCCGCGCCTCTGAGTTGCGGCCATTATGCCCGCAAATTTGCGCGCGTTATAAATTGAACTATTATTACTATCATTATTACCCCATCGCAGCTACTCACACACCCCATCGCAGCCACTCACGCACCCCACCCACTCACCCACCTCTCCCACCCAAATCAATCC
This sequence comes from Lampetra fluviatilis, assembly GCF_964198595.1. Classification (NCBI taxonomy): domain Eukaryota; kingdom Metazoa; phylum Chordata; class Hyperoartia; order Petromyzontiformes; family Petromyzontidae; genus Lampetra; species Lampetra fluviatilis. The sequence goes on from NC_136331.1 coordinate 2,443,290, forward strand.
CACCCCCCTCCGCAACATCTCAGCCACTCGCTCCCCTCCCCACCACCACACTCCCTCCACAATTCTAGATTTGAAGCTTTCGTGACTGCAATGATTCATATTCTTAGGTTTTTTCGGTAAAGTTACGTAGGTGAAAATGTAAAATTAAAATTTATAAAAGTTAAATAAAAAATAAAATTAAAATCACGACGTTTCAGAGGCAACACAAGCTTCCGTCTTCAGGTGGAACCGTCACAGCACGCTTGCTGTATCAAGTAAATGAGAAATTCCAAGAGATCCGATCTTGTATATATACTGGTTGAGAGGGGAGGAGCCAGGGTAGGCCCCTGGATAGGAGTTTTTTTTATTATTATGATAAGGTTGGTGCGGCTGAAGCTACGGCTAGTCTATATCACAAAGGACTGAGCCTTTGTTATGTAGACTGGTTGAGAGGGGGGAAGGTGCCAGAGTTGTTAATGTGCGGCTGCTGCTAATGGGACTGAGCCTTTGTTATGTAGATGGTAAAAGCAAAAAAGCAGGTCAAGAAGAAACAGCTAGTTACTGTACAGTTTACTGATAGACAGCCAGTTTTGTTTTATCATGTTTAGCTTCTTTTTTCACACGCTGGTTTCCTGCTTTAAGTTTTACCCACCAAGCAACATAGCAAGAGGCTGATTCTTCCTGACCTGCTTTTTTGCTTTTACCATCTACATAACAGAGGCTCAGTCCCATTAGCAGCACATTAACAACTCTGGCACCCCCCCCCCCTCTCAACCAGTCTACATAACAAAGGCTCAGTCCTTTGCTATGTAGACTAGCCGTAGCTTCGCACCAACCTTATCATAATAATAAAAAAAACTCCTATCCATGGGCCTGCCCTGGCTCCTCCCCCCTCAACCAGTATATATGTAATGTAGTAACTCGGCGGGAGACGACTTCACGGGTAGCACACTCTTTATTTCACCAACTTCGGTTCACAGGCGACTAACACCCACTGTAGTATCTCGGGTGACTAACACCCACTTGGTTACTCGGGTGACTAACACCCACTTGGTTACCCGGGTGACTAACACCCACTTAGCTACTCGGGTGACTAACACCCACTTGGTTACTCGGGTGACTAACACCCACTTGGTTACTCGGGTGACTAACACCCACTTAGCTACTCGGGTGACTAACACCCACTGAGTTACTCGGGTGACCAACACCCACTTAGCTACTCTGGCGACTAACGCCCACTGAGCTACTCTGGCGACTAACGCCCACTGAGCTACTCGGGTGACCAACACCCACTTAGCTACTCTGGCGACTAACGCCCACTGAGCTACTCTGGCGACTAACGCCCACTGAGCTACTCGGGTGACAAACACCCACTGAGCTACTCGGGACACACCCTGCCGGGGTGTCCGTCTCGACTGTGGGTCCCCCAGTCCCGACCCACGTGGGCGTCGAACCACGGGTCCCACAGTCTCGCCTCCGAGCCACACAGGGCCCCGGTCCCTACAAGGACAGCGGGACTAGGGGTCTCGGGGCACTATGTCTTCAACTCCGTCTTCGATCTTCAACTGGTTAACAACCCCGAATGCTCTCGCGCGTCCCCCTTTATACCCCACCTGCGGACGTCGCTGAGAGCACCCATCCTATTTGACCAATCACTGGGCGCTGGCTACGATCCTGTTTTCCCACATCTCAGCGTGCCTCACCACCCACGCCGCGCCGCCCCGTCATCCGTCACTCCCGGCGCGCGCGTCCATACCACGCCCACAACGCGTGCCCAACCCCGCACCCCGTGCCGCCCCGTGATCCATCACTGTCACAGTCGGCGCGCGTCAACACCACCACTACATATATACGGGTTCGGATCTCTTGGAATTTTTCATTTACTTGATACAGCGAGGGTGCTGTGACGGTTACACCTGGAGACGGAAGCATGTGTTGCCTCCGAAACGTCGTGATTTTTATTTTATTTTATTAATTTTATTTTTTTAACTACGTGACTTTACCTAAAAAACCTAAGAATATACTCCCTCCACAACTTCACTCCTCTCTCCGACCTCACACCGACACCCAACTCCCCGAACTCCCCCCTCCCGCCACTCACCCACGCGGGGTTACGACGCTCCCGAGGTGATAAGAGAGAGAGGAGGATTCCCCGGGGACTTCGTCCGCGCGACGCCATGTTGACGACTCGATCTCCCGTACTCTTCATCTTCGCCGTGTTCCTGTCCCTGGTGATCTGCTACGTCTACTACAAGTCTCCGACTTTCCAATGCGGGTGAAGTGAGCGAGCGAGCGAACTCCGCGACATTTCGCCCATCACCAATTCGCCAGTACTGCCCTCGGTCACGCAGAATGCTCCTGTTATTTGTTACCCTCTTATCGAGAACTCTCCTGCCCCGTGTTACCCTCTTATCCAGAACCCTCCTATCACTCTTATCGAGAACTATGCAGGTTCTGTTACCCGCTTATCCGGAAATATTTTGTCCTTCGCGATTAGCACTGTTGGCTGCGTGAGATGCGAAATAAGTTCAACATACAGGCGTACAACTTCGCTCCCTCGCTTATAGTCGTAACCAGCGTGTAGTCTCAGCGTCTCTCTCCCCCATACTCCCCTCGCGCACGTCCTCTGTGAGAGTTGAATGTTGTTTAGATTATGACTCGGAGTGTGATGCAAACGAGGCATGAGCTTACTCCACTAACTCACCCATAAATACTTACTCACTCACTCATCCACCCACCCACAAGCTTAATCACACACTCGATCACCCACTCACTCACTCACTCACCGACTCACTCACTCACTCGCTCACTCACGCAGCCGCTCACTCATTCAGCCACTCACTCACCCACTTACACACTCACATCTCATGAGAAACTGGCGTGTGTGTTTGATCGTCTTAGATTAGCGGGAGCGGAAGTGTAGCGGTTAGCGACATGAGTTCGATTCCTGCTCAAGGCCAACACCTGCATCCATTTCATGAACCGGTCCTGGGTCTAGGTCGGCTCAGCCTCAAATGAGTACCTGGTGCGGTGTGTAAACTTCGCCACTTGGGATACAAAAGCGGCCGGGTGTGGTGCGGCCACTCACCCCCTCGTGTGCCAAAGTGCCGGCCTTTTTAGGTGCTCGCGAACATAATATTCCCCAACAGTCTGTGAAGGCTATGCGGGGGATCTGTGTCTTTGTTGGTTAATACTTTTTTTTCAGCAAGCTGGCCAAGATTGGGCAATACCGAGCCCACTTTTTACCCAGTCTCAATGTATCTTTACGTGTCTGTATGAGTCTCTATGCTTCTCTATGAGTCTATATATCCAAGTGCATCTCTATATATCTCTTCGAGTCTATGAATATCAATGGGTCTCTATGTATCTCTATGAGTCTGTATGAGTCTCTATACATCGCTATGTATCTATATGAGTCTCTATGCATCTCTATTGGTCTTTATATATCTCTATGTATCTCGATGCGTCTCTGTTTCTCTTTGAGTCTCTACGATGCTCTCTTCATCTATATGAGTCTCTATGTATCTTTATTCTTTATATATTTATAAGTGTGAATCGTATTCTTGGGTCTTTCGGTAAAGTCACGTAGATAGGTTCAAAGAAAATTACAAAAGACTGCCTCAGCAGCTGTCCCAATCTTTTTTTTTCTTCCTGATGACGAACTCTTGTGTTGCGATCAAAACGTCGTAGTTTTTTTTATTTTTTGTTATTTTCTTTGAACCTATCTACGTGATTTTACCAAAAGACCCAAGAATATGAATTCCTGCAGTCACGAAACCTTTAATTCAAGACTTAAGTGTGAATCGCTATCAGCACTTGCTCCTACAGTCTGTTAAAGCTATATGGGGGTTCTTTGTCTTTGCTAGTTAATTACGTTCTTGCGTCGGCTGTATTGGGCAATAACTAGCCCACGTTTAACCCAGTCTCCATGTATCTCCTATTTATCTCTATGCGTCTATATGCATCTCTATGGGTATCTATGCGTCTTTGTTGTTGAGATTATGACTCGGCGTGTGATGCAAACGAGTCATGAGCTTATACTCTTTGGTTCTTTCGGTAAAGTCACGTAGGTATAAAATAAAAGATATGACGTTTCGATCGCAACACAAGCGGTCGTCCTCACGCGGAAAAAACATAATCCAGCAGTGGAACAGCTGAACCAACGAGAAAGCAGTTACAACAAGGTTATATATAATAATAGGGTTTCCCCCTTTTTTCTGGCAACAAAACTGAAACCTTTTTACAAGGAATCATGTCTGCATTAACCACAATACTTGTGGTCAAAATGCAAAGAAAAAACACACTGAAAATATATGCATTGTCCATGAAAGTGATTGGTCCACACCATATTTATTTTGAGCCTAGTCTAGCACCTAAACCAGAGGACGCCAAAAGGCGCACAGCTCAAAGACAATGCACTATCAAAGTAACGAGGGCTCGGGGTAAGCAACTATATCATTATACCTTCTTTGCCAGTACCAAAATATAATAATAAATATAATAATAGGGTTCTGGGGGCGTCGTTCTGCGTTGTACTTACGGCCCTGCGAGCGAGTGACTGGAGTGAATGAATGAATGGAGCGAGTGAATGAAGTGAATGAATGGAGCGAGTGAATGAAGTGATTGAATGGAGCGAGCGAACGAGTGGCTGGAGTGAATGAATGAATGGAGCGAGCGAACGAGTGGCTGGAGCGAATGAATGAATGGAGCGAGTGAACGAGTGGCTGGAGTGAATGACTGCAGCAAGTGACTGGAGTGAATGAATGGAGCGGGCGACTGGAGTGAGTGAATTAATTAATGAATGGAGCCAGTGGTGGACTATCAATCGGTGAATCGACGAGAGTTGGGCCGTTGCTTCGCTCCTGAATACCGGGCGGTGCCGGTCCAAGAGGTTCATGGGTGGCGCCGTTCCCCTCCTGCCGTGTCACATTCGATTCCTTCCCTCGCGCCTCCGTATCAACAACGGCTGTCCACGTGCGGTGCGATAGAAGTCCAACCACAACATGGACACAGCCAGCCACAACCAGCCACAGCCAGCCCCAGCCACGTGGGGCAGCTAAGTGGAGGAATCCGTAAGATCATTGAGGCGTTATAGAGTGACCGCATCGCAGGCAAAGGCCAGCTGTAACTGCCTTCTGAGACGAGGAAGTTGCAATGTCCCAAATCAGGATTTGTTTGTACGGGCGAGTTCTACTAGTTAGCACCTGGCACGCTAACACACACCACACCGGACACGCAATTAAGGCAGAGTCGACCTAGGTGAGGCCCAGAACCGATTCAAATAATCGTCACCCCCGTGAGCAGAGAATTGAACTCGGGTGACCGGGGCTCATAACGCAGTCGCGCCAACCGCTACCCCACCACTCCCTCAGCACACACACGGAAACAAAGAAAAAGATCCCCCAAGCAGCTTTAGAAGACTGTTGGGGCAAGTGCCGTTAGCAACAAGGTCCAAAATGGTGACGTTGTTGTGCAGAGCCACGCTCTGGGTGGGATCGTTGATTACGTAACGGTGTCGTGGTGACGGGGTGGCCGGAGGTAGCTGACGGAGTGACCAGAGGAGGTTAACGGGGTGACCAGGGGTGGCTGACGAGGTGACCGGAGGCAGCTGACGAGGTGACAGGAGGTGGCTGATTGGGGGTGACTGACAGGGTGACCGGAGTTCAGCTGACAGGTTGACCGGGGGTGACAACTACTACAATTCCCACGTACAATCATATTACGATTCCTACTACTAAGATTTCTACCACTACAATTCCTACTACTACAATTCATACTACTACAATTCCTAATCCTATGATTCCAATTACTCCTACTCGTACTACGTGTTAAACGGACTTCAAAGAGAGCACTGTAACTCAGTGGCCGTGACTCGAGTTATTACACCTCGTCTTGCCATAACCACTTCTCCTGATCTTTTCTCACGCTCGCGTAATGTTCTTTGACACCTCTAACTTCCATTGAGGGGGGTGCCGAGAGTTGGTTCAGTGCTATCGTTGCGATAGGAGAGAAATACGGAGTGAATGAATGGAGCGAGCGATTGGAGTGAATTAATTTAATGAGCGACTGGAGTGAATTCATAGAGCGAGTGTGTCACTGGAGTGAATGAATGGAGCGAGCGAGTCACTGGAATGAATAAATGGAGCGAGTGAATGAAGTGAATAAATGGAGCGAGCTAACGAGTGCCTGGAGTGAATGACTGCAGCAAGTGACTGGAGTGAATTAATGGAGTGAGCGAGTCACTGCAGTGAGTGAATGGAGTGAGCGAGTGACATGAGTGAATAAATGAAGCGATCGATTGAATGGAGTGAATGAATATAGCGAACGAGTGAATTAAATTAATGAATGGAGCGAGCAAACGAGTATCTGGAGTGATTTATTGAAGCAAGTGACTGTAGTGAATAAATGGAGTGAATGAATGGAGCGAGTGAACGAGTGGCTGTAGTGAATGACTGCAGCAAGTGACTGGAGTGAATGAATAGAGCGAATGAGTGAATGGAGTGAATGAATAGAGCCAACGAGTGAATGGAGTGAATGAATGGAACGAGCGAACGAGTAGCTGGAGTGAATTATTGCAGCGAGTCACTGGCGTGAATGATTCGAAGCGAGTGAATGAATGGAGCGAATTAACAAGTGGCTGTGGTGAATGACTGCAGCAAGTGACTGGAGTGAATGAATGGAGCAAGCGAGTCACTAGAGTGAATGAATGGAGTGAGCGAGTGAACGAGGGGCTGGAGTGAATGACTGCAGCAAGTGACTGGAGTGAATGAATGGAGCGGGCGACTGGAGAGAGTGAATTAATTAATGAATGGAGCCAGTGGTGGACTATCAATCGGTGAATCGACGAGAGTTAGGCACTTGCTTCGCTCCTGAATACCGGGCGGTGCCGGTCCAAGAGGTTCATGGGTGGCACCATTCCCCTCTCGCCGTGTCACATCCAATTCCTTCCCCTGCGCCTCCATATCAGCAACGGCTGTCCATGTGCGGTGCGAAAGAAGTCCAACTACAACATGGACACAGCCACCCACAGCCAGCCCCAGCCACGCGGGGCAGCTAAGTGGATGAATCAGCAAGATCATTGTGGCGTTACAGAGTGACCGCATCGCAGGCAAAGGCCAGCTGTGACTGCCTTCTGAGACGAGGAAGTTGCAATGTACAAAATCAGGATTTATCTGTCTGGGCGAGTTTCGCTAGTGAGCACCTGCTGGCACGCGTGGCCAGCACAGCTCCAGCCCCTTCCCCCCCGCCCCCCCGAGTGCCGAGAACGTTTCCACCACTGCACCGGGTGCTCATTTAAGGCTGAGTCGAGCTTCTGGGGAAGAGGTGGGGAAGGCCGGTACGGGACACGACGGGAGTGTGTGGGCAACACCATGCCCGGCCGCCTTTGTGTCTCCCTAGCGGTAATGTTTGCACAGCGCACCAGGTACAGTGTTCATTTGAGGCTGAGTCGACCTAGGGGTGGCAGGGGTGGTCCAGCGGTGGTGGGGTGCGGGTTTACACTTTTGTGGCTCTTCCGTTGTCTCCATTGTCGTCGTCCGCTGGACTTGGAGCTTCTCGGAGCCAGGAGGATGTCTAGCCGTGTCGACTCCGAGGAAACGTCCCACAAAGGTCTCACCTGGGCCTCGATAGCCCCCCCTTCCTCCCTGCTCTACATTTAGACGGCACAGACGTAGCAATGCCCCATCACCCGACCCCACGCTGTGATAAGTTTGGCCCTGACAAAGGACCGCTTTGGCATTGCTGCAGGCGTTTGATCGCCGGGGACGACGACTTTAATTTGTGACGAGCACGTCAAAGTGAAGACCACGGGACGGTTGTCATCTTCTCCAGCAACACTCTATAGACACGACTCCGTAGACACGACTCCATAGACACTGCCCCATTGATAGCGCTCCATTGATAACGCTCCATTGATAACGCGCCATTGATAACGCGCCTTAGGGACCACCCCAAAAACAACACTCCATCGACACCGCTCCACAGACAACACTCCATAGACACCACTCCATAAGCAACGCTCCATCGTTAACGCTCTGTTGATAACGCTCCATCGATAACGCTCCATTGAAAATGCTAGGAAGTTCAACGCTCCATTGTAAGACGTCGTGCTCAATGGGCCTCCACATTCCGCGTGCCCAAGGGCACCCGAGGCTGCTCGTCGAGCCCAACTTGGGGCCCAGCGGCTCGGAGGCGGGAGGGCGGTGAGCGTGTCGATGCACGCTCCAGCCCGAATCGCGCTTGTGAGGTTTGAGTGGATGGTGATTTATGCCGCTTCGTGATGGGCTGTGTGTGTGTGGGTGGACGCGGTGTTGACCACCCACCCCCTCGTGTGCCGTTCTGGCCTTAGGTAGGTGTTTGCTCGCTAACAGCACTTGCCTCAACAGTCTGTTAAGGCTACACGGGGGAACTTTGTCTTTGTCGTTGACTACGGTGGTGGTAGTGCTATGATCCAGGCCATCCCAGTTCGATTCCCGCTCACGGCCAACACCGGTGACGATTATCTGAACCAGTCATGGTTCTCCCCCTAGGTCGACTCAGCCTCAAATGAGTACCTGGTGACTCCCCACTGGGGAGACAAAGGCGGCCGGTTGTGACGCTGGTCACCCACTCCCTCGTGTGCCACAGTGACGGCCTTCATAGGTGCTACTCCCTCATTGCACTTGCTCCAACAGTCTGTTATAGGCTGCACGGGGGATTCTTTGTCTTTGTGTGTAATGGTGAGGGAGTGGTAGTGTAGCGGTCAGCAGGCTGCTAAGCGGAGGTGAAGGTGGAGGGTGTCGCTGGAGTGGTTGTTGGAGGTGTGCGTGGCGAGCGGTGGTGCAGCAGTTAGCGCTACACTGCGCTACGAGCCCCGGCTACCCGGGTTCGAATCCCGCTCACGTCCAACACCGGCGACGATGATCTGAACTGGTCATGGGCCTCCCTTAGATCAACTTGGCCTCAAAATGAGTATACCTGGTGCGGCGCTTAAAGATCGCCACTGTGGGAGAAAAAGGTGGCCGAGCGTGGCTGCTGGGCCACCCACCCCATCGTTGTGCCGTACCGGCCTTCATAGGTGCTACTCACGAACAGCACCTTGCCCCAACAGTTACAGGCTATACAGGGGACGAGGGGGATTATTATCTTTGTCTTGGGGGTGTGGGTAAAATGTACCTGCAAATAACTCTCAATGCGGCGATGATCATCCATCCAGGGCCCCACTCGGAACCGCGAACGGCCTGGACTCAAACCGGTAATTTTACACTTCCTATTGGGTTGCTTTACCATCTTTTGCCATGCCCATTGAAAGGGTGAAAACCTAATCCTACTTGTTTTTTTCCACGCGGAAATGTTATCATCGCTCGCACCTGTGATTTGCATCGTCCCCCCCACCCTCTTCCTCATGACCCCGACATGGGGGGGGGGGTGATTGTCCAGATGGTCCAGGCATGCAGCTGCTACGGCTGCTGCATTTGGCACGCAGTTCACAGGGACGGCCTCCACAGAGCCGAAAGGATACCCTGGTGGTCCCAACCTTTTAACTTGGGGGGGGGGGGGGGGGGGGGGGGTATCTCCACCTCTCCTCCTCCTCAGTGTGCTGGATAATGCCCTGGCAAGAATGAGTCAACATCGCCTCACCAGAAACGCCGAGGATTGTTATTGCGTTGGTTACGGATGTAGCCAACCATGATGATCAGAGGATGGGGTGACTGTGTGGGTGAGTGACTATATGAGTGAGCGAGTAAGCATGTGAGTCTATGCATGTGTAATGAGTGACTTCCGCGACACGTTATGTAGAGGGTATTTCTTCTTTATTACTCACACTGGGCACAACACAGGCCAATACTTATTCCTTCTCACACTGAGTACAACACGAGGTATTAACGTCTCTACTGGCTACACACAGCCGATCACTCGGCGTGGTCCCATCGCCCTCACTCGGCTACGCCGCTGCCTGGCGGCATGACAATGACGGCGATGGAAACCACGCAGGAGATCTTCCACGTGGCCGGACGGAGAGAGATGTCGGCGAGCAGCAACGCAGCCAGGACCCAAGAACTCACACACGAGCCCCGTGCCCTGGGTTCACTCCCCCTTATATCCCCCCAGGCGTGACTAGGTCTCACCTCCGGCCACGCCCTCTCGTGGAACCTTCGAGCAGGTTCCCGAAGTTTCTCGGCTAACCCCACCTGTTACCTTTGCCTCAGATGCACCTCCTTCTCTGATTGGTTGTTGCTTAACCGTGCCCGTACCTGTGATTCCCCTTCCAGGCCAGCAGGTGTCACACTGTCATTACACACGTGTAGTGATGACTTGACACACTTCTCTTGAGATGGCACTTTATTGAAGACACGTTCACTTGACATCAGTCAGAGATTCCCACTGCAACGGCCCCGAGTCTCCCTCACATCTTCCTTATATACCAACCGAGTCCATGCCCCCTTCTCAATCCATCTTGCTGACTGGACGCTCCCTCCACCGGCAGACTCTACGAAGCTCTTCCATCACCTGACCACGCTCCCTTCTTGAATATTCGCGTAGCCACCAGTATCTTCGCACTCACAACTGATACCCTTGTCATTACCTCCAGCGGCCACCAGTCCATTCGCACTCACAACTGACACCCTGGTCATTACTTCCTGTGGACACCAGTCCCTTTGCAATCACAACTTGCAGCCCTGTCATTACCTCCCGTAGCCACCAGTCCCTTCGCACTCACAACTGATACCCCTGTCATTACCTCCCGTGGCCACCAGTCCCTTCGCACTCACAACTGATACCCCTGTCATTACCTCTCGTAGCCACCAGTCCCTTCGCACTCTCAACTGACACCCCAGTCATTACCTCCCGTAGCCACCAGTCCCTTCGCACTCACAACTGACACCCCAGTCATTACCTCCCGTAGCCACCAGTCCCTTCGCACTCACAACTGACTCCCCTGTCATTACCTCTCGTAGCCACCAGTCCCTTCGCACTCACAACTGACACCCCAGTCATTACCTCCCGTAGCCACCAGTCCCTTCGCACTGACAACTGATACCACTGTCATTACCTCCCGTAGCCACCAGTCCCCGGGGGGACTAACCACGCTCAGGGGGACTAACGCCACTCGGCGGGACTAATGCTGCTTAGGGGGACTAACGACACTCGGGGGGAAGAGTGCCCACTCGGGTCGACTAACAATGCTCAGAGGAACTAACGACGCTTGGGGGGACGAACGACGCTCTGAGGGACTAATTCCACTCGAGGAGACTAACGACACTCGAAGGGACTAACGAAGCTCAGTCGGACAAATGGCGCTCGGGGCGACTAGTGACGCTTGGGGAACTAACTACGCTCAGGGGGGCTAATGATGCCTGGGGGGAATAATGCCGCATTGGGGGACTAACACTGCATGGGGGGACTAACGACACTTGGGGTAATAATGACGGTTGGCATGACTAACGACGCTCGTCGGGACGAACCACATTCGGGGGTACTAATTCCACTCGGGGGGACTAGCGATGTTCCGGGGGACTAGCGATGTTCCGGGGGACTAACGGTGCTCGTGGGGACTAAGGACGCTCGGAGAGACTAACGGCGCTCATGGGGACTAACGACGCTTGGAGATTAACGACGCTCGGCAGAACTAACGATACTCGGCAGGACTAACAACGCTCAGCAGGACTAACGACGCTTGGGGGGACTAACGGCGCTCCGGGGGACTAGCGATGCTCGGGGGGACTAATGCCACTTGGGGGACTAACGACGCTTGGAGATTAACGATACTCGGGGGGGACTAACGACGCTTGAGGAACTAACGCTGCTCAGCGGGACTAACGACGCTCAGCGGGATGAACGCCGCTCTTGGGGAAATAACGACGCTCGGCGGGACGAACGACATTCGGGGGGACTAACGCCACTCGGCAGGCATAACGACGCTCGGCGGGACTAACGGCGCTCTGGTTTGCTTTGTCGTTGCAGAGCGATGTCCAGCATGCCGCGTGACATCTTACAGTACCACCAGGTACGTCCACTCTCTCACCCCCAGCCACTTCCCACAAGTTTTGTGAGTGAATGAGTGAGCACGTGCGTGAGCATATGAGTTTGCGAGCGGCTGAGTGAGCATGTGAGTATGTGAGTGAGTGAGCGTGTGAGTGAGCGTTTGAGTATGCGAGCGATTGAGTGAGTGTGCGAGCGAGTGAGTGAATGTGCGAGTGAGTAAGTTAGCGTGTTAGTGTCCGAGCGAGTGAGTGAGCACGTGAGTGTGTGAGTGTGCGAGTGTGTGAGCGAGTGAGTGAGCATTTGAGTGAGCGTGTGACCATGTGAGAGAGTGTGTGAGGCAGTAATTGAGTGAGTGAGCATGTGAGTGAGTGTGTGAGTAAGTCGGGAGCCGTAATGTAGCGGTTATCGCGCTGCGCTACGAACCTCGCTTCGCGCTCACGGCCAACACCGGTGACGATTATCTGAACCGGTCCTGGACCTCCCCTCGGTCGACACAGCCACAAATGAGTACCTGGTGCGGTGTGTAAACATCGCCACTTGGGGAGACAAAGGCAGCGGTGCGTGGTGCCGGCCACCCACCCCCTCGTGTGCCGTTCCGGCCTTCAAAGGTGCTCTCTTACAGCACTTGCCCCAACAGTCTGTTAAAGGCTATACGGGGGTCTTTGTCTTTTTATTATTTTTTTTCGAGCACTGAGTGAGCTTACAACAGCCTGCGCTTGGTCGACAACTTGCAAGCCATGCACGCCGAGTTTCCAGTTCATGGCAAAGTGAGAGTTATACGAAAAAAGTCGAGATGTTGTCATCCCTGGGGTTGTTTTGGTTTTGCGGACGGTTGTGTTACGCCGAACGAACAGCGCAGCAGAGCCTCAGCATAACCCCTCCCCTCCCCAGCGATCACGGGAGAAGTTGCGTAACCGCGAACTACACCGATGCGCTTAGACAAATCTGATCACGCGTGTAAGAGCGCCTCGAAAGCGGGTGGGCAAAACGTGGTGTGGGTGGTAGTGGTGGGGGCGTGGTGGTGGGGGAGGGGGTGGGGGGCTGGTGGTGGGGGGGTGGTGGGGGTTGTGTGGGTGGTAGTGGTGGGGGGTGGTGGTGGAAGGGTGGGGGAGTAGGGGGGCGGTGGGGCGTGAGGTGGTGGGGGGTGGTCTGGGTGGTAGTGGTGGGGGGGTGGTAGTGTGGGTGGTTGAGGTGGGGGGGTGATGGGGGTGGTGTAGGGGTGCGAAACGTGGACCCCCCTAATGGAGCATCTTCGCCGGTTGGAAACATTTAGGCTGGCTGACCTGCCTACGATCCATCCTGGGTTTAACCAGGCTGGATTGTGTGAGGAGCTCACAAATCCTTGAAAGATCTGGATAAAGTCCCATCGGTGAGCTCCTCCGGCAGTCAAGGCTGCGTTGGCTGGGTCATGTAGCCCGCATGCCCAGCCACCGCATGCCTAAACAGCTTTTGTTCGGACGGATCGAGGGGGCTAAACGGGCGCGGCACGGGCTAGAGAAGAGATGGAGTGATGTGGTACAGGAGGACGTGGAGCTGTGTGGACTTGCCGATGACTGGTACCAGCGGTGTCAAGATCGGCCTCTGTGGAGGATGCTCGTGAAGGACGCTATTGGGTAGTTGGAGGCAGTCGCCCTCCAACAACAACGGAGGGCGGAGGAGTGACGCTCACAACAACGAGCGGAGCGCCGGGTGGCTAAAGCACAGCAAGTTGGCACAGTAGGGGGCACAGGTGGTGCATCAGCCAGTCATCTCGGTCATCTCAGTCAGTCGACCCGTGGCACCTGGGTCTGCCCCGTGACCTCCTGCCAGCGGGCGTTCGACACTTCACGTTCGACACTTCACGTGGTGACGTCACCGCCACTTAGTGGCGAATGGCGGTTGTTGTTGTTGGGGTGGGGGGTGATGGGGGGGTGGTGTGTTTGGGGGTGGTGAGGGGGTGGTGGTGGGGGGAGGAGTGGCGACCCGCGTCGCACACAGAATCATCAAGGGTGATCTCGCCAAACCCTCCATCAAAGTGCCGTTCACCACCACCACGTGTGTGTGTGTTAGGGTGATCACCGCCACCAGCACGTGTGTGTGTGTTGGGGCCTCCACAGGTCCCTTTGGCTGGGTGCGTCTCCGCGGTGGCTGTGGACGAGAGCGTCGCGGTCGTCAACTTCCGACGATGGCTTCGACGCTCATCGGCGCTCTCTTTGTAGTTTGCTCGCGATTGTTTATCTACAAAAAGTGAAGTTCGGTTCAATTACCCTGATTCGGCTCCCGCTAATATTTCAATGCCACCCCCCTACCCACCCAACACCCCTCCTCCAAAACTAAACCCTTTATAGCTGCATGATAAATAAATGTTCCGGTATAATCTGGGATTTTTGTGTTCGTTTAACTTGTTTGCGCTGTAGCGTGCCTATTCGGAGGTGTGGGGTGAAGACAACAAAGTATAATGTAGTTTTAAGGAAATGAATTAACCCTGAATAGTTAATAATGGAGGCGGAGGGGCAATGAGGTCTTCATCCAGCAGTGGATTGACCCTGGCTGGTTGATAACGACAATGACTGTATAATTCCACGCCTGCCGCAATCAGCAGCTGACCCTTGTGCCCCGTGTGCTTCTCACCTCGCAGGAGGTGAGGAGGCGAGGTGAGGCGACGACGGTCGATGGTGAGCAGCAGATCGCTGGGTGAGTCCACAGAGCAAAAGACAAAGATCCGCCGTGTAACCTGCAACGGACTCCGGGGGCAAGTGCTGTTAGTGAGCACCTGCGAACGCCGGCACGGCACACGAGGGGGTGGGTGTCCAGCATCACGCCCGGCCGCCTTTGTCTCCCCGGTGGCGATGTTTTTACACACCGCACCAGGTACTCGGTTCAGGCTGAGCCGACCTAGGGAAGGCCCAGTACCGGTTCAGATAATCGTTATCGGGGTTGGCCGTGAGCGGGAATCGAACTCGGGTCGCCAGGTTCGTAGCGCAGCGCTCTAACGACTACACTACCGCTCCCCACACACACACAACAACAACCGCTATTCGCCACTAAGTGGCGGTGACGTCACCACGACGCTTGTATCAGGCCATGTGCACCTTGAGGCCACGTGAAGTGTCGAACGCCCGCTGGCAGGAGGTCACGGGGCAGACCCAGGTGCCACAGGTCGACTGACTGAGATGACCGAGATGACTGGTTGATGCTCCACCTGTGCCCCCTACTGTGCCAACTTGCTGTGCTTTAGCCACCCGGCGCTCTGCTCGTTGTTGTGAGCGTCGCTCCTCTGCCCTCTGTTGTTGTTGGAGGGCGACTGCCTCCAACTGCCCAGTAGCGTCCTTCACGAGCCTCCTCCACTGAGGCCGATCTTGACACCGGTACCAGTCATCGGCAAGTCCACTCAGCTCCACTTCCTCCTGTACCACGTGACTCCATCTCTTCTCTAGCTCGTGCCGCGCCCGTTTAGCCCCCTGTCGATCGAGCGAGCAATTGCAGGGCATGCATGTAGGGATTTCGTTTGTTTTGGTTTGTTTGTGGGGTGATGTGGGTGGGTGGATTTGGTGGACAGGGAGCGCCCAGGGGGGGTGGTGCGTCACGGTGCTCTTGAGTCCGTCTGTGATGTCAGAGCTGCAGGGTAGTGCAGGATGCGCTGGGCTCGAATGGGGAGATCACGAAACTCGAGACGTGGGTGGGTGGGGGGTGGACAGGTCGGGGGTGGGCGGGTGGTCGGTGGATGGTGGGTAGAGGGTGGGTGGGTGGGTTGATGGGTGGGTTCGTTGGTGGGTGGGTTGGTAGTGGATGGGAGGGGTGAGTGGGTTGGTGGGTGGGTTCGTTGGTGGATGGATAGTGGGTGTGTTGTTGGGTGGGTTGGTGGTGGGTGGTGGATAGCGGGGTGGGTAGAGGGGTGGGTGGGTTCGTTGGTGAGTAGTGGGTGGGGTGGGTGGTTGGTGGATTGGTGGCTGGTGGGTGGGTTCGTGGTTGGTAGGTGGTTGGTGAGTTGGTGGGTGGGTTGTGGATGGGGGGTGGGTGGGGGTGGATAGTTGAGTTGGTGGGTGGGTGGGTAGTGGGTGGGTTGGTGGGTGGTGGGTGCGTTTGTGGGTTGGTGGGTGGTTTGGTATTTGGTGGGTGAATTGGTGGTTGGTGAGTTGGTGGGTGAGTTGTGGATGAGGGGTGGGTGGGGGTGGGTAGTTGGGTTGGTTGGTGGGTGGTGGGTGGATGGCTGTATCCATTTGGTACAGATATAATGGGAGGCCGATCGATCTATTGGTCAACCATGTTATGTATGTCGATAATCTGGTGATTGCTGTTCACTCGGAAGAGGAGTTGGAGGTGTTGCTGCTGAACCTGGAGAGTGTCACTAAGAGGTGGGGCCTTACCATCAATTTTCTTGCTGTGAATTTCACACCTGATGATGATTGCTTGTGTTGCAGTCGAAACGTCGTGAGAATTTTATTGTTTAATATTTTTATTATTTTATTATTTCCCTTCTACATGGCTTTACCGAAAGAACCAAGAATATGAATCCCTGCAGTCACGAAAGCTTTAAATCAAAACTAAACACCTGTTCTTATATTTTGGTACTGGCAAAGGAGGTCCCATGATATTTAACATCTATTCGACCACGTAGTTCGTCAAGACTTCAATACCTGTACCGGAGGAATTTCCATCTGGTACAGATGTAGTAGGACCGAATTAGGTGCACACACACGCAGCTTGGAGGCAACACTATTTATTAAACGGTAAGTAATATAACACTGTACATAAGGTGGTGACCACCTTCCTCAACTCACTAACACTCTGGAACACGACACAGACTGGACCAGGCAGGCAACGGCCTGCCTGGCCCAGGACGACGACTCGGGACTTGACGACCGATGATGTCTTCACTTTGGAGTACAGTACAACAGCCTCGCTCTGCGTTCACACCACGCTTATATCTGCTTTGGCGTGGCTGGCTCCGCCCCGGCGTGGCTGGCTCTCTTCAGGCCACGCCTCCCTTCCCAGGACACGCCTCACTTCCCCCACCTCTGGGAAGGTCCAGATCCCTCCACCACGTGACCCCCCAGGCACCCCCTTGGGGCCCCCAGCCTTCGTACAGGCCGACACAGTAGTGACCATTCTATGTCACTACATCACCCCCCCCTGTATAAACACACAGCCGTCCCCGGCTGTAACACAACTGTGAAAAATCGAAAAGGTGTGCCTCCGAACCAGCAACATCAATAAATGACTGGCGACCGATAAGAAATACAATCACGTAATATATACAGAATCGACGAGGGTAAAAGGGAACCGCATAGAAAACGGGGAATAAACAACAAATATACATGAAAACTGGCTAACCCACTTACGCTCCAGCACAGCCCCCCCCCCCCCCCCCGTTAGAATCACGCATGCAATGACAGTCACCCGTTAGCACCCCCCCGCCTTTCCGACGTGGCGTCACAACCAGTAGCACGCGTCGGCCATATCGGGGGGGGAATTTCCATGTTACCACCCCACCGCCTTTCCGACGCGGCGTCACAACCAGTAGCACGCGTCGGCCATATCGGGGGGGGAATTTCCATGTTACCACCCCACCGCCTTTCTGACGCGGCGTCACAACCAGCAGCACGCGTCGGCCATATCGGTGGGATTTTAACCCAGTCTCTCTCCAACACTCGCATCGCAGCATATAGCTGTACCGACCGAGCTGAGACGACCCAGTCTCTCACTCACTGCACAACATGCACCCTAACAACTGAGGGATACAGTCTCAACGTAACAGGACAACTCCACCTGAACCTTACGAATCTCCAGCCCACTGTTTCAACGCGCCTCGGAGGGTCTCAACCTCCGAGCGGTCAGGTCAAGCTGTCAGCCATAGCATGACGGGACCACACTCCCCGAGCCATGTGAGCGCACAGCCCACAAGGCTAGACAAGCCACAGAGTGTCTCGATCTCCAGGCTGTCAGGTCAAGCTGTCAGACACAGCATGACGGGACCACACTCCCCGAGCCATATGAGCGCACAGCCCACTAGGCTAGACAAGCCACGGAGTGTTTCAATCTCCGGGCTGTCAGGTCAAGCCGTCAGCCATTGCATGACGGGACCACACTCTCCGAGCCCTGTGAGCGCACAGCCCACTAGGCTAGACATACCACGGAGTGTTTCAATCTCCGGGCTGTCAGGTCAAGCCGTCAGCCATAGCATGACGGGACCACAACGTTCATGTTAGACATGCAACACTCACTGGGCCATCCTGGTCAGGACCTGCGCCCCAAGATAGGTGACAGCCAGCAGCACAATTCCAAATCCCTGGCAGCATGTCACCATCGCAATTTAACACCATCACAACACATACAATTTGAATTATGATCCCCCACAGAACTGATCCAATGCCGAACAGGTACGCACAATTTGTGACGATCCCGAATATTCAATGGTCACAACAATACACCTTACATCCCGTATCCGTACACATCATCTCCGAGACTCGCATTGCAGCATGCAGCTGTACGAACCGAGTGGAGAGAGCAACGCAATTTGACGGCAATTAACGGAAACGCACCCCCGATCCATGTAGAACACAAGGAGCATTCCCGCACAAAAGACATCATCTGTGCAACAACGGACAGGAACCAACCAGTGAGTTCGAAACAAACCGAACCTGTCATTTCAAAATCCCCTTCAACATTAACCATGGGACTCAGGGCATTCGAATTTTGAGAGCAAAAAAAAACTAGACACAAACGTCAAAAATCGCCGAATTGATTAATACAGTATATGCAGTATACGAAGTTCATACAGTCAATCATTTGGCGCAATGCTCCATCCAGTCCCCACATATAAACAACAACAATCCTAGACAACCGCAACAACAAACCAATCCTAAACCCCTACGCCAAGCATCAAAAACGCCACACAGCAACACACCACAACACCAAGCACCCAACTAACATTCCTATGAATAGCAAACCAAAAGCCCTAAGCCAACCTCTTCCTGGCCACAACATCACAACAACAATATAACACCAAATAACACTCGCACAAGCCAAAATGCAAAAAGAACAGAGGGAAAAACCGTCCGCGAGGAACACAAAACCGGAGAGTCAAACTGAAAAAGTCCCTCCCAGCAGTGTCTCCAACGTCGAAACCCTCTCTTTAATCACGGGCCCCTCTCGCTCTCACCACCGATGCCCTCCCCCGCTCTTCTTACTTCAATGTGGGGAGGGAGGCCCGTAATCACAGGGCTGCAGCGGCGCGCCGCCAGGCCGGCGCAGCACACAAGGCACAAAAGGCGGGAACGCCGCCACCGCGAAACCACTGCCGCGGTGAAAATGGCGGGAACGCGGCTGTGGGAAGTGCGGGAACGCCAACACGTTGAAATGGCGGGAACGCCGGCACGTTGAAGTGGCGGGAACCGCAGGCATGGTGCAAATGGCGGGAACGCCGGCGCTGTGAAACTGGCGGGAACGCCGCCGCAGTGAAATGGCAGGAACGCCGGCACCGCCGACACGGCGCGAACGCCACAGCTGCGTCATCTTGCAATTTCGCCATCACTCACCAACACCCGGCCACTCCCTTGCCACCAGCAGCTGGTCGAGTTGACGAGCGACGTCGCTCCAACTCGCCGTCGATGGCGACCAGCCCGGGCCCGCAGCCTCCTCCCATGCAGGCTGCAGTCGCCCATCCCCCGGGGCACACCACCGGGGCCCCGGACTCCGGGGTCGTCGCAGGGAGAGGCCAGGTGCAACCCACACCGTCCATCCGCACCTCCGGTTGGGTCTTGCACTTCGCTGCCAGCTTTTACACCATGGCAGCGAAGGGTACAGCTTCTTCAAATTAATCAGGGAAAGTTCGATGACCACTTCTACACCAAATGTAGTAGGACCGAATTAGGTGCACACACACGCAGCTTGGAGGCAACACTATTTATTAAACGGTAAGTAATATAACACTGTACATAAGGTGGTGACCACCTTCCTCAACTCACTAACACTCTGGAACACGACACAGACTGGACCAGGCAGGCAACGGCCTGCCTGGCCCAGGACGACAACTCGGGACTTGACGACCGATGATGTCTTCACTTTGGAGTACAGTACAACAGCCTCGCTCTGCGTTCACACCACGCTTATATCTGCTTTGGCGTGGCTGGCTCCGCCCCGGCGTGGCTGGCTCTCTTCAGGCCACGCCTCCCTTCCCAGGACACGCCTCACTTCCCCCACCTCTGGGAAGGTCCAGATCCCTCCACCACGTGACCCCCCAGGCACCCCCTTGGGGCCCCCAGCCTTCGTACAGGCTGACACAGTAGTGACCATTCTATGTCACTACACAGATACAGTGGGAGGCTGATCGATGCCCGGGTGTGGTCAAGGGATGGATCTCTATAGCTCAACTATATTATTTATGCCGATGATCTGGTAATTGCTGCTCACTCAGAGGAGGAGTTGGAGGCGCTGCTCCTGAACCTGGAGCTTGCAACTAAGAGGTGGGGCCTTACCATCAGCCCCACCAAAATTAAGTACCTGCCTGGGAATTTTGTACCATCAGACACTCCACCCCCACAACTCCCAATTGGTGATCGGGCAGTTTTGGAGAGAGAAGAGAGTTTCTCATACTTGGGCAGTGTGCTTATGACTACTCCGATTTGACAGCAGAAGTCTCACTCCGAATAAATCGAGTGGCATTCTTTCTTCATCGGTTGCGTCACCCTGTGTGGAAGCTACCTGGTCTGTCGCTCCGCACGAAGCTTCAGGTCTTCTCGGCTACGGTCATTCCCTCCCTTCTCTACGCTTGCAAAACGTTGACCCCCCTAATGGAACATCTTTGCCAGTTAGAAACATTTAGGCTGGCCTGCCTATGATCCATCCTGGGTTTAACCAGGCTGGATTGTGTGAGGAGCTCACCTATCCTTGAAAGATCTAGACAACGATGAGCTACTGCGTTGGCTGGGTCATGTAGCCCGCATGCCCAGCCACCGTATGACTAAACAGCTTTTGTTCAGCTGGATCCAGGGGGCTAAACGGGCGTGGCACAGTCTAGAGAAGAGATGGAGTGATGTGGTATAGGATGATGTGGAGCCGAGTGGACTTGCCGATGATTAGTACCAGCGGTGTTAAGATCAGCCTCTGTGGAGGAAGCTCGTGAAGGACGCTACTGGGCAGTTGGAGGCAGTCGCTCTCCAACAACAACGAAGGGGGGAGGAGTGATGCTCACAACAACGAGCGGAGTGCCGGGTGGCTAAAGCACAGCAAGTTGGCACAGTAGGGGGCACAGGTGGTGCATCAGCCAGTCATCCCAGTCACTCGAAACGTGGCACCTGGGTCTGCCCCGTGAGCTCCTGCCAAGCGGAAGCCCCGAGCTTGTAACCCACATGCAGGCCCGGTGCTGCCGTTTGCGAAGTCTGCTGACCCCCGGCTCCTCACTCGTGGGAGGGCTGACCTAGGGGGGGCTGCTGCTCCCCGACTCCCCTCCTCGCGCCGGGTCGGCAGCCCCGCCCCCTCCGTATCCTCCCTGTGAGGCTTAACTCACGGCTGGCGCTCGGCCACCTGGAATTAATCCCTCGCCCCCTCCCGCGTCCCCTCCTACAAACGTTAGCAGGAGAATCCCAGCACGTTGTTGCTCACCCTCATGCTCGCGCGGCCACTCAAACAGGATGTTGGATGCTTCCACGACAACGTGTATCAATCGCACGCACGGAGCGGAGGTCAGGGGTCAAAGGGCAGTGACAACACTCGCACGCACGTTGCTGCTGAGAGTATGTAATGAAGATGATTTAAAGGGCTGTGGGACGGGCATTCGGCCACCACGCACTCTCCCCACACTCGCAGAAACCACACAAAACTGTTGTTGATCACTAACGATTTATTCTCGGTATCTGATGCTAAATATCACGTTGCCCGGAGCTGAAATTAGTAGGACAACAACCTATTTCCCCACGGTCTGAACACCGCCCAGAGCCGCAATTAGTAGGACAACAACCTAATTCCCCGCGGTCTGAACTCCGCCCGGAGCCGAAGTTAGTAGGACAACAACCTATTTCCCCGCAGTCTGAACTTCACCCCTACGTAACTCAGTGCTGTAATCAGTGAGGAAACTACTCTGTCTCCCGACGGTCTAAACCCAATCCGCCCCACCTATTTCGAATTACTCTCTCGAGGGATTCTCACGCTGTTCGCTATCTCTCCCTCATACTCATGGTTCGATTTGTACGGAGCTCCTGCGGGCCAGTCCTCGCTGCACTGCGACTCATCACACGGACGTTGGAGTGGCTACAGAGTCGACCAATTGCTGACTTACGAAGGACACGAACTGACTCTTCCTCCCCTTTCTCTTGCCTTTTATTGTGCTCTACATCAAATAAATCTTGGGCTGATCCGGCGGTCTCCTCGGCCAATCAGGTCGCTTGCTCGGTGATGTCAACACACCCGTGCCGGTGCTCTCAGTGACGTCCGTTTCCCTCTCTCCATATCAAAGGGTTTGTCGCTATGCTACCAACCAATCAGAGTACCTGCCCTCGTCCAGCCGTTTGTGGCCCAGCCCCCTATCTGTCTGCTAACCCGTTGTACGGTGTTCTAACCATGGTGGCTGAGTGGCCCCGCCGTGACCATGTAATTTCATGGTAATTCATGGCGCCGCAGTGCAATTTGACCTGGGGGAATCGGCCAATTCCCTGGCTACAGGAAACCGCGGAGGTATTCCCACGAGAGGGGCTCCTGGTGAAAACCTGGGGCCAGGTGACTTCCTCCGAGGTCCTACATGGGGGTGTGTGTATGTGTTCATGTGGGAGGCCGTGGGGGGAGAGCAGCGTTGGCCAGGCTGCTTTGTGGGTTGGCATCGCAGGTGCGGTGCCGGCAGAGTGGCTTCGCCGCGGTGGCATCACACGTACACACCTCGCGCGCCACGTGGCGACCGCTGCCACTGGATGTGCTGGGCGGTGGCGGGTTTAACAACGCATATGCACAATCTAACAAAAAAAACCTGTATTATGGATGATATTGGTTGCGAAAGCCTACTACGTGTTAAACCAAGCTGGTTGTTGTTGCTGCTGCAATCGCCTGGCGAAATGTCACTGAAACCTTGCCGCGAAAGTCCAAGCAGGGTTTACTCTCCCGACAGCACGTGACCGGTGGGTGCTGAAGTCGTAAACTTAATTGGGCAAAGTTTTGTGACTCACGTGACAACACTTACACAGGGCACTTCTCGATACACCACACCGTGTCAATCCAAGTGGTTTACTTCGCATTCTTGTACAGGGGAAATTGAGTTATCAGGTCCATACGGCGTAGAGACGTTCCAATACGGGCAAAAAAATATATAGTTGTTTGTGTTTCTCCCTTGTGATGGGACTTTGTAGGACTCGGCCTCAAATAAGTACCTAATGCGGTGTTTAAACATCACTATTGGGATTAAAAAGGTGGCTGGGCGTGGTTGCTGGCCGCCCGCCCGCCCCCCCCCACCCCTTGTGTGCCACCATACCGGCCTTCATAGGGGCTGCAAGCTAACAGCACTTGCCTTGGCAGCCCATTGAGGCTACATGGGGGATCTTTGTCTTTCATTTTTTAGCGGTCGTCGGCGGGCGGGTGGAGTGAGTCCAGTGATTTATGCCAGCCCCAGGGGCACATTTATTGCGGTATTGTTGCAAATTCTCTGAAGTGTTAACATTTTTTTGTAGCATTCTGTTTTTACACGACCTAACCCAACAAACCTGTATCATGGATGATATTTCGTCGCGAAAGCCTACCACATGTTAAACCCATCTCCTTCATTTCCTCTTTTTCCAGACCGAAGGCGAAAGTCAAACTGAGCCCTCAGTGCCGGCAATCCTTGACGAGCATCGCCAGTGACCCTCTGCCACAGACGTGAGAACAGATCGGTTCAACATCCGGACGGGTTGGGGTGGGAAGAGTTTTGGTGGTGGTTATCTATGGAGGCTTTAGGCCAACATTGGCGTGCTGGGCCCTCCGTGACCTCGGTGTCGGTGCAGTGGAACGTTAAGTGCTTGGCCACGCTCACCAGGTGAGCGACTAGGAAGCGATCCACTTGGATCACTCACCGGGTGAGCGATGGAGGGAACGTCGCTCGGATCGTTCACTGGGTGAGCGACGGGGGTAGCGCCGCGGACGCGGGCGGTGGGGGTGGTGGTGACCCTACTCTGTCTCTTGCCTTAGGTTCAACGAGCAGTCGGTGGTGGAGAAGATTCTGAAGGTTCGCGATTGTCCCTCGCTCGAGAACCGCACCGAGATCGACGCCTTCCAGTAAGGCGTCTCAGTCTCGGCATGCACGACGGCTGGGTGGGTGGGTGTTTTGGTGTGGCCTGTACTCACGGCGCCCGGCCACCTTTGTATCCCCCCCCAAGGATACTCGCGGTTCTGCTGATTGCAATGTTGGTGGCCATGGGCGCGGGGGGAGGAGTCAAACCCCGGGGGGGGGGGGGGGGGGGGAGGGGGTCGCTGGGTTCGCAACGCAGGGTCACTAACCGCTCGCCCGTGAGACACACAACAAACGGACAAAGATCCCCCATGTAGCCTGCAACAGACTGCCGGGGCAAAGTGAGGTTAGCGAGCAGGGCCTACGAAGGCCGGCATGGCGCCTTTGTCTCCCCAACGGTGATGATGGTCACGCGCACCACACCGGGGATTCTCATTTGAGGCTGAGCCGACCTAGGGGAGGGCTCATGGATTGGCTCAGGCAAGACGTTGCCGGTGATGCCGGCCAGAGAGCGGCAGGGTGGAACTCGGAGTCTCCGCCGGGTTACCGGCGCAGGGCACTAACCACTCCGCCACCCCTCCTCCGTGAGATCTACGGTGGGGGGGCGGGCAGGGGGATGGGGGTAGGGGGTGTGGGGGGGGCACTCGGGCCGGTGGGGGGGCGTAGTGGGGTGGGCGGCGTGCGGGGGGGGGGGCGGGTGGAAACGGGTGGAGGCAGGGGGTGGGGGGGAGGGTAGAAGGTGGGGGGGCAGGGGGGCGGTGGGGGGAATACACTGGGGGGACACGGGGAGTCACGGCCTTCATTTTGATAGGTTGAGACCGCAGTTGCACGGAGGAATCCGGTGAGCCGTGAAACTCTTCGTTTTTTTTCATTGACACCCACGGACCAGAGCGTTCGGCAATGGGCGGGCTGGAGAGTTGCGACCGAGTGAGCTGGTAGTGGGTGTATCGGGTAGACAGATAGACAGATATCTAATAGACAGATAGATAGCAGATAGACAGATCGATAGACAGCAAATAGACAGATCGATAGATAGTAGATATATAGATAGCAGATAGACAGATCGATAGATCGCAGATAGATTGATAGATAGCGGATAGACAGATAGATAAAAGATAGACAGATCAATAGATAGCGGATAGACAGATAGATAGATAAATAGCGAATAGACAGATCGATAGATACATTTTTAAAGATGCAGTCCTGCAAATGACTCCTCTCACACCTTCGCTGACGGAGGAGCTGCAACAGAAGAAAGCCGAAGCTCCATCCACGCTGATCACGCCGCTCAATTCGAGCTATTACTACTGTAATGCGTTCAATTGAGGTGCACACTTGAACTTGGAGGCAACATGTTTTATTAACTAACATAACATTAACTCTTAACGCTAACTGGATAACGACATAGGGTGGTGAATCACCGTTCCTATATTAAACTATATACACTTGGGGGGGTTGTGGCTATTTACACACTGGATGGGACAACTACTAATTCGGACGAGGACAGCCTGGTCCACGTGCGCAAAGGCCGAAGTCCGAAGACCGGAGACCACGATGACGGAGGTTTCTTCCCAGAGATGACCAACCCCGGTCCCCCCGGGGCTCTGCTTTTATTCCTATGGCTTGGCCACGCCCCTTTTTCCAGATCCTTCGCGACGGTTCAGGACCCACATCGCATGTTCCTCTCACCCCCTCCCTGATCCTCGTTACCACCTCATCCGGTCACGTGCCGCCTCGGCCTCTTCACTGGTGTAATAAAGGACTTCGCCACGCACTGCTTGGTCTCCATCACTCTTTATTCGGGTTGACACCCGCACCCCGCTGGTCCCGACACCGGACCAGCTGCTCCTCGCGACGCGCCCGCACGCACTCTTCCGTCAGTCTTTCCCGCTCCCCCGCTCCGCACACCGCTGGCCGACGGTGTGCTGAAGCCCCTTGCAGCCACGTGGCTGATGGCGCAAATTCCCTCCAGCCACCCAACGTGGTCCCGCTTCTTCACTCCAACAACTGACCCAGAGCCCTTCCGGGCTCCCACCTATATTCCCTTTGTAACGGGTTCCGGAGACACTTGTAGAGGTAACTTCTTTATTACAATCCAACAGCACTCCAACAGTCCTGATACTCTGTTACAGCATAAGTACACAGCCTAGGTACACAGCCTAGATACACTACTCTGGCTACGCTCTGGAACTCGCCCTCACAAGGACGTAGAGCCGGGAGTTCCAGAGTCCCACCACTGACCCTCACAGCGTCCCAGGGTCCTCAGATGGCTGGTCTTGCGTCTTGGGTCTTGAGCTACAACTGGCTCTGATCGTCCAGGGAGCTCCCCTTTTATGCCTAGTCCCCAACGAGGGGTGGGGCCGTGTGCGCCCCCAGATATCCCACAGAGCACACACAGCCCCCCCCGTTGGTGGCGCCAAGGGGCTTAAGCGCCTGGGCCGCCCGGGAACCCAGCGCCTGGCGCCAAGGGGCTTAAGCATCTGGGCCGCCGGGAACCCAGCGCCTAGTGCCAAGGGGCCCAAGCGCTTGGGCCGCCCAGGGTCCCAGAGCCCCCCAGCAGCCGCTCCCCTCCCATGTCACTACACCTTCACCACGTGACCCTGTCTCCTCCCTCACACCACGCCCTTCCGAACCTTCCAGATCTCGCCTCCCCATCACGCCCTGCTGGTCCGCCCCTAGGTTCCGCCCCCGCTCACCTTGCTTCTGATTGGACCCGAGGTGAGCGGGGACCTTCACATACGCCCCCATACTGGCTCCGCCTCCCAATACCCCAGGCCGTATGATTGGCCCAAAGGCCAGCAGAGAACCCCGCTTGCGCTTGCATTACACTGGTATGCTCACTCAGGTGCCAGGGAGAGGCTCCACACATTCAGTACCACTCACACGGTACTGTCGCTATACTATAGTGCCATCATCAATGACACTACACTACTATTACTAATACAACTAACACTATTACTACTACTAATACTATTAATACTAATGCTATTGTAGTGTGGTTCAAGGAGGCTTGGACGACGTAGTCGGAGGCACACTTATTCATTCAACACAGTTGTATCTACAGGCCAAGATATACAACACTCGGAGGGGTATCGGCCCCTCCACCCGTCTAACTGGGAGATCGACAACCTATGTTACAGCTAGCCTATTCCTAGGTCCTCCACTATCGGGCTAGGGGAGGCTAGCTAACCCAGCCCTGGTTAAGCTGGGATTACGGCACCCTGAGTTCCCAGACCGGCTCTTACAAGAGCATCGGCTCTGGGCTCTTGGGGCCACGCCACTGGCTGGCCTTGGTCGGTCCTGAGAAGGACAGCGATCCAAGGGAGTCCCAGGGCTTATCTAGCAGGTCTTCTTGCTTCTCTGGTTATAACTGAACACTCAACCCCGAGCCCTCTGGCTCACCGCCTTATATAGCCACTCCCCCCTGAGGGGTGGGGCCGTGGGGGATCCCAGCGCCGTATTAGCCCCCCAGGCTAAACGGCGCGGACGTCGATGTAAGCACCTGCTCGCGTACAGACATAGCCACGCCCAGTGTGTTTGTTTCCCATCCGTATCAACTCTATAACACCCCCTCCGTAACACCTCTACATCACCCCCCCCTGTACAGCCCGCAGCCGTCCCGGCTGCAACAAAATCACACTAAAGATGCATACCCCCCAAATCCGTGTGTGCCTCACGAAACTTTCAACAATAACAACAACAACAAAAACAACCCGACGCACCCACCCCCGAATAAATACCCCATCCCGTAAAACCAACATATATACAAGTACCCAAGACGCCCCCCCAGCAAGGGCCCCCCAACGGCCGACCTCACAAAAGTCTGCACGTTTTGGCGCGCGTTCTTGCGGCGGGCCCGTCACAAGGGGCAGCCCCGGCTTGCCCAGTGGCGGGTGTCAACAGTCCGGGTGTGAGAGTGTCTGGCTTCGCTGCTGAGCGACCCCCGACCCCCCCTGAAGGGGTTGGCGGTCGTGAGCACGTCATTCCTGGTGCACCTGGAGGTGGAACAATCGGTGTCAAGTCAGGCGAAAGCAGCGAAGTCGGACTCCGGGAGTCGGTGGACCCCTCACATGTTTGGCCACGCGTGTGTGAAGTAGGAACATGGGCCGCAACGAACGGTTTCAATCTGGAGGGGTGCACGAACCACCGACGCTTCCCCCATTTGACATGCACACATTGTGGCCGCAAAACCTGCACCACTTCCACGGGCCCCCGCCACGGCCGCACCAGCTTAGACGAGGTCGCCAGTGGTACTTGGGGACAGTGCAACCACGCCTTGTCACCCGGTTTCCACTGAAGCACATGCGCCCGACCCAGCCTGAGCCTCTCATTAGCCTTCTGGCGGAGTTCCGAATTCTGCATGGCCGCCTCCCGTGCCTCTGTCAATTTAGCGATGTTGAATTTAACATGTTCGGTTAATTTAGATTTACCATGCGGCGTGGAGATCTGCAGCTGAGTCGGAACAGGTGGGTTAGGCTCGCGGCCGTACCTTAGGAAGAAGGGCGAAAATCCGGTCGCCGCATGGGGAGCCATTCTGTATGCCGCCAAAACCCCTGGAATCTGAAGGTCCCAATCGGTCTGGGATTCGGAGACCTGTTGGGACAGCATGGACGTGATAGTCCGATGCAGACGCTCCACCATCCCGTCAGTTTGCGGATGATATGGGGAGGTACGAATCTTTTTTGTTCTCAGGAGCTCGCATACTTCGTGGAGAAGTTTTCCCGAAAAATGTTTACCCTGGTCGGTCAGCAGCCGCTCCGGAGCACCTTTGTCGAGGACGTAGCCCTGGACAAAGGCCTTCGCGATGGCTGCTGCCGACTGGTTGGCGAGGGGCCAGGCCATAGGCCATCGCGTAAAACATTCTACCCCGGTTAACAGGTATCTATTTCCCCTAGGTGTAGCGGGAAATGGGCCCAGAATATCCAATGCGACGAGCTCATTAACCCGGTAAACTGTGATAGACTGTAACGGTGGGTTAGATCCCCTCGCTGGTGGCTTCCTTTGCGCGCACTGAGTACATGAACCTAAAAGATCATCCACATCCCTTGCCATGCCCGGCCATGAAAAATCCAGCTGGAGCATGGCAAGGGTTTTGTGAGTGCCCAGGTGAAGGAGTCGTTCGTGCGCAGCCCACCCCACTCTACCCCTCAATGCGGAAGGCACCACCAGCCGGTGTCGACGGGATTTCCCATCCCAGTGCATCAAAAGACCCTGGACCAACCCCCACGAGTCGACATTTTCCCCACCCCGCACAACTCCCCCGATACGACGGCGCAAAGCGAGGAGAGAGGTGTCCTCCATTTAGAGGCGTCCCCACTCCGCAACAAACAACCCCAGCAAGGAATCCCTCCCTTGTTGCTCAATAGGGCCCGCAGTCGAAGGCGTGTAAGTGGCGGCCGCAAGGACCGGATCAGATATCACATTCGGAGGCCTGCAACACCCCGAACCCAGGAGGCATGCGCACTCGGAGGTGGTTGGTAACCGTGACAGAGCGTCTGCATTCGTGTGGCGAACGCCTTTACGATACGTAGTGTCAAAATCGAAATCCTGGAGAATCTCCAACCATCGAGACAATTGTCCCGATGGCTGTTGAACTCACCAGGCGTACTGCAGTGCCGCATGATCTGTGCGGACGGTGAAATGACGACCGTACAGATATGGGCGATACTGTTGAATGAAGTTAACGATTGCCAATAGTTCCCAACGGGTAACACAGTATCTTTGTTCCGCCGGAGACAACACCCGACTGCCGTACGGTACCACACGTTCTACGCCGTCAACAACCTGCGAAAGCACACCCCCAATGCCCGTGTTGCTTGCATCCGTATCGAGCAAAAAGGGTTTTGTAAAGTCAGGATAATTCAATGGCGGAGCCCCCACTAGAGCGTCCCGGAGGGAGCGAAAAGCAGCCTCCTCCTCCTGTCCCCAGTGAAACCTGACCCCCTTCGATGTTAAGGCATGTAAGGGCTTTGCAATTGTCGCAAAATCAGCGACAAAGCGTCGGTAGTATGACGCAAATCCAACGAAACTCTTTACCTCCCCCACGGAGGTGGGAGTCGGCCAGGAGCTGACACATTGCGTTTTGGCGGGATCAGTAATAATACCAGAGCGTCCGACAATGTGGCCCAAATACCTCACCGATTCGCGTAGCAAATTACATTTCTGGGGTTTGAATTTCAAATTAGCAGCCCGCATTTTGAGGAAAACCGCACGCAACCTCTGGAGGTGTTCATCGATTGTTTTACTGAAGACGATGACATTGTCTAAATAAATCAAACATGAATCCCATTGCAACCCAGCCAAGACCAATTCCATTAATCGCTGAAAAGTTGCCGGCGCTGAGTGGAGCCCCATCGGCAAGTGGTTAAATTGGAAAAGGCCGTGCGGCGTACGGAAAGCAGTTTTAGGTTTAGATTCGTCATCCAGAGGGAGCTGCCAGAATCCTGAAAGCAAATCCAATGTGGAGAAGAATCGCGCCCCTGCCAAGGCATCAAGCGATTCATCCATCCGAGGAAGCGGGTATGCGTGGGCTACAGAAATTTTGTTCAGCCGACGAAAATCGACACAAAAGCGCAATGAGCCGTCATGTTTTTTAACTAAGACAATCGGCGCACCCCAAGGGCTGGTAGAAGGGGATATAATATCGGCGGCTAACATGTCATCAACGGCCGATTTGACATGGTCCTTTTCGGCGGGACTCAACCGAAAAGGATTTTGGCGTATTGGCGCGCTGTCACCCGTGTCAATATGGTGTCGCAGCCGTTTAGTACAACCCAGATCGTATTTGTGTTGACTAAAAACGTCGGAAAACTCGCGCAGGAGGATTCGAAGCCTCTCACGCTGTGAGTCGGACAGGTCTGATGATCCCGCACAAAGCGCATCGAGCCACCCTTCATCACGGTCCGCATGTGGTTGCGACGGAGGAGCAGTGCTCACGTGACTAATGACGGGTTCCTCACCAGGGTACCGGCGTCGCGTGCGCAAGCACGGTCCCTTGAGGAACCACAGTCGTACGCGATCCCACATTGAGGACCGCGATGAAAGGGTCCCCGTCCCCTTTCACAATGGTCTGGGCCGTTATTAAGTCAGGTCCGTTAACCCCGGCTCTAGATGGTCCCAACAGAACCCCCTGGTCCCCAATCCCCTTAGCAAATGGTCGACGCAGCCTAAGAGGGACGAGCATCTGAGCTCCCGGCGGTACGCGTACCGTCCTCGCAACCAGCGCCGGTACCATCGCAAATGCCGTCCGACCCGTAGAGGGGGAGGGCAGGAACGTAACACGTCGGCCTGACGGGAGTTCAATGCAACCCTGGTCGACTAGGATACGAATCGGCATTTTGGCCAATAAATCCGTCTCCAACAGGCACGGAACCGCCAGCGAGGAGGAGACCAATATCGGGCCGGAAAATTTGATGTCCCCAATACAAATTTGCGCGCAGATCTGTCCAATGATGCCCAGTGAGCCCCCGTTATCAGCGTAGCATGGAACATCAACGGGAAGCAAGGGACGGCTTTGAACGGGGAGAATGTTATAAATCAATTCGGAAACAATAGTTGCCGATGCTCCCGTATCAACTAAGATCCGCACCTCAACCCCGTCAATATGCCCCACAACGACCGACGACCCCGACGACGCGGCAACAACGCGATGGGCCAACTCGGACCACTGGCCCAGTTGGAATGCACTCCCCACAGTGGCACGTTTCGGCGCGACGACAGGCAATTTACGACCCCCGTCCATTGCGGTGCGTGAGTGTGTGACAGGTGTGTGCGTAGGCCAAACATGTGGGGTGCCACGACTCGCCGGAGTTTGCTGGTGAAGCTTGGGTAGAGGCGCGACGTCCAAATGAAGCGTCGCCCCGTGCTGTCGAGGAGCCCGACATCCTGAAGCCACATGGCCCCAGAGGCCACAATTGTAGCAGCGCGTTAGTGCTCCAGATGACTTGGGCTGATCCTGGCGGCTCGGTCCGTCCCGAGCTGGTCATACTCCAGATCTCCACTCCGTCGGGCGATCGACGGCGCAGATTTCTTCCAATGGGAGGGTGGTTGCAGCCACGGTATGGCTGGCCTCCGCCTTGCTGGCCTTGCGACGCTGGGACAGCAAGTTCGCGTGGATGTGTCGCGCGGCCCGCAGGGAACACATCTCCGTGTCGTCTTGCGCCAAGACGACAATGTCCAACTCGTCCGCCAACAGCAGGATTTTCTCCGTCACCATGGCGTCCACCCCTTCCTCATCCATCCACGGGAAAGCCGTTTTCGCCAGGGCCAGGAGAGCTGTACGGTACGCCAGGGGCGACTCCTTGGCGCCCCGCTGGCGATCGTAGAACAGCTGCCTGCAGTCCGAAGGTGGTCCATAGACTGCAGCCAGGAGTTGAAGCGCCATCTGCAGCATGGCGCGCTTCGCTCTCGGCGCCGAGGTGAGGGTAGCGAGGGCATCACTGTCGAGCATCGCCGGCAGCGCGCGGAGTGCTTCATCATCCGTCCATTGTGCCATCTCTTGGTGAGCGAGAAAGCGTCTTTGGAAGCCACCCCAGTCACCGTCTTTGCCCACAAACTCCTTGAGAGGTGGTAAGCGCAGTTGTAACGCGGCGTCCGCAGTCGAGGATCGCTCTCTGTCGTTCCCGTCACTCCGTACGGTTTTGGCGGGAAGGGCGTGTGGCATCGGCGGTCGCTCAGTTGGTGACACGCTAGCCACTCCTGACGACGTGGCGGCTTCTGTTTGCCGAACGTCGGTCACGTGACGTAGCCCGGCCCCGCCCTCAGCATTCACTGTACCCATGGCGGAAAATTCGAATTCGGGCCCCGTGGAAATGGCGGGAACCGGCGCTGCATGTCGGCTGTCATCGCTCCGTGCAGCTCCTCCAGCCCCCAGTCGAGTAATTTCTTCCAATGTGGCGGCTGCTGCGTAAAGTAGTTCCGCCAGTCGTGAATGAGCCAGCCGCAGTCCGTCAGCCGACGGCCCCCATCCGTCCTGACGTTGCGGTGTGGGTGGACTTGGCCCTGGCTGCTCGGAGTCGCCTTCAGCCATCTCGGGCTCAAAGTCGGCCGTGGTTTCCTCCGCCCCCGGTTCCCTGGTACGAGCCGTTCGTCTCGTGTCCATCCTTTTAGAAGACCACTTCTGACGCCTGATGTAGTGTGGTTCAAGGAGGCTTGGACGACGTAGTGGGAGGCACACTTATTTATTCAACACAGTTGTATCTACAGGCCAAGATATACAACACTCGGAGGGGTATCGGCCCCTCCACCCGTCTAACTGGGAGATCGACAACCTATGTTACAGCTAGCCTATTCCTAGGTCCTCCACTAGCGGGCTAGGGGAGGCTAGCTAACCCAGCCCTGGTTAAGCTGGGATTACGGCACCCTGAGTTCCCAGACCGGCTCTTACAAGAGCATCGGCTCTGGGCTCTTGGGGCCATGCCACTGGCTGGCCTTCGTCGGTCCTGAGAAGGACAGCGATCCAAGGGAGTCCCAGGGCTTATCTAGCAGGTCTTCTTGCTTCCCTGGTTAAAGCTGAACACTCAACCCCGAGCCCTCTGGCTCACCGCCTTATATAGCAATTCCCCCCTGAGGGGTGGGGCCGTGGGGGATCCCAGCACCGTATTAGCCCCCCAGGCTAAACGGCGCGGACGTCGATGTAAGCACCTGCTCGCGTACAGACATAGCCACGCCCAGTGTGTTTGTTTCCCATCCGTATCAACTCTATAACACCCCCTCCGTAACACCTCTACACTATTACTACTGATACTATTACTACTAACACTATTGCTACTATTATGGCTACTAATACTATTACTACTAACACTATTTCTACTATTAATACTACTAATTCAGTAATAGTATTAGTAGTAGTATTCATATTATTAGTAGTACTTTACTACTAATGCTATTACAACTACTAATACTATTACTACTAACACTATTGCTACTAATACTATTACAACTACTTATACTATTAATATTAATACTCTCATACCCACGTCGCCCTCTCACTGTTCACCTGCTGGCGTTCTCCGGTCTGGCACTAAAACATACATTTTACTTTTTTTTTCACTTTCACCAGGTGAGACCCCACTGAGCTACTCTGTAGCTCTTTTTCAGAGCCGACGTGGCCATCACAAATGATAGCTCAACCAAGTGGACTTATCATCATCATCACCGTGTGGAAATTTTATATCAGCCAAATAACCTAAATGCATGGGTGGAGGGTGGGTGGGTAGGTGGTGTTTGGTTGGTGGTGGGTGGGAAGATGGTGGGTGGTGGAAGTTGGTCGCTGTTGGTGGGTGATGGGTGGGTGGGTGGTGGCTGCGTAAGTGGCTTTCCGGTTTTTTGAACCCCTACCTCGAGATTGTATTATTTTTATGTTACCAGGTGTAAGACCCCCACTGAGCTACGTAGCTCTTTTTCAGAAGCGACCTGGCAATCGCAAATGACATCTCACCGAAGTGGGATTATTATTATCATCATCGTCATCGTGTGGCTATTTATGGCAGCCAAATACTCTAAACGCGTGATGTTGATTCTAACTGTGGAGGGCAAAACCGGAGGGCCCGGAGAAGAATGCACGCAACCATGGGGAAGAGAGACACCGCAAAACTGCAAATATACAGCAGCAGGTGTCACGGTCGGGTTTGAAACCACGACTTATTGCATCCCAGGCGAGCGAGTTAACATCTCGCCACCATGGCATACACTGGTGGGACAAGGCCATAGGCAAGTAAGTTTAAAAAACAAGGCATGTATTATCCGAGTGTACTGTACTAGTGACGAATTAGCATGTTCTGTTTACGTGACAAACTGGCTGTGCCGGGCGGTGGAGGTTTAACAACGCATTTATATATATGTAATGTAGTAACTCGGCGGGAGACGACTTCACGGGTAGCACACTCTTTTATTTCACCAACTATAGTTACACGGGTGACTAACACCAGCTATAGTTACTCGGGTGACCAACACCCACTTAGTTACACGGGTGGCTAACACCAGCCTAACCCACACGGTTCTCCCGGCTACACCAACACGGGCTCTTACGCCCCGTAGCCTCTCGGAACACACCCAGCCGGGATGTCCGTCTCGACTCTGGGTCCCACAGTCCCGACCCACATGGGCGTCGGACCACGGGTCCCACAGTCTCGCCTCGGAGCCACACAGGGCCCCGGTCCTGACAAGGACAGCGGGACTAGGGGTCTCAGGGCACTACTTCTTCAACTCCGTCTTCAATCTTCAACTGGTTAACAACAACCACGAGTGTTCCCGCGCGTCCTCTTTTATCCCCATCCTGCGGACGTCGCTGAGAGCACCCATCCCATTTGACCAATCACTGCGCGCTGCCCACGATCCCCTTTTCTCACCTCGTGTCAGCGCGCACAATCCCCTACGCCGCGCCGCCCCGTACTCCCTCACTCCCGGCGCGCGCATCCACACCACGCCCACATGCGTGCCCAACCCCGCACCCCGCGCCGCCCCGTAATCCATCACTGTCGGCGCACGTCAACACCACCACTACATATACACAATCTAACCGAAAAAACGTGTATTATGGATGATAATAGTTTCGAAAGCCTACTACGTGTTAAACCAAACTGGTTGTTGTTGTTGCTGCTGCTGCTGCTGCAATCGCCTGGTGAAATGGCACTGCAACCTTGCCGCGGAATTGTAAAAGTCCGAGCGGGTTTTACTCTCTCGGTGGGTGCTGAAGTCGTCAACTTAATTGGGCAAAGTTTTGTGACTCACGTTTCAAAACTTACACAGGGCACTCCTCGATACACCATACCGTGTCAACCCATGTGGTTTACTCCGTATTCTTGTATAGGGGAAATTGAGTTTTCAGGTCCATACGGCATCGAGACGTTTCAATACGTGCCAAAAGAATTATAGTTTGTGTTTATGACTTGTGATGGGGTTTTGTAGGATGAACTTTGAGATTTATAAGGGCACGGGGTGACGAATCATATCTGAATTGGTCTGTAATAAAGTAGGGCACTGATAAGTTGTTTGCAGGTATGATATAGACAGAGACCCATAGATATCCATTAAGACTAACAGAGATACACAGATACCCATAGAGATAGATAGAGACCCACAGAGATACATAGAGACCGATAGAGATACATAGAGACCCATAGCAATACATAGATACAGCATACCTGTCAACCAATACGATTTACCCTGTATTCATATTTTTCATGCTTTGATACTGGCAAAAAGGGATTCCATGATATAGCTGCTCGCCCCGAGCTATACATGCAACTATACACGTGCATTGTCTTTGTGCTGTTCGCCTTTAGGCGTTCTCTGGTCTGACACTGGTGGTGAGACTAGGCCCTAAAGAAGGCTGCTGTCTCAGGTGTAGGCCGATCAGTTTCAAAGACAACGCAATATATTATCAGAGCACGTTTGTTTGCATGGTTTGCCACAATTACACGTGGTTAATGCAGACTCGATGCCTTGGGTATCTATTTGGTGTTTGAACATCTTAACACCTCTCCTGTTTTAACACTTCTCCTGTTTTATTGATACTGGCAAAATATGTCCAATCGATACAACTGCTCAACCTAAGCTGTTCGTACATACTTTGGTGGTCACCGCATCATCATCATCGTCGCACGGCGCTTTTAGATGCGCTTCAGCGGCTGTCTGGAACGCTCCTTCCTTACCAATATTAAGAATCCACTGGGAGCTGTGCTGCACTTTGAAATCATCATCTAGATTGACAAATATAATTTCTTTAGAACTGCTTTTTGTTGTGTTTAATTTGTTGGCCTACCCCCCACATCTCCGATAAGCGTGGTTGGCTACGCACGGTGCAAAAGAAGTTCAACATACTTACACGTACATACACTAACTACAACACTACTATAAAGTACACTATACACTATGCTTTACATTACACTACACTACTTTACACAGCACTATAGACTCCACTGCTATACACTACACTATACACCACTACACTACTATAAACTACACTATACACTACACAACTATACACTATCGTCTTGGTTCTTTCGGTAACTATACACTACACTACTATACACTACACTATACACTAGTATACACTACACTATACACTACACTATTATACACACACACAACTATTAGATCTTCATAATAAAACTTCGAGACAGGAAGACTCATCTGATCGAGTCGCTCACATTTCTGAAGAGATGCCGCAACACTAAGGTAATACCGATCGCCTTTACATTGACATCTGCTGCTGTCACTTTTCCCAATGCTAAACGGATCTTATTCAGGGCCGTCTTAGCCCTGATCTCAGAGAGAATAAGATTGCTCCGATTTGAACTAGATAATGTAGACAAGACTCTCCTGAAATCACACTTAACATTGATGGAAAAATGTCTACATATGATTGGGAACATGTAGATAACATGACAGCCTCTTCAAACGCCTCAATGTCAGCTAAATGCAAAGATAACCTGGTTTCCAAGTTCAACCTCCTTTCCAAGAAGAAGCCAGATCCATACATTAAAAAGTTAGACGTTGACAAGATTGTTATCAATCAGAGTAACAGGCTAATTTCCGACAGCCTAAAATCGGTTCTAGCTAAAGGGTTGAATTTCGCAGTCACCCCTAAACACATCACAGTTGATGATATTATTGCCCAGGTTGACGTAGCCCTTAAGCGTTTGGGACACATTACTGCGAACGTAGCAAGATTTAAAATCACTGCAATCCTGAAAAACGCTAATACACTTATCAGCAACATCAGTAAGGATGAGCGCTTTGAGCCTTCTCAATTAAAAAAGAGAGATGACATCGTCATCCTCTCAGCCGACAAGGGCAATGCCACAGTCATCATGGACAAAACCACAAATAATAACAAAATTCAGGACCTACTTAATGATGGTAACTATACAATAATTCATAAAGATCCCACCAACAGCCTCGTTACGAAAACCAACAATATCATCACCGATTCGACATCTTTAATCGAACCAACCAAGTGGTTTTCCTTAAAACCATCTGCTGCTAGACCGCCCATATTGTATGACTTACATAAAATCCATAAAGAAGGTACACACCTTCGTGCTATCGTCTCCACCACTGACTTACCCACCTACAAACTAGCCCGATTTCTGTCTGAGACCTTACAATCATTCACTAGTAATACCACCTCAGCTGTTCTTAACTCAGCTCACTTGATATCGCGAATTAAGGACATCTCACTCTCTCCAGGTGATTTGCTCTTTAGTTTCAATGTAGTTTCTTTGTTTACCAAAGTTCCTGTGCCTGACACCATTGCAATCATTGGAGATTTGGTCCAACAAGGACCAAATGCTGATGTACCGGCCCTGGTGAGACACTGCCTAACCAACACTTACTTCACCTGGAATGGAACATTCTACAAACAAGTTGAAGGTACCCCAATTGGCTCTCCCTTATCTCCAGTTGTAGCCAATGTTTACATGGAATTTTTTAAAAGACAGATGCCATCCAGGCATCCACTCTACGTCCGTCCTTGTGGAAGAGGTTCGTAGATGACACGTTCATCATCTGGCCACATTGCCGACCAGCTCTGAACCAATTCCTCAACCACATAAATTCCATACACCCCGCAATCAATTTCACCGTGGATGTGGAAAAGGATGGCAAGCTACCATTCTTGGATGTTTTAATCGAAAAGATACCAGTTGGCTCAACGGGACACCACCATCCCAGAAGAATTCCCTCATCAAAACTCTACACCATAGAGCTCGATGTATTTCCGACCATCATCACCTAGCCAGTGAACTGGAACACGTACACCAAGCCCTCAAGATGAATGGATATTCAGACTACACAATCCGTAAAGCTATCACCCCAACCGTTGGGAAAGAACCATCAGAGGACCCAATCAAAACCATCACCTTGCCATAAATAGCAGGGGTCACCAAAAATATTTCCAAAATCATCAGCAAACACAAGATCCTGGTTCAATTTAATCCAGTACATAAAATTGGTTTTCTGATCCCATCTGTGAAGGATGTGATCCCTGACATGCAATACTCCAGCGTCTACAAACTAAGCTGTGTCTGCGGCAGTAGTTACATTGGAGAAACTAAGCAACATGTCTCGGACCGTGTTCGTGAACATAAGGCAGATCTGAATCACAGTAGGACCAATACCTCATTGTTTAAATGCGGTGAGCTCACACGAAATTTATTTCTCTAAGACGAAGGTACTTTGCAAACCCACTGGCTATCAAGAAAGATTCATTAATGAAGCCATCCATATATACAGACAGAGACACAATTTAAACCGAGAAGATGGGTACAAACTTAACAATCATTGGAAGGACGTTATCAACCAGTTTAAGTCATAACTGGCTGTGATGTTCCCATCCTACCACCTTTCGATGTTAGTTATTTTCGGCTCTCCGATTTTACATTAACAAGTAAAAATTCGCACACTAACACAGCCACCTTCGCTCGCGTCCTCGAGGTGGCGGCGGCTCTGCGATCCTACAATAACATGCTAATCTCTCACGTTAACATAGCCACCTCAGCGCGCTCACCGTCGAGGCCACTCACTGGTCGCTGCCCACCACTTACATTAACAATAGCTGCCCCGCCCAGGCTGCTGACATTTGGGCTATGCCTATTTCAAACCCTTATAAACAGTTTGCCTTTAGAAGCTTTTCCTGATGACGACCGCTTGTGTTGCGAACTAAACGTAGTAGTTTATTTTTATTTTCTTTAAACCTATCTACGTGACTTTACCGGAAAACCCGAAGAATATGAAGATGGATGAATTACAACAACGACAACAGCAATATTAATACGTAGTAGTAGTGTTTTTATTATACTCTGTGGGGGTTTTTTTTGGTTCCTGGCGGCCTGAGGCAATTTAGCAACGCGTGTTGCCAACGCAGCTGCATCATGCGTCACAGCGAGTTGGCTAGGTTTGTTGGCCCGCGTGTGTCTGTGTGCATCCGCGTGTGTCCGTGTGCGTCCGTGTGTGTCCGCGTGTGTCTGCATGCACACATGTGACGATGTGTGTCTGCGTGTGTCCGTGTTTCCCTGTGTGTCCGTGTGTTTCCCTGTGTGTCCGTGTGTGTCCACGTGTGTCTGTGTATCCTCGTGTGTCTGTGTGTTTCCGTGTGTGTCTGTGTGGCTGCATGTGTCTGCGTTTGCCCGCGTGTGTCCGTGTGTTTCCATGTGTCTGTGTGTGTCCGCGTGTCTGCGTTTGCCCGCGTGTGTCCGCATTTGCCCGCGTGTGTCTGCGTTTATCCATGTGTTTCAGTGTGTGTCCGCGCGTGTCCATGTGTGTCCGGGTGTGTCTTTGTGTGTCCGTGTGTGTCCGTGTGTCTGTATGTGCCCGTGTGTGTCCGCATGTCTCCGCGTGTGTCTGTGTGTGCCTGCTTGTGTCTGCATGTGTCCGCGTGTCTGCGTTTTCCCGCGTGTGTCTATGTTTGTCCATGTGCTTCAGTGTGTGTCCGCGTGTGTCCATGTCTTTCCGTGTGTGTCCGTGTGTATATTTTTATGTCCACGTGTGTCCGTGTGTGTCTGTGTGTGTCCACATGTGTCCGTGTGTGTCTGTATGTGCCCACGTGTGTCTGTCTGTGTGTGTAGGGAGCGGTAGTGTAGCGGTTAGTGCTATGCTGCGCTACGAACCTTGCGACCCAAATTCGATTCCCGCTCACGGCCAAAATCAGTGTCGATTGTCTGAACCAGTCGACTCAGCCTCCAATGAGTACCTGGTGAAGCGTGTAAACATTGCCACTGGGGAGAAAAAGGCGGCCGGGCGTGGTGCTGGCCACTCACCCCCTTGTGTCAGTGCCGGATGATCCTCGTAGCACAAGTAGCTACTTGTGTAGCTACATATCAAGGGCCCAGCACTAAATGCTTTTTAAGCTATCAATTCCGGTTCAGTGATTTTGCACTCTCTCTTCCTGTGGTACGACTGGAAGTTTAAGGTTAGCGATTTGTCTGGCTGTATAGCAAATACCAAAATACAATGACTTTACTATGCAATAAAACAAATGTGTGTTTTAATGTTTGCTTTTTTAGGGCCCCTTTATAACATGCTACAGGCCCTGCACTTAGGTTAATCCGGCACTGCCTCGTGTGCCGTTCTCGCTTTCATGCCCCAACAGTCTGTTACAGGATAAACGGGGGATATTTGGCTTTGTGTGTGTCTGTGTGTGTCCGTGTGTGTCTGTGTGTACGTGTCGGTCTGACGTAGCAATGCGTGCGAGGGGAAACGTCAGGTGTTCATTTTTCACGGTTCAATTGAAGGTAGGCATCCTGTGTTTTACCCTTCTTTCGCCTGCATGACTTCCAACCTCCAGAAATCATCCCACATAACGCAAACCCTACACTAATCACTTTAGCCAGTACAGTACCTGTGGCAGGAGGTCATAGAAGGCATCTGACTAATCATCTTTGCCTGCATCCCTCCACGGATGTTCGTCTTCGGTGGGGGAATAAGTAACCACGACCACCACTCCTCGCCTCCGGTTGATGGGAAGGCGAGCCCAAAGTAGCCTGGGGCTTACAGCTTCTCACACCTCACCGCCACGCTCCCACGCCCCTTTCATTATTTTGTTCAGAAGAAGAGCCACACCCTGTTGTTTGGCAGTCTCCTGCCCCGAGTAGAGGAGTGTCCACCCCTCATGGTGACAGGAGCCAGTCCACCGGACCTCCTGAATGCCACAGAGATCCAGACAGTACCAGTCCAGCTCCCGACAGAGGAGTGGCAGCCTCTTCTCCACAGAGAGCGTTCGAACATTCCACGCGGCCATCCTTAGTGGCTTGTTGTTGTTTCCGGAGGAGCCCCGAGAGTAAAGATTCAATCTCCTGGCTCTGCCAGATGAGGTTTGGCCAGGAGACGTCATAGACGCCTGCCCCCCCCGGGACCTCCGGCACAAGCTTATTAGTTAGATATTTTAGTCGTGGCACCACGGCATTGACATTGTTGCTGCATTGGCATTGCTGCTACATTGGCATTGTTGCTGCAACAATGCCAATGCAGCAACAATGCCAATGCACCAACAATGCCAATGCACCAACAATGGCAATGCAGAGAAGGGAGGGGAGGGAGGGAAGGGCGGAGGGAGGGAAGGGAGAATCGGTGTCAGATGATTAAATCCACCGTCACTCCGTTATTCAATCCGAGTTCTAATCTTAGACTCGGCCTCGTTCAGCAGACCTCGCGAGTGCCAGGGTTGCAGGGGTGATTTGTAGTCAAATTTTTCAAGTTTAAAACTAAATTCACTTTCTTTCAGTTTGTCCTGTCGCTGGCTAATTGGATGTGTAAACAAAATCCTCGTGATTGTTTTACGCGTGATAGACAAAATACGGGAAGGATGAGAATTCTCTGATGAATTTAGCTGATTATTATATTCACCATGGCGACTCCCGTCATGGTTCTGTGCGTTGTTTACGACTGCAGACGATTTGTGGAACTGGAACCCACGTATCACAGGGAGGGCCCTAACCGATTAACATCTGCCAAATCATAATCAACGATTTTTGGGTTTAGATCGCGTTATTTATAAATGTGTCGTAACCCTCCACCACCCGACACGGCCAATCAGTAAAAAAAAAAGTGTCACGTTGACAAAAGACAAATAGTTCACTGCTTTAGCCCACCGGTGTGTTGAAGCGTGAAACCACAACATTTACAATTTGAGTACGACGTTTCGCTGGTAATTGCATCCAGCATCA
This sequence comes from Lampetra fluviatilis, assembly GCF_964198595.1. Taxonomy (NCBI): domain Eukaryota; kingdom Metazoa; phylum Chordata; class Hyperoartia; order Petromyzontiformes; family Petromyzontidae; genus Lampetra; species Lampetra fluviatilis. Next base: position 2,486,064 of record NC_136331.1, read on the forward strand.
TCGGGCAATTCGCCAGAATGGTGAGGCTCTGCTGTGTCTCCCGTTCTTATATAGAGCAGCAGCAGGGTGACGTCATCATTAACTCATTAACTCATCAGGTGCAAAGATTTGAGGGGGGGGTTATTGTAATTATATACTTGATTAGTAATAAGGCTATTGTTACGATGCGAGTTGTAGATTAGTAATCATTTGGAATGTGTTCTATTGTGATTATGCTACATTAATAATCAGTTAGTGCTTGTTTCCCTTATAAGGAATTGTAATGCATCTTATTTAATAATACGCTTCCAGGCCGCACCAAGCCTGTAGCTGTCTGAGCGATTAAAGTTATTTCTGTTTCTCTCAATCTCAATGGATTCTCTAATTAGTCTTTGCCAGTAGTAACTAGTTTTACACAACACTTCAACGTTGTCAAAATCAATTGAGTGTCCCTGTTGACAAGCATGTTCTGCCACTGCCGACAGTTGTGTTTGCGATAGTTCAATATTTCTCTGGTGTTCTTTTAGTCTTACACTAACGTTACGCCCTGTCTGTCCAATATAGCATCTGCCACATACACAATTAATCCGATATACACCTTCTGTTGATAATTTAGGTAATTCGTCTTTAGTGCACGTTACTAGTTGTTGAATTTTGTGTACTGTACCAAATCTTACTGTAATGTTTTGCTTTTGCAAAACACGGGCTAATTTGTCAGTTACTCCTGAGATAAATGGTATTTTTATTGTTTTAATAATCTGATCGCTTTCAGCAGTGTTGCTTTGCGATCGTGATTTGGCATTTAGTGCTCTGTTAATTTGAGCATTATTGTAGCCATTCTGTCTTAGTGCTTCTTTAACATGTTTAATCTCTCTCACTAGACTTTCATCATCTGACACTGTTTTAGCCCGATGTATGAGCGTCTTGATTAGAGAGGATTTCTGAGCTGGGTGATGATGCGATTTCGCATTCAGATAGGCATCAGTGTGCGTTTGCTTTCTGTAAACGCTGTGTGTTATTTTACCATTTAGGCCATGCCCAAGTAAAATATCCAGGAACGGGAGTGTGTTATTCACCTCCATTTCCATGGTGAACTGAATGGCCGGGTTTTGTGCATTGAGATGATTTAGAAAATCGTTAAGTGTATCTTTACCATGTGGCCAGACAACCAAAGTGTCATCCACATATCTAAACCAAAAGGATGGTTTTAATGTGCTCGAGGCAAGTGCTCTGGTTTCAAAGTTTTCCATGTACAAATTTGCTATAGCAGGAGATAAAGGAGAGCCCATTGCTGCTCCCTCCCTTTGTTTAAAGAATTCACCTCTCCATAAGAAGTAAGTGTTATTTAAACAATGGTCAGCGAGTTTCGGAATATCTTTTGGTAAATCTGTATTCTTTACCAGTGTATCAAGTAATTTAAGCGACTCGCTCACTGGAACCTTAGTGAATAGCGAAATCACATCAAAACTCACCAAAATATCATTAGGGTTAAGTTTAATATCTTTGATCATATTCACAAGATGTTCTGAATTTCTTATGAATGATGATGTCCTACCGATGTAGGGCTGTATTTGTTTAGTTACATATTTTGCTAATTTATATGTGGCAGAGCCAATTGTACTGACTATGGGTCGTAAAGGGATGCCGATTTTATGGATCTTTGGTAGCCCATACAGTCTAGGTGGTTTTGAAGCCCTTGGCTTAATTAGGAATTGCTCATTTTTTGGGATTAATGAATTTGCAATGATTGCAGTAGTCTTACGTTCCAGAGTATTAGTTGGATCTCGTTTAATTTTAATGTAGGTACTTTCCTCTAATAAATCTTTAATTTTATTATCATAATCGGCTCGTGACATCACTACAGTAGTGCGGCCCTTATCAGCTGCTAGAATTTGAATATCTTTATTTAGACGAAGCTCTCTTAAGGCTTTTGCCTCGTTCGAGCTAATATTTACTTTCGGTATTTTACTATTCTCAATTATTTTGGCAACCTCGTGTCTAGTCATCTCTGCCTCATTATGTGGAAGGAGTCTTACTGCTGATTCTACCTCAGCAATTATCTCATCCACTGGAATTGTGCGTGGGGTAACGGCAAAGTTAAGGCCTTTAGAAAGGACAGAAATCATGTCAGTGGTTAAATTAGTGTTAGTCAAGTTCATTACGGTTTTGTTTTTAAATTGTTCGTTTTTAATAGGGATTTGTTTATTGTAAAGTCTAGAAAATTTGTTAATTTGGTTAGCATTTGTTAGATTAAACACATTATCAGCCGATTGTTGTGTTATAGTATCGATTATATTCCAATCATGCATGGACACACTATTGCTTATATTTAAATGTAAATGCTTTAGCGATTCAGAAATGCTGGATAATTCACTCCTGTTGTGTTGTATTCTCTCTATTAATAATAATTCGCTAGCTTTGTGTAGTATTTTGTTAGCTTTAGAAGACTTTATGTGATGTGTTATTTTAACTGCGTTTGGTATTACCTTCGAATCTCTGCACCTTTTGAGGAACGCCAATGAAGATATCAATTTCATCCGCTTAATGCGGAGCTTCTCCAATTTTCTGGTTTTAAGAAAAGTATCCTCCCCATAGAGGTTAGTCAGTTTAACACGTAGGCTTTCGCGACCAATATTGTTCATAATCAACGATTTTTGGGTTTAGATCGCGTTATTTATAAATGTGTCGTAACCCTCCACCACCCGACACGGCCAATCAGTAAAAAAAAAAGTGTCACGTTGACAAAAGACAAATAGTGTGTCCATGCATGATTGGAATATAATCGATACTATAACACAACAATCGGCTGATAATGTGTTTAATCTAACAAATGCTAACCAAATTAACAAATTTTCTAGACTTTACAATAAACAAATCCCTATTAAAAACGAACAATTTAAAAACAAAACCGTAATGAACTTGACTAACACTAATTTAACCACTGACATGATTTCTGTCCTTTCTAAAGGCCTTAACTTTGCCGTTACCCCACGCACAATTCCAGTGGATGAGATAATTGCTGAGGTAGAATCAGCAGTAAGACTCCTTCCACATAATGAGGCAGAGATGACTAGACACGAGGTTGCCAAAATAATTGAGAATAGTAAAATACCGAAAGTAAATATTAGCTCGAACGAGGCAAAAGCCTTAAGAGAGCTTCGTCTAAATAAAGATATTCAAATTCTAGCAGCTGATAAGGGCCGCACTACTGTAGTGATGTCACGAGCCGATTATGATAATAAAATTAAAGATTTATTAGAGGAAAGTACCTACATTAAAATTAAACGAGATCCAACTAATACTCTGGAACGTAAGACTACTGCAATCATTGCAAATTCATTAATCCCAAAAAATGAGCAATTCCTAATTAAGCCAAGGGCTTCAAAACCACCTAGACTGTATGGGCTACCAAAGATCCATAAAATCGGCATCCCTTTACGACCCATAGTCAGTACAATTGGCTCTGCCACATATAAATTAGCAAAATATGTAACTAAACAAATACAGCCCTACATCGGTAGGACATCATCATTCATAAGAAATTCAGAACATCTTGTGAATATGATCAAAGATATTAAACTTAACCCTAATGATATTTTGGTGAGTTTTGATGTGATTTCGCTATTCACTAAGGTTCCAGTGAGCGAGTCGCTTAAATTACTTGATACACTGGTAAAGAATACAGATTTACCAAAAGATATTCCGAAACTCGCTGACCATTGTTTAAATAACACTTACTTCTTATGGAGAGGTGAATTCTTTAAACAAAGGGAGGGAGCAGCAATGGGCTCTCCTTTATCTCCTGCTATAGCAAATTTGTACATGGAAAACTTTGAAACCAGAGCACTTGCCTCGAGCACATTAAAACCATCCTTTTGGTTTAGATATGTGGATGACACTTTGGTTGTCTGGCCACATGGTAAAGATACACTTAACGATTTTCTAAATCATCTCAATGCACAAAACCCGGCCATTCAGTTCACCATGGAAATGGAGGTGAATAACACACTCCCGTTCCTGGATATTTTACTTGGGCATGGCCTAAATGGTAAAATAACACACAGCGTTTACAGAAAGCAAACGCACACGGATGCCTATCTGAATGCGAAATCGCATCATCACCCAGCTCAGAAATCCTCTCTAATCAAGACGCTCATACATCGGGCTAAAACAGTGTCAGATGATGAAAGTCTAGTGAGAGAGATTAAACATGTTAAAGAAGCACTAAGACAGAATGGCTACAATAATGCTCAAATTAACAGAGCACTAAATGCCAAATCACGATCGCAAAGCAACACTGCTGAAAGCGATCAGATTATTAAAACAATAAAAATACCATTTATCTCAGGAGTAACTGACAAATTAGCCCGTGTTTTGCAAAAGCAAAACATTACAGTAAGATTTGGTACAGTACACAAAATTCAACAACTAGTAACGTGCACTAAAGACGAATTACCTAAATTATCAACAGAAGGTGTATATCGGATTAATTGTGTATGTGGCAGATGCTATATTGGACAGACAGGGCGTAACGTTAGTGTAAGACTAAAAGAACACCAGAGAAATATTAAACTATCGCAAACACAACTGTCGGCAGTGGCAGAACATGCTTGTCAACAGGGACACTCAATTGATTTTGACAACGTTGAAGTGTTGTGTAAAACTAGTTACTACTGGCAAAGACTAATTAGAGAATCCATTGAGATTGAGAGAAACAGAAATAACTTTAATCGCTCAGACAGCTACAGGCTTAGTGCGGCCTGGAAGCGTATTATTAAATAAGATGCATTACAATTCCTTATAAGGGAAACAAGCACTAACTGATTATTAATGTAGCATAATCACAATAGAACACATTCCAAATGATTACTAATCTACAACTCGCATCGTAACAATAGCCTTATTACTAATCAAGTATATAATTACAATAACCCCCCCTCAAATCTTTGCACCTGATGAGTTAATGATGACGTCACCCTGCTGCTGCTCTATATAAGAACGGGAGACACAGCAGAGCCTCACCATTCTGGCGAATTGCCCGATGATGCTGGATGCAATTACCAGCGAAACGTCGTACTCAAATTGTAAATGTTGTGGTTTCACGCTTCAACACACCGGTGGGCTAAAGCAGTGAACTATTTGTCTTTTGTCAACGTGACACTTTTTTTTTTACTGATTGGCCGTGTCGGGTGGTGGAGGGTTACGACACATTTATAAATAACGCGATCTAAACCCAAAAATCGTTGATTATGAACAATATTGGTCGCGAAAGCCTACGTGTTAAACTGATCTGCCAAATCACCAGCAGTGGCACAAGAAAAGGTTGACTGCTGATTAGCCAGTGAATGATGAAACCAGTCGGTGCCTATAAATATCTGGCAGATCACCAGCAGTTGCACAAGCGAAGCCTGCCTGTTCATGAGATGATGAATGTCGAAACTGGTGCTGAGCTTTGATCCGTCTCCTCGGTTGGACGTTTCCTCGGACCCATTCCCTTCCTCAACTGTCGTTTCGTTTTTAGTCCCGGAAATTGTGCGGCGCCACGGTGGCAAGATGTTTACTACCTAGCCCGGTATACAGGAGGTCGTGGTTCGATTCCAACCCCGACGCCTGCTGCTGTATATTTGAAGTTTGCGTGTCTCTTTCTTTCTATCCCCGTGATCACGTGGATTTCGCTCCTGGTCCTCCGGTTTTGTCCCTCCACATTTAGAAACTTGCGTTTAGAGCTGCCTACACCTTGCACCCCTGCAACCTGCACCCCTTTGGCTCTCATAAATGGCAGCTTGCACCCCAGGGGGTGCGTGCACCCCAGGTTAAGAACCACTGGTTTAGAGCATTTGGCTGCTGCCATAAATCACCACACGTGATGATGATGATGTAAAGCCCACTTCTTTGGAGCTATCATTTGTGATAGCCCGGTCGCTCATGAAAAAGAGCTATGTAGCAGCTCAGTGGGGCCTTGCACCCGGTAAGATAACAAAAAATCGCTACAAAGAATAGTTTAAAATGGTAAAAAAAACAATAGTTTCAAAATAGTAAAAAAAAACGATTTGAAGTTGTTAAAATTGTTTAAAAACTGTAAAAAATAGTATTAAAAAATTTCGTCATTTTTTTGCAAAACAAAATAAACTGCCCAAGTAATTAAAACTATCAAAATACCGTACATTGCAGGAGTAACTGATAAACTAGCCAGATGTTTGGAAAAACAAAACATCAGAGTCAGATTTGGCACGGTACATAAAATACAGAATCTAATATCTGGTACAAAAGATGTATTACCGAAGCTATCAACAGAAGGTGTGTACGGGATTAACTGCACGTGTGGTAAATGTTATGTTGGGCAAACGGGACGAATGATCAGCACGAGACTAAAAGAACATCAGAGAAATACTAAAGTCTCCCAAATGCAACTGCCAGCAGTAGCAAAACCCGCGTGCCAACAAGGACACTCAATTGATTTTGATGATGTTTTTAGTTTTGTGCAAAACTAGCTACTACTGGCCAAGACTAATTAGAGAATCTATCGAAATTTAAAGCAATCAAAATAACTTTATCCATTCGGATAGCTACCGGCTTAGTGCTGCGTGGAAGCGAATAATCAAATAATACATTATTAAAATGCATGCCTACAACTGGAAGCGTACTTCAATAGGGATAACCGTTGGTAGGGCTATTTTAATATACACAATAGACAGGAAGGACAAGTTCAAAGGGCTCGCATAATGCACATGCATAATGTAGGTTGCCTCAGTAATCCACCCCCCCCCCCCCATAATTGTGCAAGAGCGCAGAAGGGTGGTCAACACATCTACGCTTCTATATAAGGAACGAAACAGTAAGACTTTTCCACAAATCTGGCTGTCGCCTGATGAAGCTCGTTTTAATTACTGATGAAACGTCGTATTCAGTTTGTAAATGTTGTGGTTTGGCTCTCCAACACACTGGGGTGCTGTACTAGTGACGAATTGGCATGTTCTGTTTACAAGACAACCCTTACTATCTTGATTTGAAGCTTTCTTGACTGCAGGAATCCAAACTCTTTGGTTCTTTCGGCAAAGTCACGACTTTTCGATCGCAACACAAGCAATCGTCATTAGGTGGGACAACCACAGCAAGAAAAAACTGCTTAAGTAAGCGGGAGATCTGCCGTGGTACGAGGTTATATAGGCCTCGGCAGTAGGGGGGTGGGGGAGAGATGGGGCAGGGCAGAAAGTTGACCCCACGGCAGCACTTGGAGAGATCTGAGAGATCGGCTATACGGGGGGAGAGAATCTATCGAAATTGAAAGAACACTTACTAGTTGGCTGTATCGGGTGGTGGCGGGATTTTACGACGTATTTATATATTTACACGATCTATCCAAAAACCTCAATTATGGGGGGGAAAAATAGTAACAAAAATTGCTTTTAAAAAAGTTTTAAGAAATGTAATTTTTTTTTACAAATTCTTTTAAAAATGTTTTTTTTAAACAACGGTTTTATTAACAACTTCGCTTAACTCACGGTTGAGAAGTACTTCAATTGTGAATGAGAAACGTGCCGCCTGCTTTTTGTGCGAGCCGATTCCACAATATAGGGACCGCAACGTTTTTGGCCTACACACAAATATATAATTAACAAGCCGTCCATACAAAAATTGTAATTGCTTGAAAGGACGCAATTATTTTGATGATGTGATGCCGATTTTGATACAGGCATGCATTGTCTCTGGATTTGAGTACGTGTGCAAAATATGGAATTGATTGGACGACAGGAAGTAGACTAACTTTTGATTCCAAGATTTGACTACGACAAACACAAGTGAAGTTAAATAAAACTGGTGAAAATAGAAAAAAAAACTGCTTTAAAAAATAGTAAAAAAACGAGTTACTAAATTTGTTTTAAAAAATGAAGTAAAAAAAAATTCCGATTTAAAGCTTTTGTGATTGCAGGGATTCATATTCTTGGTTCTTTCGATAAAGTCACGTAGAAGGGAAATAATAATAATAATAATAAATAAAATAAAACAATAAAATTGTCACGACGTTTCAGCCACAACGCAAGCAGCCATCCTTAGGTGAAGAACAGAGCTGTCGGCAGCTCTGTTCTTCAAAAAAATTGTGAAAAAAAGTTAACTTTTTTTTATAGTAAAAAAAAAACAGTAAAAATATATATTTTTTTAATTGATTAACGTAAAAAATTTGTAAAAATAAACTTTTAACACGTTGTAAAATAAATTAGTTTCAAAATTTTAAAAACTTTACAAATTTGTAAAATATATATAATAAAACAAACTGTAAATAAAATACTATCAAATTGCACATAAAAAGTTAAAAAAACAATTTCAACATTTTGGAAAAAGAAATGAAAAACTGTTTACATTAAAAATTTTTTAATGTTTATAAAATAGTAAAAAAAAATTGTTAAGAAATACTGTTTAAAACATTTTTGTTATGTAAAACAACAAATGAAAAATATTAAATAGAAACGGTAAGAAACATTATTTTTAAAATTATAGTTAAAGAAAGTGTGTAGTGAGTCCAACTGAGTCGCAGAAGTTGTCTTGGGAGCAACACTATTTATTACATCAATTCAACACAACATAACGTAACCTATACTCGGGTGTTAAACGCCCATCTAACCACACTACGGCAGAACTATAGAAAGGTTCCCGCTATCCCAGTCCGGACCACGAGCTGGGTCCCGGACCGCATGGTAGGCCTCGGCAAGGTGAGGTAAAAGTTAAAAGGGAAAAACAACGAGCCTACCTTTACCCTACCTTTTACCTTAACACAATACAATCACTCTACCCTACCTTTTACCCTTCAGCAGGTAAGTAAAAGGTTAAAAGCAACGAGCCTACCTTTTACCCTACCTTTTACCCTTACCCCATACAAATTACCCGATTACAGGGTAATTACTAGGGAACTACACATCAACAAGGTTTATAACGGTAAATGCTAGGTAGAGCGCTTTCTTAATATAGAATATTCTCGATGATTCCAATTTTACACGCTTTCTATTAACTCACTCTGTTGTTGTTGTCGTCGTTGTATCCTCAAATCTTGCAACTCAATTATTACCCACTTCCTAATGTGGTATCGACTGCAAACTTCGTATACTTATATCATACTGATGACAATACTATATTATATCATTAAACAAATATATATTTCTTAACATTTTTTTTATATGTTATGTATCGGCTTGGGTCTAATTGTCCACGGTCAACTGATGTTGGCTGTAAATCACCACGGCCCCTTACGTCGTGGCAAGCTTCGGGGCCACTTCCTGGAGTCGTGGAGTTCTGCCATTACTAGTACATTTAATAAAAGCGTGTTTTTTTTAAAGTTTGTTTTAATATTACTTATTAAATGGAGGCCACGGACTGCGCCACGGACTGCGCCACGGAGCTTTTAGCGGTAAACAAGGCACCGTATTTACCGGGTAAGACTTCACGCTACCTTTACCCTACCGGGTAATTCTTCTGAGCTACCTTTACCCTACCCTTTACCTTACCCCTTGGCATGTCGAAACCTTTACCCTTTACCTTTACCCTTTTACCCGGTAAAAAGGGTACATTATCTTACCTTGCCGAGGCCTACCGCATGGCTAGAGGCTTCTTCAACCTTCTTCAACCCGACGTCGGTCTTCACTCACCAGCAGTCAAGAACCCCGAGCCCCACATGGGGCCTGGCTCCGCCTCTCGCCCCGCCCACCTCGATTTCTCTGACCCTTTCCGGAAGGCTCCCGAGAACTCTTCTATATCACGTGACCACACAGCGACCCCCGTCCACCGGTGGCCCCCCTCAAATATCATCTGGTCACGTGTCACTGACACTCTCTCTCGCTCCTTCACTGGGAGCCCGCACCGCTCACTGTACGTGGTGCCTCTGCGCCGACCAGTGCTCACCCAAGCACAGCTAGGGCTGGTACTACGCCCAGTAACCGGGCTGCACATAATGACAACATATTATCCGCCGTGGCCTCGCAAGCCCGGCACCACACAGTGACATTCACAGTTACTACAAGTGTAAAAAGAAAAAGTTAAAATATTTTTTTAAAAATTGTAAAACAAAATTGCGTAGATAAAAACTGCTGTCAATCTCTCTCTATATCTCTCTGTGCTTCGTTCTCTTTGTCTCTTTCTGTCTGTCTCTATGTCTCTCTGTCTCCATCTCATACCACACACTTGTCGGTGATGTGCACGTCCTCTTCGAATGCTGAGGAGCCGGAAAAGCCCTCTGTACCAGCGTGGACGGCACCCTCATGTTCACCTTCTGAAGCGCTCGCTCGTCACCGTGGCGTGCGCGATGACCACCACAACCACGTGACTTTTCTTTCGTGTTGTGCGCAGTGCTTTAGCGCCACAGCGCGTGGATTTGTAGCGTTTATTTTTCATTTGTTTGTTGGTGACTGTGTGTTTCATATCGAAATCGCCTCCAGTGCTTTTGCTGCTGGCGGCAATAAAAGTTGTTTAAAAGTCAAAAAGTCTCTCCGTTTCTCTCTCTCTGTCTCTCTCTCAGTTTATTTTTTTGCATCTCCGTCTTTCTCTAGCAATGTCTTTCTGTATCTATATCTGTGTCTCTCTTTCTCCGTCTCACTCTCTCTGTCTTTCTCTATGTCTCTCTCTCTAATGTCTCTGTCCGCCTCTCGCTTTGTCTCTTTCTGTCTCTTTGTCTGTCTCCACCTCTCTCTGTCTCTCATTCTGCGTCTCTCTATGTCCACACCTCTCTCTGATGTATCTCTCTAATGTCTCTTTCTCTGCTGTCTCTCTGTTGTTACTCTCATGTCTCCCTGTCTCTCTCTCTCTATGTCTCCACCTCTTTCTGATGTCTCTCTCCGATGTCTTTCTCTGATGTCTCTCTCTGCATCTCCATCGCTCTGGTATCAGGTCGACTCACGCGAACGCAACGGGAGGAGCGAGCCAGGTGGTGATCACGCGAAGCAACTCGCCCATCAACACAAGCATCGTGTTCAACTAGAGGAGGAAGAAGCTCGTGGTGGATGCCAAAGTCACGAATCTCTTCCTCAAGGTGCGACCCTGGGGGTGGTGGGGTGGGGGGAGGAAGTGCTATCGCGCGCCAACCACACGCACAGAGACACGCACAGTGACACACAAAGACAGTGACACACACACAGTGACACAGTGATATACACACACAGTGATATACAACCGCCATTCGCCACTAAGTGGCGGTGACGTCACCACGACGCTTGTGCCAGGCCATGTGCACCTTGAGCCACGTGAAGTGTCGAACGGGCGCTGGCCGGAGGTCACAGGGCAGACCCAGGTGCCACGGGTCGACTGACTGAGCGGAGCGTCACCCGGCGCTTCGTTGTTGTTGGAGGGCGACTGCCTCCAACTGCCCAGTAGCGTCCTTCACGAGCCTCCTCCACAGAGGCCGATCTTGACACCGCTGGTACCAGTCATCGGCAAGTCCACTCAGATCCACGTCCTCCTGTACCACATCACTCCATCTCTTTTCTAGCCCATACCGTGCCCGTTTAGCCCCCTCGTTCTGGCCGAACAATAGATGTTTAGGCATGCGGTGGCTGGGCATGCGGGCTACATGACCCAGCCAACGCAGCCCTGCCTGCCGGAGGAGCTCACCAATGGGACTTTGCCCAGATCTTTCAAGGATTTGTGAGCTCCTCACACAATCCAGCCTGGTTAAACCCAGGATGGAAGACCTGAAGCTTCGTGCAGAGCGATAGACCAGGTAGCTTCCACACAGCGTTATGCAACCGATGAAAAGATATTGCCGCTCGACTGATTCGAAGTGAGACCTCTGCTGTTAAACTGGAGCCGGTAATAAGCACACTGCCCAGGTATGGGAAATTCTCCACTCTCTCCACAACTGGCCCATCACCGATTGGGAGTTGTGGGGGTGGAGTGTCCGATGGTACAAAATACCCAGGCAGGTGCTTAGTTTTGGTGGGGCTGATGGTAAGGCCCCACCTCTTAGTGGCACGCTCCAGTCTCAGCAGCAGCGTCTCCAATTCTTCCTCTGAATGAGCAGCTATTACCAAATCATCGGCATACATAATGTGGTTGACCAATAGGGGGCCATCACTTGAATGCACCCGGGTATCGATCAGCCTCCCATTATATCTGTACCAAATGGAAATTCCCCCAGTACAGCTATTGAAGGCTTCACGAACTACGTGGTCAAATTAGATGTTAAATAATGTGGGAGCCAGAGGACATCCCTGTTGCACCCCAAGTTGTACAGGGAATGGATCCGACTCCCGGCCACGTAGTTTTACCCGGGCCCGCTCACTATCATGAGGGTCCTTAATGATTGTGAGCAGAGGGTCAGGGACTCCGAAAATACGAAGAACAGCCCCAGAGCCCAGGCCTACTGATGGTATCATAGGCCTTGACCGGGTCAATAAAGCAGAGATGTAGGTCTTGTTGGAATTCTCTACACCTCTGCTGTAGCAGACGGACAGAAAATATGGCATCTGTGCAGGACCGCCCTTTCCTGAAACCGCATTGGGGCTCTGCAAACCTCTCCTCAGCGTGCCTAGCAAGGCGATGTTGAATAATCCTTACCAGGACCTTTCCCGGCACACTGAGGAGTGAGATGCCCCTGTAGTTGTTACAGTCTGTGCGGTCCCCCTTCTTAAAGAGGGGGACCACCAGGGCATCCTTCCAATCCTGCGGAACCTGTCCAGTGGTCCAGACTGTTGTTATGATGTCATATAGGGCAGTCTGTACACAAACGCCACCCTCCCTCAGCATTTCGCTTGGGAGGTCATCTCTGCCCTGTGCCTTTCCTGGTCTCAGACTCCGGATCACCTTCAGTACTTCCTCAACAGATGGCACCTCAGCCAGCCACTTACAGGGGGTGACTTCTTCCAATGTTTGAGGCACCGCAGCCTCAGCAGGGTCATCCCCCACTTTGTGCCACTATGTTTTCCTGGCTTAGAGATTTCCCCTCCCCCAGGACCTCACACAAATGCTCAGCAAATCTGCAAACTTGTTCGTGGGGGTCGGAGATTGGATCCCCGTTTTTTCTCCTCATGATGGTAATAGGTGTGGCGCTGCAGGTTACTTTTTTGATGGAGTTAAATAGTGATTTGTGATCGCGGGCCACTAAGGCAGACTCCATCTCCTCCACAACCCGCGACCACCACCCATCCTTGCAGCGCCTTACGGCTCTCCGAACCGCCGAGGGAAGGCTGTGGTAAGCCTCCTCATTCTCTGACGAGGGATACTGTAGCCGATGAGAGTGGGCCTGTCGCTTTTTCTCAACTATCCTGAACACCTCCTCTGTCAGCCAGAGTCTCTGGGGAGGTCTGAACCGTTTACCCAAATCAGCTATTGCAGCTGCATGAGTCACAGTCCTAAACCTCGCCCATTTACCCTCGACGTCAGGAGGAGTGGGGGACGATGCCAACCCCAGCCGCAAGCGATGATGAAATTCTCGCTTGCAACTTTCATCAGCTAACTCAGACCAGGCCACTTTAGGTTGGAATGGGGTCCTAGGTGTACACCGACCACCGGAGTGGAAGAATGGCAGGCGCTTCTTACAGATAACTAGTCGATGGTCAGAGGGCAGATCAGCTCCACGGTAGGTCCTGGTGTCAAGGACATGGGCTCGCATCCGCTGGTCCGTTACTATGTAGTCCACCAGATGTTCTTTCTTGGACCCGGCATGCATCCATGATGTTGTGTGAATGCGCCGATGCCGGAAGAGCGTGTTGGTAATAACAAGCCCATGGGCTGCACAAAAATCTAGCAGCCTCCTACCGTTGTTATTGAGCTGATCTGGCCAAATGCCTTCCAATCAATCCAGACCAGGTGCCAGCATTATGACCAACTCGGGCATTGAAGTCACCCAACAAGATGACTCTATCCCGAGTGGCCACTTTAGCCAGCACCTGTGACAGGAGGTCATAGAATGCATCTGACTCATCGGCTTTGCCTGCATCCCTCCGCGGATGTTCGTATTCGGTGGGGGCATAAGTAACCACGACCACCACTCCTTGCCTCCGGTTGATGGGAAGGCAAGCCCAAAGTAGCCTGGGGCTTACAGCTTCCCACACCTCACCGCCACGCTCCCACGCCCCCTTCATTCTTTTGTTTAGAAGAAGAGCCACACCCTGTTGTTTCACAGTCTCCTGCACCGAATAGAGGACTGTCCAACCCTCATGGTAACAGGAGCCAGAACTGGTCCACCGGACCTCCTGAATGCCACAGAGATCCATACGGTACTGGTCCAGCTCCCGACAGAGGAGTGGCAGCCTCTCCTCCGCAGTGAGCGTTCGAACATTCCACGTGGCCACACGAAGTGGTTTTTTGTTGTTTCTGGAGGAGCCCCGAGGGTAAAGATTCAATCTCCTGGCTCCCTCAATTGGGGTTTGGCACGTCATAGACGCCTGTCCCCCCGGGGCCTCCGGCACAAGCTTATTAGTTACATATTATGTTTCAGTTGTGGTTTCGTGGTAATTAATCGAAGGTGGAGGGGTTACCAGTCCCTCACACCCGTCCAGAGCCCCCGTTTAGCCACTGTGGTGGTCACAGACGCCATGAGGGGAGAGGCCAATCGGAATTGGCCATCCCCCCACAGCACTGTCCACGACAGAGTTGCCCGTCCGGCACCGCGAGGAGGTAGGGGGTTGTTTTGCCAGACAATGATATACACACACAGTGACACACACAGTTACACACGCACAAATATCCCCCGTATAGTCTGAACAGACTGTTGGGGCAAGAGCTGTTAGCGAGCACCTACGAAGGCTGGGACGGCACAAGAGGGTGTTGGGTGGCCAGAACCACGCCCGGCTGACTTTGTTTCCCCAGTGGCGATGTTTACACACCGCTCCAGGCACTTATGAGGCCGAATCAACCTAGGGGAGGCCCACGACCGGTTCAGATAATCATCACCGGTGTTGGTGGCCGTGAGCGGGAATCGAACTCGGGTCGCCGGGTCCGTAGCGCGCTAACCGCTGCACCACCGCTCCACGTGAGACTATGGGGCAGTGCAGGACAGTAATCAAATATAAAGATCCGTGTTCTGTTTTTCGGTTGAGCCACATCAGAATGTTTTATTTATCTTGGAGAAATCGATGAGCTTTGAAGCCCTTTTTCACAAACTAAAACTACTTTTTGTATATTGTTTCCAGCTGTAAGGCCTCACTGAGCTGCTATGTAGCTAAACGAAGTGGGCTTATCATAATCACCACGTGGAAATTTATATCAGCCAAATACTCTAAATGCACGTTTCTAAATGTGGAGGGAAAAACCGGTGGATCCGGAAAAAAATCCACGCGACCACATGAAGAGAGACACGCAAACTCCAAATATACAGCAGGATCGGGATTGAACCCATGACCTCCTGTACACCAGGCGAGGTAGTTAACATCTCGCCAATGATGTCCAGTAGGGTTGGGGCAGAAAGTTACAACAACCAACAATATAAAAACAGACCGGAGCACGAAGTACAACAAAGGTTTTAAAATCATCTAAAACTAAATGAATAAACAAAAACTAGACTGTTGTTTTAATTGTTACCGGGTACAGGAAGGCACGACTGAGCTGCTATGTAGTAGCTTCTTTGCAGAAGACGCCTGTCTGTCACAAATGTGCTTTCAACGCTCGTCAGGCAAGCGAGCTGGTCAATGGGTCTCCAACCGATACTCCTCTCCCAGTGCCACCTCTACCCATGGCTACGCCAGCTACAAACCAACAGCATGGCTGATCACGATGATGATGATGATGACGAGTGATCATTGATGATGATGGCTAATGATGATGACTGCTGCCGCTGATGATGGCTGATGATGATGGCTGCTGATGATGATGATGGCTGCTGATGATGGTGATGTGGCCACAGGAGTTCCCAGAGCGGAGTGGGCGCTACGCTCGCTGCGCCGTCGTGGGGAACGGAGGGATCCTCGCCAACAGCTCCTGCGGCTCCCAGATCGACTCAGCCGACTTCGTGATCCGGTGAGAGGGGAGGGAGATTGGGGAGGGAGGGAGAGAGCGAGGGAGAGTGAGAGAGAGTGAGAGAGAGAGAGGGAGTGTGAGAGTGAGTGTGTCTATAAATGTGGGCAGGATTTAACTCTAGACGTGTGGGAAGGGTTGAACTCTAGATGTGTGAGTCTAGATTTGAAGCGTTCGTGACTGCAAGGATTCATGTTCTTAGGTTTTTCGGTAAAGTCACGTAGGTAAAAAATTTAATTAATAAAAGTCAAATAAAAATCAAGACGTTTCGGAGGCAACACAAGCTTCCGTCGTCAGGTGGAACCGTCACAGCACGATAGCTGTATCAAGTGAGAGAAATTCCAAGAAACAGTATTTGTATCAGGGGCGGTTTCTTCATTAGGGCGATTGGGCGACGCACCACCAATGTCATTCAACCACAGAGTCACGCTAGCCGTCACTGTGCCTCTGGATATAGTCCAATCAGCGTCATGCTACGTGCTGTGGAGTACCGCCTCTTTTTGGGCGATTTCACTCCAGCTGAGAATCGCCCCGAGTGGTCCCATAGACTTATATTCAAAGATGTTTTTTTCGAACGGGGGCGCTGCAATGCATTCTCTATGGCTTCCGGGAGGGCTCGCCCTAACGTGCTTACATCATCATACGTGCTTACGTCATCATACGTAAGCACGTTTCATCCAACAATATAATTTGTCGCCACCTAGTGGAATCTTTAATAAAAGAAACTTGAGTGGTTCGTTTTAATAGTGAGTATAGAAACAAATAAGATGTATTGTAAGAGTCACTTTATTTTTCATTAATATTAAAGAAGTGAAGTTGCCTTTACATGCTTAAGCTGTTAATTTATCCATTGCATGGGTGGACCTTATCCTTATCAATCATCCAGACATTTGCCCCCCCTGAGAGATTTTGCAGGAGCCGCCACTGATTTGTATATATACTGGTTGAGGGTGGGAGGAGCCAAGGTAGGCCCTGAATATTATTTTTGTGAGGTTCGGTGCGGCTGAAGCACGCTGTTAGGAATGAGCCTTTGTTGTGTAAACTAGGTGCGGATGATGTAAAGGTGCGTGTAAAAGGGACTGAGCCTTTTTGTTATGTAGAGATGATGCGGCTGAAATCGCTGCCAGGAAATGAGTCTTTGTTGTGTAGAATGGTTGACTGAGCCTATTGTTATGTAGAGGTGGTGTGGCTGAAATCGCTGCCAGGAATGCTCCAAATATGTTTAGTTAAATCTTTTTTGCATTGTTAATAACATCTTTCCAATGATTACTAAGTTTGTACCCATCATCACGGTTGAAATTATATCTGTGTTTGTATATTTGGATGGCCTCGTGTACAAACCTTTGATGGTAGCCAGGAGGCTTGCAGAGCACCTTAGTCTCGGAAAAGACAATTCCATGAGAGCCCACAGCGTTGTAGCAATGATCGGCAACGGCGGAAGAATCAGTTTTGCCGTGTTTCAGATCTGACTTGTGCTTGCGGACACGATCAGAGATATGACGTTTCGTTTCTCCAATGTAGCAATCACCACAACTGCAACTCCGTTTGTAGACTCCAGGCTATTGTAAGTCAGGAATGACATCTTTCACAGATGGAATTAGATCACGGATTTTATGTACTGTACTGAATCTAGATGTGTGGGCAGGGTTGAACTCTCGACGTGTGGGCAGGGTTGTGGCTGACCCGCTTCGCTGTCCACCAGATGCAACATCCCTCCCGTGGGGGGCGACTTCCAGGACGACGTGGGAAGCAAAACGGACATCGTCACCTCCAACCCGAGCATCTTCATCAATCGGTGAGCAAGCGAGCGAGTGCGCATGGTCACGTGCCGATGGTTGACTCAGCCTCAAGTGTGCAGAAAACGACGCCAACTGGGGAGACAAAGGCGGCCCCGGCCGTGGCGCTGGCCCAACCCAACCCACCCAGCCAGTGTGCCGCGCCACCGCTTTTACAATTGCTGCTCCTCTTCACGAACAGCACTTGCCCCAACATTGGCGGATCTTTGTTGTTTGTGTTGCCTCGGTCGACTCAGCCTCAAGTGAGCACACCGATGTGCCATGTGTGTACTAAACGTTGCCATTGGGGAGACAAAGGCGGCCCTAGGTGCGTTGAAGGCCCAACCAACCCACCCGGTGTGCCCGCACCACCGGCCTTCACAATTGTTGACTCACTAACAGCACGTGCCTCAAAGGCTACACACGGGGGAATCTTTATCTTTCATGATAGTTATTCTTTTGGGCTATATTGCGTTAATATTAACGTTATGTCATAAAACCCGTCACCACCCGACACAGCCAATAAGTCAGTTTTAGTGTCACGTGAACATAACTCAGCCAATTCGTCACAAGTTCAGGTGCACTGGTGTGTTGGAGAGCAAATCCATGACATTTACAACTCTGAGTCTGACGTTTCGCAAGCAATTACAACCGGCTTCATCAGGCGGGACGGCCGGATTTGTGGAGACATCCTCCCTCCTCCTCCTCTTCCGTTCCTTCAAGAGAGGGCTAGATGTGACGACGTGCCTTGTGAGCTCCTCACATGTGAAGTCGGTGGGGGGGGGATTTGATTTGCACTTTGTTTGCAATGGCCTCTATGCCGTGAGCAGAGTCGTCCAATAGGAGGTAGGTGGGCGAACGAATCGGGGGCCGACCATCCTGGGCTACGCCCCCCGCCCCTGCACTACGACGTCTGTCGAACCCCTGCGACGCTTGCCGCCACCAACTCGGAGTGGCGGTTATCTGAACCGGTCCTGGGCTTCTCCCCTAGGTTAACTCGGCCTCAAATGAGTACCTGGGTGTGGTGTGTAGTAAACAAAAAGGCGGCCCGGCCATGGTGTTGGCCACCCACCCCCTCATGTGCTGTGCCGGCCTTCATAGGTGCTCACTAAAAGCACTTGCCCCAAAAGTATGTTAAGGCTATACGGGGGATCTTTGCATTTGTATTTGTAACCCCATGTGCATTTATATGTGTGCAACCCAGTGTGTGTGTGTAACCCCGTGTGTGTGTAACCCCGTGTGTGTGTGTGTGTGTAACCCCGTGTGTGTGTATGTAGATTCGAGTCCCTGATCGGGAGAAGGAAGGAGTTCATCAGGAAGATGTCTTCGTATGGCTCCAGCATCCTGCTCATCCCCGCCTTCACCGTGTCTGCATTCACGTCGCTCGCGTACAGGGTAACCACGGGTCCACTCACATCCACCCATGTCCACCAGTGTTCACCTGTGCACCACGAGTCCGCACGGGATCACATGCGGCAGCGATTTCTCACACCCCTGCCCCCCTTCCTCCTCCCATGCCCCCAAGGCCATATTTACCCTGGACGACTTTGAGTCCCAGCAGCGCGTGGCCTTCTTCAACCCCTCCTACATGAGGGCCATCTCTCGCTTCTGGATGGAACGCGGCATCAAGGAGTCGCACCTCACCTCGGGCCTCATGATGGTAACGATGCGCCACGGGAACCGTCTCCAGTGTCTCCCAGTGTTCCGTGTCTCCTAGTCTCTCCCAGTGTCTCCCCATGTCTCCAGTGTCCACCCATGTCTTCCAGTGTCTACACCCTGCCTCCCAGTGCTTCACAGTATTTCCAGTGTCTCCCAGTGCCTCCCCGTGTCTCCCAATGACTCCCAGTGACTCTCAGTGTCGACACCTCTGCCTCCCTTTCTCCCGTGCCTCCCCGCGTCTATACCACCGCCTCCCCGCGTCTACACCACTGCCTCTCCGCATCTCCCTTTTCGATTTTCATTCAATTTATTTATTGAGTAAAAAGTCGCCCCCACTGGAGAGGGCATCGCAATATGTTACGGTATAAATTAAACGAAGGTAGTCCTCCTACCTGTATGTTGCACACTCGAAATTAAGGACGTGGGCAGGTGCTTCAAATCAAAGGCTAACACGTTAATTGTGATAATCTGTAAAATGCAACAGCACGTGTCATACAGAAATTCTCAACCGAGTCGCCATTAACCACGTGACTGGTGTACAGGTCAGGTTACTCAACAACAGTTTCCCTTAAACCCAATTCAATTACTGATAAACTATCTGTCTTTAATCATAACCTTTACACTTCACTATTCGAATATTACTAAGCTGTATGTCTATCTATACCATCCACTTATATTGGTATCTTTCACCCATTATCTGTACTGTATATGTACTGTATACGTACTGTAAAAACACAATTTGGGTCCTTGACCTATAAAATGCAAAAGCACGTGCGTCACAAACACAGCAAGTCGCCATTAACCACGTGACTGGTGGACAGGTCCGGTTACTCAATAACCCTGCCAGCCACCTACAGGCCCGACTCAGTATCGCATGCTGGTGTACACACGAGCATTGATGTACTGCACAGGACATAAGGGACCTTCACAAAACCACACTTTACTCCATTGCTGCACGAGGAAATAATTAAAACAGTAGTCAATTCCTAATGTGCCACATATAAAATAAAGATGCGTATCAAAATATTGATCACAGGCCAAGACGGGCAGGTGTGTTGGTAGCATAATCAGATAGTGGTTAATACTGAAGCACCAATCAAGAGATAAGATCAACTAGGTTTCAATCAAGGTGCAGCTCCGGCAGATGCAGAGGGAGCAGCCTGTGTCTCCCCGTGTATCCCCGTGTACCCCCGTGTACCCCAATATCTCCCAATCTCTCCCAATGTCTCCCAATGTCTCCCCATGTCTCCCAACTTCCCCTTGCATCTTACCTGCTAAGTAAGTCTGATTCATAATCAACGATTTTTGGGTTTAGATCGCGTTATTTATAAATGTGTCGTAACCCTCCACCACCCGACACGGCCAATCAGTAAAAAAAAAAAAAAAAGTGTCACGTTGACAAAAGACAAATAGTTCACTGCTTTAGCCCACCGGTGTGTTGAAGCGTGAAACCACAACATTTACAATTTGAGTACGACGTTTCGCTGGTAATTGCATCCAGCATCATCGGGCAATTCGCCAGAATGGTGAGGCTCTGCTGTGTCTCCCGTTCTTATATAGAGCAGCAGCAGGGTGACGTCATCATTAACTCATTAACTCATCAGGTGCAAAGATTTGAGGGGGGGGGTTATTGTAATTATATACTTGATTAGTAATAAGGCTATTGTTACGATGCGAGTTGTAGATTAGTAATCATTTGGAATGTGTTCTATTGTGATTATGCTACATTAATAATCAGTTAGTGCTTGTTTCCCTTATAAGGAATTGTAATGCATCTTATTTAATAATACGCTTCCAGGCCGCACTAAGCCTGTAGCTGTCTGAGCGATTAAAGTTATTTCTGTTTCTCTCAATCTCAATGGATTCTCTAATTAGTCTTTGCCAGTAGTAACTAGTTTTACACAACACTTCAACGTTGTCAAAATCAATTGAGTGTCCCTGTTGACAAGCATGTTCTGCCACTGCCGACAGTTGTGTTTGCGATAGTTTAATATTTCTCTGGTGTTCTTTTAGTCTTACACTAACGTTACGCCCTGTCTGTCCAATATAGCATCTGCCACATACACAATTAATCCGATATACACCTTCTGTTGATAATTTAGGTAATTCGTCTTTAGTGCACGTTACTAATTGTTGAATTTTGTGTACTGTACCAAATCTTACTGTAATGTTTTGCTTTTGCAAAACACGGGCTAATTTGTCAGTTACTCCTGAGATAAATGGTATTTTTATTGTTTTAATAATCTGATCGCTTTCAGCAGTGTTGCTTTGCGATCGTGATTTGGCATTTAGTGCTCTGTTAATTTGAGCATTATTGTAGCCATTCTGTCTTAGTGCTTCTTTAACATGTTTAATCTCTCTCACTAGACTTTCATCATCTGACACTGTTTTAGCCCGATGTATGAGCGTCTTGATTAGAGAGGATTTCTGAGCTGGGTGATGATGCGATTTCGCATTCAGATAGGCATCAGTGTGCGTTTGCTTTCTGTAAACGCTGTGTGTTATTTTACCATTTAGGCCATGCCCAAGTAAAATATCCAGGAACGGGAGTGTGTTATTCACCTCCATTTCCATGGTGAACTGAATGGCCGGGTTTTGTGCATTGAGATGATTTAGAAAATCGTTAAGTGTATCTTTACCATGTGGCCAGACAACCAAAGTGTCATCCACATATCTAAACCAAAAGGATGGTTTTAATGTGCTCGAGGCAAGTGCTCTGGTTTCAAAGTTTTCCATGTACAAATTTGCTATAGCAGGAGATAAAGGAGAGCCCATTGCTGCTCCCTCCCTTTGTTTAAAGAATTCACCTCTCCATAAGAAGTAAGTGTTATTTAAACAATGGTCAGCGAGTTTCGGAATATCTTTTGGTAAATCTGTATTCTTTACCAGTGTATCAAGTAATTTAAGCGACTCGCTCACTGGAACCTTAGTGAATAGCGAAATCACATCAAAACTTACCAAAATATCATTAGGGTTAAGCTTAATATCTTTGATCATATTCACAAGATGTTCTGAATTTCTTATGAATGATGATGTCCTACCGATGTAGGGCTGTATTTGTTTAGTTACATATTTTGCTAATTTATATGTGGCAGAGCCAATTGTACTGACTATGGGTCGTAAAGGGATGCCGATTTTATGGATCTTTGGTAGCCCATACAGTCTAGGTGGTTTTGAAGCCCTTGGCTTAATTAGGAATTGCTCATTTTTTGGGATTAATGAATTTGCAATGATTGCAGTAGTCTTACGTTCCAGAGTATTAGTTGGATCTCGTTTAATTTTAATGTAGGTACTTTCCTCTAATAAATCTTTAATTTTATTATCATAATCGGCTCGTGACATCACTACAGTAGTGCGGCCCTTATCCGCTGCTAGGATTTGAATATCTTTATTTAGACGAAGCTCTCTTAAGGCTTTTGCCTCGTTCGAGCTAATATTTACTTTCGGTATTTTACTATTCTCAATTATTTTGGCAACCTCGTGTCTAGTCATCTCTGCCTCATTATGTGGAAGAAGTCTTACTGCTGATTCTACCTCAGCAATTATCTCATCCACTGGAATTGTGCGTGGGGTAACGGCAAAGTTAAGGCCTTTAGAAAGGACAGAAATCATGTCAGTGGTTAAATTAGTGTTAGTCAAGTTCATTACGGTTTTGTTTTTAAATTGTTCGTTTTTAATAGGGATTTGTTTATTGTAAAGTCTAGAAAATTTGTTAATTTGGTTAGCATTTGTTAGATTAAACACATTATCAGCCGATTGTTGTGTTATAGTATCGATTATATTCCAATCATGCATGGACACACTATTGCTTATATTTAAATGTAAATGCTTTAGCGATTCAGAAATGCTGGATAATTCACTCCTGTTGTGTTGTATTCTCTCTATTAATAATAATTCGCTAGCTTTGTGTAGTATTTTGTTAGCTTTAGAAGACTTTATGTGATGTGTTATTTTAACTGCGTTTGGTATTACCTTCGAATCTCTGCACCTTTTGAGGAACGCCAATGAAGATATCAATTTCATCCGCTTAATGCGGAGCTTCTCCAATTTTCTGGTTTTAAGAAAAGTATCCTCCCCATAGAGGTTAGTCAGTTTAACACGTAGGCTTTCGCGACCAATATTGTTCATAATCAACGATTTTTGGGTTTAGATCGCGTTATTTATAAATGTGTCGTAACCCTCCACCACCCGACACGGCCAATCAGTAAAAAAAAAAAAAGTGTCACGTTGACAAAAGACAAATAGTTCACTGCTTTAGCCCACCGGTGTGTTGAAGCGTGAAACCACAACATTTACAATTTGAGTACGACGTTTCGCTGGTAATTGCATCCAGCATCATCGGGCAATTCGCCAGAATGGTGAGGCTCTGCTGTGTCTCCCGTTCTTATATAGAGCAGCAGCAGGGTGACGTCATCATTAACTCATTAACTCATCAGGTGCAAAGATTTGAGGGGGGGGGTTATTGTAATTATATACTTGATTAGTAATAAGGCTATTGTTACGATGCGAGTTGTAGATTAGTAATCATTTGGAATGTGTTCTATTGTGATTATGCTACATTAATAATCAGTTAGTGCTTGTTTCCCTTATAAGGAATTGTAATGCATCTTATTTAATAATACGCTTCCAGGCCGCACTAAGCCTGTAGCTGTCTGAGCGATTAAAGTTATTTCTGTTTCTCTCAATCTCAATGGATTCTCTAATTAGTCTTTGCCAGTAGTAACTAGTTTTACACAACACTTCAACGTTGTCAAAATCAATTGAGTGTCCCTGTTGACAAGCATGTTCTGCCACTGCCGACAGTTGTGTTTGCGATAGTTTAATATTTCTCTGGTGTTCTTTTAGTCTTACACTAACGTTACGCCCTGTCTGTCCAATATAGCATCTGCCACATACACAATTAATCCGATATACACCTTCTGTTGATAATTTAGGTAATTCGTCTTTAGTGCACGTTACTAATTGTTGAATTTTGTGTACTGTACCAAATCTTACTGTAATGTTTTGCTTTTGCAAAACACGGGCTAATTTGTCAGTTACTCCTGAGATAAATGGTATTTTTATTGTTTTAATAATCTGATCGCTTTCAGCAGTGTTGCTTTGCGATCGTGATTTGGCATTTAGTGCTCTGTTAATTTGAGCATTATTGTAGCCATTCTGTCTTAGTGCTTCTTTAACATGTTTAATCTCTCTCACTAGACTTTCATCATCTGACACTGTTTTAGCCCGATGTATGAGCGTCTTGATTAGAGAGGATTTCTGAGCTGGGTGATGAATTACCTAAATTATCAACAGAAGGTGTATATCGGATTAATTGTGTATGTGGCAGATGCTATATTGGACAGACAGGGCGTAACGTTAGTGTAAGACTAAAAGAACACCAGAGAAATATTAAACTATCGCAAACACAACTGTCGGCAGTGGCAGAACATGCTTGTCAACAGGGACACTCAATTGATTTTGACAACGTTGAAGTGTTGTGTAAAACTAGTTACTACTGGCAAAGACTAATTAGAGAATCCATTGAGATTGAGAGAAACAGAAATAACTTTAATCGCTCAGACAGCTACAGGCTTAGTGCGGCCTGGAAGCGTATTATTAAATAAGATGCATTACAATTCCTTATAAGGGAAACAAGCACTAACTGATTATTAATGTAGCATAATCACAATAGAACACATTCCAAATGATTACTAATCTACAACTCGCATCGTAACAATAGCCTTATTACTAATCAAGTATATAATTACAATAACCCCCCCCCTCAAATCTTTGCACCTGATGAGTTAATGAGTTAATGATGACGTCACCCTGCTGCTGCTCTATATAAGAACGGGAGACACAGCAGAGCCTCACCATTCTGGCGAATTGCCCGATGATGCTGGATGCAATTACCAGCGAAACGTCGTACTCAAATTGTAAATGTTGTGGTTTCACGCTTCAACACACCGGTGGGCTAAAGCAGTGAACTATTTGTCTTTTGTCAACGTGACACTTTTTTTTTTTTACTGATTGGCCGTGTCGGGTGGTGGAGGGTTACGACACATTTATAAATAACGCGATCTAAACCCAAAAATCGTTGATTATGAACAATATTGGTCGCGAAAGCCTACGTGTTAAACTGACTAACCTCTATGGGGAGGATACTTTTCTTAAAACCAGAAAATTGGAGAAGCTCCGCATTAAGCGGATGAAATTGATATCTTCATTGGCGTTCCTCAAAAGGTGCAGAGATTCGAAGGTAATACCAAACGCAGTTAAAATAACACATCACATAAAGTCTTCTAAAGCTAACAAAATACTACACAAAGCTAGCGAATTATTATTAATAGAGAGAATACAACACAACAGGAGTGAATTATCCAGCATTTCTGAATCGCTAAAGCATTTACATTTAAATATAAGCAATAGTGTGTCCATGCATGATTGGAATATAATCGATACTATAACACAACAATCGGCTGATAATGTGTTTAATCTAACAAATGCTAACCAAATTAACAAATTTTCTAGACTTTACAATAAACAAATCCCTATTAAAAACGAACAATTTAAAAACAAAACCGTAATGAACTTGACTAACACTAATTTAACCACTGACATGATTTCTGTCCTTTCTAAAGGCCTTAACTTTGCCGTTACCCCACGCACAATTCCAGTGGATGAGATAATTGCTGAGGTAGAATCAGCAGTAAGACTTCTTCCACATAATGAGGCAGAGATGACTAGACACGAGGTTGCCAAAATAATTGAGAATAGTAAAATACCGAAAGTAAATATTAGCTCGAACGAGGCAAAAGCCTTAAGAGAGCTTCGTCTAAATAAAGATATTCAAATCCTAGCAGCGGATAAGGGCCGCACTACTGTAGTGATGTCACGAGCCGATTATGATAATAAAATTAAAGATTTATTAGAGGAAAGTACCTACATTAAAATTAAACGAGATCCAACTAATACTCTGGAACGTAAGACTACTGCAATCATTGCAAATTCATTAATCCCAAAAAATGAGCAATTCCTAATTAAGCCAAGGGCTTCAAAACCACCTAGACTGTATGGGCTACCAAAGATCCATAAAATCGGCATCCCTTTACGACCCATAGTCAGTACAATTGGCTCTGCCACATATAAATTAGCAAAATATGTAACTAAACAAATACAGCCCTACATCGGTAGGACATCATCATTCATAAGAAATTCAGAACATCTTGTGAATATGATCAAAGATATTAAGCTTAACCCTAATGATATTTTGGTAAGTTTTGATGTGATTTCGCTATTCACTAAGGTTCCAGTGAGCGAGTCGCTTAAATTACTTGATACACTGGTAAAGAATACAGATTTACCAAAAGATATTCCGAAACTCGCTGACCATTGTTTAAATAACACTTACTTCTTATGGAGAGGTGAATTCTTTAAACAAAGGGAGGGAGCAGCAATGGGCTCTCCTTTATCTCCTGCTATAGCAAATTTGTACATGGAAAACTTTGAAACCAGAGCACTTGCCTCGAGCACATTAAAACCATCCTTTTGGTTTAGATATGTGGATGACACTTTGGTTGTCTGGCCACATGGTAAAGATACACTTAACGATTTTCTAAATCATCTCAATGCACAAAACCCGGCCATTCAGTTCACCATGGAAATGGAGGTGAATAACACACTCCCGTTCCTGGATATTTTACTTGGGCATGGCCTAAATGGTAAAATAACACACAGCGTTTACAGAAAGCAAACGCACACTGATGCCTATCTGAATGCGAAATCGCATCATCACCCAGCTCAGAAATCCTCTCTAATCAAGACGCTCATACATCGGGCTAAAACAGTGTCAGATGATGAAAGTCTAGTGAGAGAGATTAAACATGTTAAAGAAGCACTAAGACAGAATGGCTACAATAATGCTCAAATTAACAGAGCACTAAATGCCAAATCACGATCGCAAAGCAACACTGCTGAAAGCGATCAGATTATTAAAACAATAAAAATACCATTTATCTCAGGAGTAACTGACAAATTAGCCCGTGTTTTGCAAAAGCAAAACATTACAGTAAGATTTGGTACAGTACACAAAATTCAACAATTAGTAACGTGCACTAAAGACGAATTACCTAAATTATCAACAGAAGGTGTATATCGGATTAATTGTGTATGTGGCAGATGCTATATTGGACAGACAGGGCGTAACGTTAGTGTAAGACTAAAAGAACACCAGAGAAATATTAAACTATCGCAAACACAACTGTCGGCAGTGGCAGAACATGCTTGTCAACAGGGACACTCAATTGATTTTGACAACGTTGAAGTGTTGTGTAAAACTAGTTACTACTGGCAAAGACTAATTAGAGAATCCATTGAGATTGAGAGAAACAGAAATAACTTTAATCGCTCAGACAGCTACAGGCTTAGTGCGGCCTGGAAGCGTATTATTAAATAAGATGCATTACAATTCCTTATAAGGGAAACAAGCACTAACTGATTATTAATGTAGCATAATCACAATAGAACACATTCCAAATGATTACTAATCTACAACTCGCATCGTAACAATAGCCTTATTACTAATCAAGTATATAATTACAATAACCCCCCCCCTCAAATCTTTGCACCTGATGAGTTAATGAGTTAATGATGACGTCACCCTGCTGCTGCTCTATATAAGAACGGGAGACACAGCAGAGCCTCACCATTCTGGCGAATTGCCCGATGATGCTGGATGCAATTACCAGCGAAACGTCGTACTCAAATTGTAAATGTTGTGGTTTCACGCTTCAACACACCGGTGGGCTAAAGCAGTGAACTATTTGTCTTTTGTCAACGTGACACTTTTTTTTTTTTTTTTACTGATTGGCCGTGTCGGGTGGTGGAGGGTTACGACACATTTATAAATAACGCGATCTAAACCCAAAAATCGTTGATTATGAACAATATTGGTCGCGAAAGCCTACGTGTTAAACTGACTAACCTCTATGGGGAGGATACTTTTCTTAAAACCAGAAAATTGGAGAAGCTCCGCATTAAGCGGATGAAATTGATATCTTCATTGGCGTTCCTCAAAAGGTGCAGAGATTCGAAGGTAATACCAAACGCAGTTAAAATAACACATCACATAAAGTCTTCTAAAGCTAACAAAATACTACACAAAGCTAGCGAATTATTATTAATAGAGAGAATACAACACAACAGGAGTGAATTATCCAGCATTTCTGAATCGCTAAAGCATTTACATTTAAATATAAGCAATAGTGTGTCCATGCATGATTGGAATATAATCGATACTATAACACAACAATCGGCTGATAATGTGTTTAATCTAACAAATGCTAACCAAATTAACAAATTTTCTAGACTTTACAATAAACAAATCCCTATTAAAAACGAACAATTTAAAAACAAAACCGTAATGAACTTGACTAACACTAATTTAACCACTGACATGATTTCTGTCCTTTCTAAAGGCCTTAACTTTGCCGTTACCCCACGCACAATTCCAGTGGATGAGATAATTGCTGAGGTAGAATCAGCAGTAAGACTTCTTCCACATAATGAGGCAGAGATGACTAGACACGAGGTTGCCAAAATAATTGAGAATAGTAAAATACCGAAAGTAAATATTAGCTCGAACGAGGCAAAAGCCTTAAGAGAGCTTCGTCTAAATAAAGATATTCAAATCCTAGCAGCGGATAAGGGCCGCACTACTGTAGTGATGTCACGAGCCGATTATGATAATAAAATTAAAGATTTATTAGAGGAAAGTACCTACATTAAAATTAAACGAGATCCAACTAATACTCTGGAACGTAAGACTACTGCAATCATTGCAAATTCATTAATCCCAAAAAATGAGCAATTCCTAATTAAGCCAAGGGCTTCAAAACCACCTAGACTGTATGGGCTACCAAAGATCCATAAAATCGGCATCCCTTTACGACCCATAGTCAGTACAATTGGCTCTGCCACATATAAATTAGCAAAATATGTAACTAAACAAATACAGCCCTACATCGGTAGGACATCATCATTCATAAGAAATTCAGAACATCTTGTGAATATGATCAAAGATATTAAGCTTAACCCTAATGATATTTTGGTAAGTTTTGATGTGATTTCGCTATTCACTAAGGTTCCAGTGAGCGAGTCGCTTAAATTACTTGATACACTGGTAAAGAATACAGATTTACCAAAAGATATTCCGAAACTCGCTGACCATTGTTTAAATAACACTTACTTCTTATGGAGAGGTGAATTCTTTAAACAAAGGGAGGGAGCAGCAATGGGCTCTCCTTTATCTCCTGCTATAGCAAATTTGTACATGGAAAACTTTGAAACCAGAGCACTTGCCTCGAGCACATTAAAACCATCCTTTTGGTTTAGATATGTGGATGACACTTTGGTTGTCTGGCCACATGGTAAAGATACACTTAACGATTTTCTAAATCATCTCAATGCACAAAACCCGGCCATTCAGTTCACCATGGAAATGGAGGTGAATAACACACTCCCGTTCCTGGATATTTTACTTGGGCATGGCCTAAATGGTAAAATAACACACAGCGTTTACAGAAAGCAAACGCACACTGATGCCTATCTGAATGCGAAATCGCATCATCACCCAGCTCAGAAATCCTCTCTAATCAAGACGCTCATACATCGGGCTAAAACAGTGTCAGATGATGAAAGTCTAGTGAGAGAGATTAAACATGTTAAAGAAGCACTAAGACAGAATGGCTACAATAATGCTCAAATTAACAGAGCACTAAATGCCAAATCACGATCGCAAAGCAACACTGCTGAAAGCGATCAGATTATTAAAACAATAAAAATACCATTTATCTCAGGAGTAACTGACAAATTAGCCCGTGTTTTGCAAAAGCAAAACATTACAGTAAGATTTGGTACAGTACACAAAATTCAACAATTAGTAACGTGCACTAAAGACGAATTACCTAAATTATCAACAGAAGGTGTATATCGGATTAATTGTGTATGTGGCAGATGCTATATTGGACAGACAGGGCGTAACGTTAGTGTAAGACTAAAAGAACACCAGAGAAATATTAAACTATCGCAAACACAACTGTCGGCAGTGGCAGAACATGCTTGTCAACAGGGACACTCAATTGATTTTGACAACGTTGAAGTGTTGTGTAAAACTAGTTACTACTGGCAAAGACTAATTAGAGAATCCATTGAGATTGAGAGAAACAGAAATAACTTTAATCGCTCAGACAGCTACAGGCTTAGTGCGGCCTGGAAGCGTATTATTAAATAAGATGCATTACAATTCCTTATAAGGGAAACAAGCACTAACTGATTATTAATGTAGCATAATCACAATAGAACACATTCCAAATGATTACTAATCTACAACTCGCATCGTAACAATAGCCTTATTACTAATCAAGTATATAATTACAATAACCCCCCCCCTCAAATCTTTGCACCTGATGAGTTAATGAGTTAATGATGACGTCACCCTGCTGCTGCTCTATATAAGAACGGGAGACACAGCAGAGCCTCACCATTCTGGCGAATTGCCCGATGATGCTGGATGCAATTACCAGCGAAACGTCGTACTCAAATTGTAAATGTTGTGGTTTCACGCTTCAACACACCGGTGGGCTAAAGCAGTGAACTATTTGTCTTTTGTCAACGTGACACTTTTTTTTTTACTGATTGGCCGTGTCGGGTGGTGGAGGGTTACGACACATTTATAAATAACGCGATCTAAACCCAAAAATCGTTGATTATGAACAATATTGGTCGCGAAAGCCTACGTGTTAAACTGACTAACCTCTATGGGGAGGATACTTTTCTTAAAACCAGAAAATTGGAGAAGCTCCGCATTAAGCGGATGAAATTGATATCTTCATTGGCGTTCCTCAAAAGGTGCAGAGATTCGAAGGTAATACCAAACGCAGTTAAAATAACACATCACATAAAGTCTTCTAAAGCTAACAAAATACTACACAAAGCTAGCGAATTATTATTAATAGAGAGAATACAACACAACAGGAGTGAATTATCCAGCATTTCTGAATCGCTAAAGCATTTACATTTAAATATAAGCAATAGTGTGTCCATGCATGATTGGAATATAATCGATACTATAACACAACAATCGGCTGATAATGTGTTTAATCTAACAAATGCTAACCAAATTAACAAATTTTCTAGACTTTACAATAAACAAATCCCTATTAAAAACGAACAATTTAAAAACAAAACCGTAATGAACTTGACTAACACTAATTTAACCACTGACATGATTTCTGTCCTTTCTAAAGGCCTTAACTTTGCCGTTACCCCACGCACAATTCCAGTGGATGAGATAATTGCTGAGGTAGAATCAGCAGTAAGACTTCTTCCACATAATGAGGCAGAGATGACTAGACACGAGGTTGCCAAAATAATTGAGAATAGTAAAATACCGAAAGTAAATATTAGCTCGAACGAGGCAAAAGCCTTAAGAGAGCTTCGTCTAAATAAAGATATTCAAATCCTAGCAGCGGATAAGGGCCGCACTACTGTAGTGATGTCACGAGCCGATTATGATAATAAAATTAAAGATTTATTAGAGGAAAGTACCTACATTAAAATTAAACGAGATCCAACTAATACTCTGGAACGTAAGACTACTGCAATCATTGCAAATTCATTAATCCCAAAAAATGAGCAATTCCTAATTAAGCCAAGGGCTTCAAAACCACCTAGACTGTATGGGCTACCAAAGATCCATAAAATCGGCATCCCTTTACGACCCATAGTCAGTACAATTGGCTCTGCCACATATAAATTAGCAAAATATGTAACTAAACAAATACAGCCCTACATCGGTAGGACATCATCATTCATAAGAAATTCAGAACATCTTGTGAATATGATCAAAGATATTAAGCTTAACCCTAATGATATTTTGGTAAGTTTTGATGTGATTTCGCTATTCACTAAGGTTCCAGTGAGCGAGTCGCTTAAATTACTTGATACACTGGTAAAGAATACAGATTTACCAAAAGATATTCCGAAACTCGCTGACCATTGTTTAAATAACACTTACTTCTTATGGAGAGGTGAATTCTTTAAACAAAGGGAGGGAGCAGCAATGGGCTCTCCTTTATCTCCTGCTATAGCAAATTTGTACATGGAAAACTTTGAAACCAGAGCACTTGCCTCGAGCACATTAAAACCATCCTTTTGGTTTAGATATGTGGATGACACTTTGGTTGTCTGGCCACATGGTAAAGATACACTTAACGATTTTCTAAATCATCTCAATGCACAAAACCCGGCCATTCAGTTCACCATGGAAATGGAGGTGAATAACACACTCCCGTTCCTGGATATTTTACTTGGGCATGGCCTAAATGGTAAAATAACACACAGCGTTTACAGAAAGCAAACGCACACTGATGCCTATCTGAATGCGAAATCGCATCATCACCCAGCTCAGAAATCCTCTCTAATCAAGACGCTCATACATCGGGCTAAAACAGTGTCAGATGATGAAAGTCTAGTGAGAGAGATTAAACATGTTAAAGAAGCACTAAGACAGAATGGCTACAATAATGCTCAAATTAACAGAGCACTAAATGCCAAATCACGATCGCAAAGCAACACTGCTGAAAGCGATCAGATTATTAAAACAATAAAAATACCATTTATCTCAGGAGTAACTGACAAATTAGCCCGTGTTTTGCAAAAGCAAAACATTACAGTAAGATTTGGTACAGTACACAAAATTCAACAATTAGTAACGTGCACTAAAGACGAATTACCTAAATTATCAACAGAAGGTGTATATCGGATTAATTGTGTATGTGGCAGATGCTATATTGGACAGACAGGGCGTAACGTTAGTGTAAGACTAAAAGAACACCAGAGAAATATTAAACTATCGCAAACACAACTGTCGGCAGTGGCAGAACATGCTTGTCAACAGGGACACTCAATTGATTTTGACAACGTTGAAGTGTTGTGTAAAACTAGTTACTACTGGCAAAGACTAATTAGAGAATCCATTGAGATTGAGAGAAACAGAAATAACTTTAATCGCTCAGACAGCTACAGGCTTAGTGCGGCCTGGAAGCGTATTATTAAATAAGATGCATTACAATTCCTTATAAGGGAAACAAGCACTAACTGATTATTAATGTAGCATAATCACAATAGAACACATTCCAAATGATTACTAATCTACAACTCGCATCGTAACAATAGCCTTATTACTAATCAAGTATATAATTACAATAACCCCCCCCCTCAAATCTTTGCACCTGATGAGTTAATGAGTTAATGATGACGTCACCCTGCTGCTGCTCTATATAAGAACGGGAGACACAGCAGAGCCTCACCATTCTGGCGAATTGCCCGATGATGCTGGATGCAATTACCAGCGAAACGTCGTACTCAAATTGTAAATGTTGTGGTTTCACGCTTCAACACACCGGTGGGCTAAAGCAGTGAACTATTTGTCTTTTGTCAACGTGACACTTTTTTTTTTTTACTGATTGGCCGTGTCGGGTGGTGGAGGGTTACGACACATTTATAAATAACGCGATCTAAACCCAAAAATCGTTGATTATGAACAATATTGGTCGCGAAAGCCTACGTGTTAAACTAAGTAAGTCTGAGCATTTCTTTATGAGTCCACCGCTACGGTGGCTAGGAGATGACAACTACCTCGCCTGTTGTACAGCAGGCTTCGATCCTGACCCTGACGCCTGCAGTATAATCATAAAATGTGTCTCTTTCTCTCCCTCTCCGTGGTCACGTGGATTTTTTTTTGGTGTACTCCGGTTATTCCCCTCCACATTCAGAATCAACAACAGACGTTTATCATATTTGGCTGCTGATGTAAAGTTCCACACGATGATGATAATAATAAGCCAATCTTGATTTGAAGCGTTCGTGAGTGCAGGAATCCATACTCTTTGGTTCTTTCGGTAAAGTCACGTAGGTATAAAATAAAATAAATGACGATGTTTCGGGCACAACGCAAACGTCCGTCATCAGGTGGGAAAGCATGATCTGCTGCTGAGGCAGACTGTTTTGAAAGGTTGAAATGGGTGTAGCCCAAGGGTCATAAAGAAGTGGCCGGGGATAGTGATGTTAATGTGAGAAATTAGCATGTAACTGTAAGATAGGAGAGCGGCCTCCTCGACGAGGGCACGGAAGTGGCTATGTTAATGTAAGATATTAGCATGTTCATGTAAAATCGAAGAGTGGTGCAATCCAAAGGGCATGTGAGTATGATAGTGCAATCCAAAGGCATGAGAATGCAATGCAAAGGACATGTGAGTATTAGAGATCTAAGAGAGAGGCATAGAGAGAGACACGGAAAGTCGGAAATAACAGCTGACATTTGCAGGTAGGATGGAAACATCACAGTCAGTTAAGACTTTATCTGGTAAATAACGTCCTTCCAATGATTGCTCAGTTTGTACCCATCCTCTCAGTTGAAGTTGTGTCTGTGTTTATATATCTTGATTGCTGCATGAACAAATCTCTGAAGGTAGCCGGTAGGTTTGCAGAATATCTCCGTCTTTGAAAAATCTATTTCGTCTGAACCTACAGCATTAAAACAATGATCGGCGACGGCAGAGGTATTGGTCCTACCATGTTTCAGATCTGCCTTGTGCTCACGAACGCAGTCTGAGACGTCTTTTCGCTTCACCAATGTAACTGCTGGGATTAAATCACGGATTTTGTGTACTGTGTTGAAACGGACCTGGATCTTGTGTTCGTTTAAGATTTTGGAAATATTTTTGGTAACCCCTGCTATGTACGGTAAAGTGATGGTTTTCGTTGAATCCTCAGAAGGTTGTCTCCGCATGGCTGGGGAGACAGCTTTGCGGATTGAATGGTCCAAATATCCATTCATCCTGAGGGCTTGGTGTGCGTGTTCCATCTCACTGGCTAGGTGGTGCAGGACTGAATCCAGATGTACCAAATTTGGTATGGCACTGCCTTACCAACACATACTTCACCTGGAATGGTACATTCTACAAACAAAATGAGGGTACCCCAATGGGTTCTCCCTTATCGCCAGTAGTAGGGAATGTTTCCATGGAGAAATTTGAGACAGATGCCATCCAGATATCCACCCTACGTCCTTCCTAGTGGAAGCGATACGTGGATGACATGTTCGTCATCTGGCCACATGGCCTGCCAGCACTGAACCAATTTCTCAACCACATCAATTCCATACACCCGTCTATCAAATTCACCATGGAAGTGGAAAAGGACGGCAAGCTACCATTCCTGGATGTTTTGATCAAGAAAAGACCTGATTAACATGCTAATCTCTTACATTAGCATAGCCACTTCCGTGCCCTCGTCAAAGAGGCCCCTCTGCTATCTTACAGTTACATGCTAATTTCTCACATTAACATCACTAGCCCTGGCCACTTCTTTATGACCCTTGGGCTACACCCATTTCAAACCTTTTAAAATAGTCTGCCTCAGCAGCAGACAATGCTTTCCCACCTGATGACGGATGCTCCCGAAACTTCGTCATTTATTTTATACCTACGTGACTTTACCGAAAGAACCAAAGAATAATAATAAGTCAATTCGTTGAGCTTTCATTCATGATAGCCAGGTGGCTTCTGAAAGAGCTACATAGCAGCTCAGTGATTCCTTACGCATTGGGATCTTCGGATGGAATGCACATTTTAGCCAGCTAAAAATGGTTTGATAGTTTAAATAGAATTTGCACACTCCCATAAATTATCTCCGTGTCTCCCAAAACATCTCCCCCCCCCCTCCCCTATCCCCCCTCCTCAATCCCTCCCAACAGACGAGCGTGGCCATGGATCTGTGCAACGAGGTGCACGTCTACGGCTTCTGGCCGTTCGTGCACGACCTGCCCACCCCTGCGCAGGTGAAGGAGGACGAGAGAAGGAGGAAGCCGAAGAGGAGCAGGAAAAAGAGGGTGCAGGCCGCCGCGGCCGCCCAAATTTACCGACCGCTGGGTCGCTGGCTGCCCCACCACTACTATGATGACCAGCAGCCCAAGTCGGGGCACTACATGCCCAGCGAGTTCGCGGAGCTGCTGAGGCTGCACAGCCGCGGGGTGCTCAGCCTGCATTTGGACACGTGCGGGGGGCAGTGATGGCGCGGCGGTGGTGGCGGCAGCGCCCGGGTGGAGGGGGTAGTGGTTGTTATCGACGTTCCCACAGGAACCACAGGAACCCACAAACCCCCAAGAACCCACGTCCCCCCTTCAGAACCCACGTTCCCACCAGAACCCATGTATCCCCACCAGAACCCACGTTCCCCCACCAGAACCCACATTACCCCACCAGAACCCACGTTCCCCCTCCAGAACCCACGTTCTCCCTTTGGAACCCGCGTTCCTGCCGGGGTGGCTACGATTTCTCTTTGAGGCCTTTAAAGACGTTTACGAGGCCTAAGGTCTTCGTCAGGCCTAGAAGAGATTCAATGTGCGGGGGTTTAGCCCTGGTCTGTGGCTTCCTCCAGACCTGGGGCTGACGGGAAATCACAGTTTACAATTTGTAGTTTGGATTTACATGGCTTGGCGATGCACCCACTTCTTGCCACCAGCCAGCCAGCCAGCTGCCTAGCGAACTCGCCGTAGGAGTTTTGCCAGGCCTAAGATATCAAGCGCCAGGCCAAATAATTCTCCATGACACTGAGATTAGTTTCAGCCCGACAGTTTTCACTCAGGGTGAAATTTCACAAGACCCTGAAACTACCAGAATCAGAAAATGTATTTTTACCAGAGGAGGAATCCAATGAGCTATGAAGCTCACAGATGTTTGCTGGGGACAAAAAACAGTCGAGGCTCGGGGATTGGTGGGCATTTGGCTGGGAAGTAGGCAACCAGTGTTTGTGAGTTTAACTTAATTATTTTACGATGTTTTAAAGCACAGTCCATTCTCCCCATAACGCGATATAGGGTGGATGCGAATAGGATATATGATGCAATCGAGTGAACCGAACTATGGTTGGGCGAGTGGAGATAAGTGGTCGTATTGCTGCCTCGGCTTAGCGTCACACAACAAAGGCATTGGGATGCTTCTGGATGTTTCTAGATGCTACCTTGCATCACACAGCAGAGATGCTGCTGGATGCTTTTGGATACTACCTAGAGTCACAACAAGGCATTGGGATGCTGCTGGATGCTTCTAGATGCTACCCACCGTGCGTCCTCAAGCTTCGTTGGGCCCTGCGTACGCATCTCACGCACGTTATCGCGGACCATACTTTACCCCCTGCATTATATATTATTTATTACAACGCCATGTTTCCATAATGCGGCGTTCTTCGGGAAAGCGACTACTGCCTCCCGCCGCATTGTCGGGCAGCAGGACTGTCGTATAAATGACGTTCGGTATTTATTTAGGAGGTGTATGAACATCTTAACACAACTCCTATTTTATTGCCAGAAAGGGTCAACATCTGTTATTATTTTTCATACTTTGATACTGGAACAAAAGGTATCCCATGAGAAAGCTGATCACGCTGAGCTATTCATACTTTAATACACGTGCATTGTCTTTGTGCTGTTCGCTTTTTGGCGTTCTCTGGTCTGACACTGGTGGTGAGACTACATCAGAGACAGCAAAAGGCTGCCGTCTCTAGTGTAGGCCAATCAGTTTCAAAGACAACGCCAATATATTATCAGAGCACGTTTGTTTACATGTTCACCACAAGTACAGTGTGTGGCTAATGCAGACTTGATTCCTTGCGATAGGTATCTTTGTTTCAAACACCAAATAGATACCTCCTGTTTTATTGCCAAAGGGTAAAACCTATTCAGATTTTGCGTACGTAATATAAGAAATGGGCTGCACGTGAGACAAGGGGGAAATCGGCAGCAGGGAGAGAGAGAGGAGGTGGGCGGAGATGAGAAAGGGGCTGCGTCCGAGACAAAATGGAGAGCGAGGGGGTGGTCGTAGAGATAAGGAAGGAAGCTGCGAATGCGAGAGATGGGGTGGGGCATAGATAACACTGGTCAACACACTTTTTCTGGAATAAGGTATTCCAACGGGCTTAAGGTCATTTTGGGGTGCTGATTCCAAATCTGGCATCAGTTTTTGTCTATCACATCAGGTTTTTGAGATATCAAATATTGTATTTTCAATAAAAACTGCAGAAGATAAATATTAAATAAATGTGGAGATCTACTTAAAATGATATTATAAACACACTATCCTAAAAATACAGCACCATATTTTAACACTAAAGCAGTGACTGACTCGCAACAACTTGCAATCATAAGTTACAGAGTTAATTTCGGGTAAAATCAATGAAAATGGGGTATGCCGATAGCATAAAATGAGATGTGATAGAGCAAATCTGAGATCAGATTTGGAATCGGCACCCTGAAATTAGTATAAAACAGCTGTAAAAGTCCAGACCAGTGTTATAGGTGGCAGGGGGAGAGAGAAGCTGTGTTAGTGAATGTGACTCAGAGTTGAGAATAGCTGCTAACATCGGCAGGCAGGAAAGGGACATCATAGCCAGTTATGACCTAAACCGGTTAATAACGTCCTTCCAATGATTGCTCAGTTTGTACCCATCTTCTCGGTTGAAGTTGTGTCTGTGTTTATACATGTGGATGCCTTCATGGACAAATCTTTGATGGTAGCCCGAAGGCTTGCAGAGTACCTTGGTCTCGGAAAAAACAATAATGTTTGAGCCAACCGCATTAAAACAGTGATAAGCCACGGCAGAGGTATTGGTTATGCCGTGTTTCAAATCTGCCTTATGTTCGTGAACACGGTCCGAGACATGTTGTTTCGTTTCCCCAATGTAACTGCTGCCGCAGACACAACTTATTTTGTAGACACCAGGGTATTGCATGTCAGGAATCGCATCATTCACAGATGGGATCAAATCACGGATTGTGTGTACTGTGTTGAATCGAACCTGGATCTTGTGTTTGTTCAAGATTTTGGAATTTTTTTGGTAACACCTGCTATGTATAGCAAGGTAATGGTTTTGATTAGGTGCTCAGATGGTTCTCTCCCCATGTTTGGGAATACAGCTTTGCGTATTGTGCGGTCTGAATATCCATTCATCTTGAGGGCTTGGTATACGTGCTCAAGCTCACTGGCTAGGTGGTGCTGGTCGGAGATGCAACGGGCCCTATGGTGTAGTGTTTGATGAGGGAATTCTTCTGGGCTGGATGGTGGTGGGAATCAGGTTTTAGATAGGAATCCGTGTGGGTGGCTTTCCTGTAGAGTGTCCCGACGAGCCATCAGGTCTCTTCTCGATCAAAACATCCAGGAATGGTAGCTTGCCATCATTTTCCACTTCCATGGTGAATTTGATGGATGGGTGTATGGAATTGATGTGGTTGAAACATTGGTTCAGTGCTGGCTGGCCATGTGGCCAGATGACGAACGTGTCATCTACAAGGAATGACGTTGGGTGGATGTCAGGATGGCATCAGTTTAAAATTTCTCCATGAAAACATTCGCTACCGCTGGCGATAAGCTAGAACCCATGGGGTACCTTCATTTTTTTGTAGAAAGTACCATTCCAGGTGAAGTAAGTGTTGGTAAGGCAGTGCCTCACCAAAGTCGGTACATCAGGATTCAGGTCCTGTTGGACCAAGTCTTCAATGATTGCAATGGTGTCAGGCACAGGTACCTTGGTGACTACATCGAAACTGACAAACAAATCATCTGGAGACAGTGAGATGTCCTTGATTAGGGAAACCAAGCAAGCTGATTTGAGTACAGCTGAGGTGGTCTTGCCCGTGAATGGAAGCAAGGTCTCTGACAGAAATCGGGCCAGTTTATAGGTGGGTGAGTTAATGGTGGATACGATAGGACGGAGTGGAGTACCTTCTTTATGGATTTCTGGAAGGCCATAAAATCTGTGTGGTCTAGCAGCCGAAGGTTTTAGAGAGAGCTGCTTGGTCGGTTCGATTAGAGAAGTCGAATTAGTGATGATATTGTTGGTTTTCGTGGCCAGGTATTTGGTAGGATCTTTGTTGATTTTGGTATAACTGCCATCATTAAGGAGGTCCTGAATTTTGTTGTTGTATGTGGTTTTATCCATTGTGACAGTGGCATTGTCCTTGTCGACTGAGAGGATGATAATATCACCTCTCTTTTTCAATTGAACGAGTTCAAAACGCTCGTCCTTGCTGATATTACTAATGGGTTTCTTAGCGTTTTTGAGGATAGAGATTTCAGATCTTGCCATGTCTGCCGGGATGGGTCCCAAACCTTTGAGGGCTACGTCGACCTAGGCAATAATATCATCCACTGGGATGTGTTTAGGGGTGACTGTGAAATTGAACCCTTTAGCTCGTACCAATTTTAAGCTGTCAGAAATTGGGCTGTTACTCTGATTGATAACAATCTTGTTAATATCTAACTTTTTAACGTGTGGATCTGGATTATTTTTTGACAGGATGTTGGATTTAGCAATCAGGTTAACTTTACATTTGGTTGACATTGTAGCAGCTGAAGAAACAGTCATGTTATCTACATTGTCCCAATAAGATGTGGACATTTTATCTGTTAATTCTGAATGTGTGATTTTAAGAGAGTCTTGTCTAAATTATCAAGTTCCTTTCGGAGCAGTCTTATTCTCTCTTAGATTAGAGCTAGGCTAGCCCTGAACAAGATCCGTTTAGCGTTAGGAGAAGTGACAACAGCAGATGTGAGTGTAAAGGGGAATTGGTATTACCTTATTGTCGTGGCATCTCTTCAGAAAGGTGAGCGACTAAATCAGGTGAGCTTTCTTGTCTCGCAGTCTATTAAGAAATCTTACAGTTGTGTAGAAACCCTCCCCGTAGAAGCGGTTCAAACAAATAATAAAAGAAACATGACGTTTCGGTCGCAACACAAGCGTCCGTCATCATCACCTGAGCTTACTCTGAGTGATGACAGACGCGTGTGTTGCGACCGAAACGTCGTGATTTATTTTATACCTACGTGACTTTACCGAAAGAAGCAAAGAGTGATCGCCAGGTGGCTTCTGAAAGAGGAGCTACATAGCAGCTCACTGATTCATAATTATTCATAATAAACGTGTTTGGGTTAGATCGTGTTATTTAACACATTCCTGCGGAAGGAGCTGGTAGGAACGTTGGGCTGCTCGGTAAATGGCCAGGCGTGCTGTATTCCGCAAATATGCCCGACTGTGAGGGCGGGCACAAGCCGGCGTGAGTAGGTTAAACGTTGAGTTTTATAAAGGTGAAGTACCGGTGAAGACGCTGGACACCCAGGTTGAGGCACACGTATATTTATTTCAGCTTATCGGTACAGGACAACACTAGAGGGGGTAGCGGCCCCCTCACCCGGATAACTGGGGATACCCCCTAGCTAATCTCACCTATCCCCAAGTCCTCCTCTAACGAGCTAGGGGAGGCTAACTGGCCCGACACTGGTGAGTCGGGCTACGGTCTCCGGAGTCCCAGGGTCTAACCCTGGTTCACGGAACCACGCCTCTGGCTCGCTCCTCTGCAGCCCTGACAAGGGCGGCGTCGAGGGGAGTCCAGGGCTCTAGCTAGAGGATCTTCACTCTTCCTCCTTCGTTCCCAGACTGAGCCCCGAGCTCTCTTTGTCCTCCCCCTTTATACCCCCCATCAGGATCACAACCCCCCAGGCTGCCTGATGCGGACGTCGCTGCGGGCACCCCCCCCCGTGTACTCCCGTAACTCCGCCCACTGTGTTTGTTACCCATTGGATCGTATGCACTTACAGCCCTCCCGTAACAGCCCTACAAAGGCACCACGGGGTGACCAGCCCCACCCCACCCAGCCCCATCCAGCCCCACCCAGCCCCTTCCCACCCTCCCCACCCAGCTCCACCCAGCCCCTCCCCACCCAGCTCCACCCTCCCCTCCCCACCCAGCTCCACCCTCCCCTCCCCACCCAGCTCCACCCTCCCCTCCCCACCCAGCCCCTCCCTGCACGACGGACGGACACAATAATCCCCTGTGGGCTGGTTGAACCAGTAGGTTCCTACCAGTATAAGTGTCATAACCCTCCACCACCCGAAACGGGCAATCAGTAAAAAAGTGTCACGTTGAAACAAGACAAATAGTTCACTACTTTAGCCA
The DNA here is from genome assembly GCF_964198595.1 of Lampetra fluviatilis. NCBI lineage: Eukaryota > Metazoa > Chordata > Hyperoartia > Petromyzontiformes > Petromyzontidae > Lampetra > Lampetra fluviatilis. The sequence continues at coordinate 2,528,459 of NC_136331.1, forward strand.
CCGTTGTGTTGAAGAGTGAATCCACAACATTTACAATGTTTGAGTACGACGTTTTGCTGGTAATTACATCCAGCATCATCGGGCATTTTGCCAGAATGGTGAGGCCCCACTTGCTCCCAGTCTTAAATAGAGCAGCAGGGTGACGTCATCATTTAACTCATTCAGGTGCAGTGATTTGAGGTGGATGGGGGTATTGTAATTATATAATAGTAATCAGTCAATTGTTATGATTAGTAATGAGTTGTAGATTTGTAATTAGTTTTGATTTAAAGCTTTCGTGACTGCAGGGATTCATATTCTTGGTTCTTTCGGTAAAGTCACGTAGAAGGGAAATAATAAAGTAATATATAATTGTATTATTTCCCTTTTACGAATTATTTTATTATTTCCCTTCTACGTGACTTTACCGAAAGAACCAAGAAAATAGTAATTAGTTGTAATGTGTTTAATTTAAAAACTGAACCCAATACTATAACCACTCAAGTGCAGAAATTAAAGGTGAGGGGGGGGGGTTATATAATAGACTGTAATCAGTTAATTATTATGATTAGTAAGAAGTTGTAGATTAGTAATTCGTAGCAATGTGTGTTATTGTAATTATATACTACGTTAGTAATCAGTTAATTAGTGTGTGTTCTCCTATAAGGAATTGTAGAATGTATTATTTAATAATACGCTTCTAGGCCGCACTCAGCCTGTAGCCGTCAGAGCGATTCAATTCATGATAATATATGCATTGTCCTTGAAACTAATTGGTCCACACCAAGGGACGGCTTTCTTTTGAGCCTCGACCCAATATGTGCTCGTCCAGAGGACGCCAAAAGGCGTACAGCTCAAAGACAATGCACTATCAAAGTAATGAAGGCTCGGGGTGAGCAATCAGTATCAAGGACAATGCATATATTATCATAGTGTGTTTTTTTATTGCATTTTGACTGCAAGTATTGTGGTTAATGAAGACATGAATCCTTGTAAAAAGGTTTCAGTTTTGTTGAAAGAAAAAAGGGGGAAACCCCTATTATTATATTTTGGTACTGGCAAAGGAGGTCTAATGATATTCTTTGGTGTTATTTAAGTCTTACGCTGATGTTACGTCCCGTCCGTCCAATATAGCATCTGCTACAAACAATTAATCCGATATATACCTTCTGTTGATAATTTAGGTAATTCCTCTTTAGTGCAGATTCTCTTTTTTTATTTTGTGTACTGTACTGCTTTTTCAAAACACGGGGTTAATTCGTCAGTTACTCCTGAGATATGGTATTTTAGTCGTTTTAACAATCTGATCGCTTTCAGCAGTATTGCTTTGCGATCGTGATTTGGCATTCAGTACTCTGTTAAAATTTGAGCATTATTGTAGCCATTCTGTCGTATTTCTTTTTTAACATGTCTCTCACTAGACTTTCACCATCTGACACTGTTTTAGCCCGATGTATGAGCGTCTTAGTAAGATAAGATTTATGAGCTGGGTGATGATGTGAATCTTTATTCAGATAGGCATCAATGTGAGTTCGCTTTCCGTAAACGCTGTGTGTTATTTTACCATTTAGGCCATCTCCAAGCAAAATATCTAGGAACGGGAGTGTGTTATTCATTTACATGGTGAACTGGATAGCCGAGTTTTGTGCATTGAGACGATTTAGAAAATCATTAAGTGTATCTTTACCATATTGCCAGACAACCAAAGTGTCATCCACAAATCTAAACCAAAAAGATGGTTTTAAAGTACTCTAGGCAAGTGCTCTTGTTTCAAAGTTTTCCATGTACAGATTTGCTATAGCAGGAGATAAAGGAGAGCCCATTGCTGCTCCTTCCTTTTGTTTAAAGAAATCACCTCTCCATAAGAAGTAAGTGTTATTTAAACAATGGTCAGTGAGTTTTGGAATATATTTTAGTAAACCTGTATTCTTTAATAGTATATAAAGTAATTACGCGACTCGTCCACTGGAACCTTAGCGAATAAAAAAATCACATCAAAACGCACCAGAATATCATTAGGGTTCAGTTTAATATCTTTAATTAATTTCACAAGATGTCCTGAATTTATTATGAATAAAGATGTCCTACCCATGTAGGGCTGTATTTGTTTAGTTATATATTTTGCTAATTTATATGTGCAAGATATTCTTTGGTTTTTTCGGTAAAGTCACGTAGGTAAAAAATTAAAATTTAAATTAATAAAAGTAAACTAAAAATAAAATAAAAATCACGACGTTTCGGAGGCAACACAAGCTTCCGTCTTCAGGTGGAACCGTCACAGCACGATTGCTGTTTCAAGTAAGAGAAATTCCAAGAAAACAGTCCTTGTATATATACTGGTTGAGGGTGGGAGGAGCCAAGGCAAGGCCCCTGGATATTATTCTTGTGAGGTTCGGTGCGGCTGAAGCACGCTGCTAGGAATGAGCCATTTTGTGTAGACTGGTTGAAATGGGTGGTTCTAAGAGTTGTTAAGGTGCAGCTGATGTAAATGTAATGCGAGCAAGGACAGGGTCTCGTGAGTGTGGGCGGAGTCAGGGTCACGTGCGGAGGAGGAGGAGTCAGGGTCACGTGAGGGGGAGGATATAAGGGGAGAACCGGAAGGGGATCGGGAGTGGAGACAGGATAGAGAAGGGAGAGGCCACGCGGAGTGCTGCCGAGGAGTGGCGCGATTGCCACGAGGCAGGAGTCACGGCACCGTCGGCCAGCGGTGTTCGTGGAGCAGCGGGGATGTCTGCAGAGTGTGCGGGAGCACACGGAACAGCAGGGTGGCTGCTGGGTGTGCGGAGTCACACGGAGCAGCAAGGGGGCTGCGGAGTGTGCGGAGCACACGAGCAGCGGTGTGGCTGCATAGAGAGAGAGCGGGAGCGGAGGACTCAGACGACGTGCGGAGGCACGAGGCGGAGAAGGTGCGGGTCGGAGCGGAGACATCGTGGGGTGCGAGCAAGAACCCAATAAAGGACACGGAGAACAACATCGTCTGAGAGTCCTTTATTACACTGGGGTCATAAGTGAGACATGTCGAAACAGTTCAGAAGAAAGGCCATACCTGCACCATCTTCTGCACCATCGTCTGAAGAAGACGACGACCTTTCTCCGGCGGTGGCGCTAACAACATAGGAAGGCGGAGGTGAGACAGGGATGGGCAACGCGCCGAGAGTGCAGGATGTCGCCGGCGCAGCAGGACCGTCTCTGGGGGTGGGCGCCGAGGAAGGGTGGCGACACGTGGCGGCCCAACTTGAGTCGCTGAAGGCTGTTTTAACTCAGCTTTGCACCCTGGTGACGCCCACGACGAGTCCGGGGAGCCCGAGCAGAGGGCAGCCGAGTGGGGCCTTGTCGTCGCTTCCAGCCCTCTCCGCCACGCGGCACGGGGCCGCCATCTTGGGCGTGGTCGGGGAAGAACGGTGGGAAGACGCCATTTTGTCGCCTCCGACGCGGGAGGACGCCATCTTGGGAATGGTCGGAGACGAACGACGGGGAGCCGCCATTTTGAACACGTTGCAACGTGACGCCATCTTGTCGCTACCGCATAGGACATCATCGGCGAATGAAGGCGGCATGGGGACCCGCAGCCGGCGTCTGACGACTGTGAAAGAGTTCTCCATTGGTGGAGATTGGAGCGCATTCGCCTGCCGTTTTCAAGCGGCGGTACGATCCACTAAATGGACTGATGCGGAGGCTTTGGAGGTCTTGCCAACGGTTCTTGACGACGAGTCCGTCCGGTTCTTTCGCTCCATCAAAGCCGCTAAGAAGACGACGCTACAGGAGGTCTTTGAGGAAATGGCGAAGGCGTACGAGCCCCCGGACGATGCACACCGCAGGTTCGTGCAGCGGCAACGGGCACCTGAAGAATCGCGGGTGGCATTCCGGGGCGCGGTGATCGAGTTAGCAATGGCCGCATATCCAGAGACTGAGCCCGATTTGTTGGAACCCCTGATACTGGGCAAAATGTTGGAGTTATCCCGGGATTTGGGCATCCCCATGCCCGTGTGCGGCCACGATAAGTTGACGTCCCGGACGGCGGCTAAGTGCCTGGATGCCCAATTCAATCTTCGCCGGTGGAAACAGGTGACGGCGTGGACAAGGAGCCCCACACTCGACGCGGCGCAACAGGAGGGGTCCCGAAGGAGGCCGTCTACGTTCGGGACGAGAGGGGTTCTGAGGAGCTGACGGCGGCATCGACCCAGTGGCCGACTCGGGGGGGTGTGGAGTTGCGACCAGGGCCGCCGGCGCGGGAGCGACAAGACAGAGGGGGTGCTGCACGGCGAGCCGATCTGGCGTGTTTCCGCTGCGGCCGTAAAGGCCACTTGCCAGAGAATGCTGGGCTCGCGTTCGACAGTCGCCCCAGCAGGAGGCCTCGGTCACGGACGCGACGGGGAAGGACCACCCACGACAGGCAAGTCGGTACGCATCAGACACCCGGCAAGGCCTGTCACCTCATGCATCACCATCGATACGTGGGCCGGGTGCCATTACTGACGGGGGGGCGTTCGGTGGTCAGCGTCGCTCGCTGATGCAGTGGCGCAAATTGGCACGGAGAGTAGTTGCGGCCGCTACGGGCTCGTCGACCGCGCCGGGGTCGATCCAAGGGATCGACGTGCGCATTTTGGTTGACTCGGGAGCGTCAGCGACCATTATCTCCGACGTGATATTTCACCTCTTGTCCATTCCGCCGGGGCGCGTGAGGCCGTTTACGACTCTTGCATAGCGGCGAACGTGGGTAGTATGGGCATTGTGGGTCAGGTGGACGCCAATATATCGGTTGGGGGTGTTTCGGCTACTGGGACAGTGTTGATTTCCAGGTCCCTCGCGGTGCCCTGTTTGTTGGAAACCGATTTCCTAGCCAAGATGCCAATTCAAATAAGGTTGGATTATAATTGTATTGAATTGCCGGGGGGTCGGCGTGTTTCATTCTTGCCGTCGCCCTGGGGCCGGGCAGCTCCTGACCGTCAGGTGCAAGCGCTGTCCGAGGTATCGGTCGATATTCCGCCTGGCTCGCAGATGCTTATTCCGCTGCGGTATCGGAAACCGGTGCCTGGAATTGAAGGGGCGGCGGGTGTTTTGTTATCACCGTCCACTGCTATAATGGGTGGCTTGACGCTGTTGGGGGCACAGACGATTGTCCGGCCGGGTCAACCTCCGTTTTTACAGGTATTGAATGGGAGCGGGGAAAATGTTGTTGTACCGGCCGGAACGGTTTTGGCTCACGCTACAACTGCTTTCACGAGCCATGGCGATCATGACTGTCGAGGCCTTGTAGGGGGGGTATCGGTCTCAACGTCACAGGATGATCAATGGATTGCCGAGTTGTGCCGTGAAAATACGTCTTTGACTGCGGACCAGCGGTCCGCGCTCCGCGCACTGTTGGGGAGGTATTCCGACGTCTTTAGTGCGGACGATTTCGATTTGGGTCGCACCTCCTTGCTTTCCCACCACATTGATACGGGGGATGCCGCTCCGATTCGGATGAACCCGCATCGGTTAAGTCCGCCGGAGCGGGATCACATTCGCGGCGCAGTGGAGGAGATGCTGGCCGCTGACATCATTTCCCCGTCAAACAGCCCGTGTGGTGGTCCTTGTGAAAAAAAAGAATGGGAAGCTGCGGTTTTGTGTGGATTTTCGCAAATTAAATAAGGTGTCGGTTGCAGATGCGTACCCCCTGCCGCGTATGGACGATTCCCTCGATGCCTTGTCTGGGGCGAATTTTTTTTCTACTCTTGATCTCTCATCAGGATTCTGGCAACTTCCCCTAGACGAGTCCTCGAGGGAAAAGACGGCCTTCCGGACGCCGTAGGGATTGTTTCAGTTTAATTGTCTTCCCATGGGCCTGAACGCTGCCCCCGCGACATTCCAGCGGCTGATGGAGCTCGTGTTAACGGGTCTGCAGTGGGAGACGTGCTTGATATATTTAGACGATGTTATCGTTTTCAGCCGCACGTTTGAGGAACATTTGCGGAGGTTGGACACGGTGTTTGCCAGAATGCGTTCGGCCAATTTGAAATTTAAGCCCAAAAGTGTCACCTCTTATAACGATCCGTGCGCTATTTGGGCCACATTGTTAGTTCCGACGGGGTTGCAACGGACCCGGAGAAGACGGCGTGCGTCCGTAACTGGCCGACTCCGGCCTCAGTGGGCGACGTGCGTCGGTTCGTTGGGTTCGCCTCATACTACCGCCGATTCGTTCCTAACTTTGCCACGATCGCGAGGCCGTTGCACCTCCTTACGGCTAAAGGCCGGAGATTCAGCTGGGGACCAACGGAAGAGGCGGCGTTTCAGGGCCTGCGCGATCGTTTGGCGTCGGCACCGACATTGGACTATCCAGATTTCACTCGACCTTTTATTCTGGATACTGACGCTAGTGACACCAGGATTGGAGCTGTTCTCTCCCAGTCTAAGAACGGCGTTGAACGTGTGGTTGCGTAATGTAGTCGCGTGTTGTCTCCTGCGGAGACCCGTTACTGCGTTACTCGCCGCGAACTTTTGGCCATTGTACATTTTCTTCGCCAATATCGGCCGTATTTGTACGGCTGTACGTTTATTGTGCGCACAGACTATGCGGCTTTGCAATATGCCCTGCGAGTCGACCAATCATCTGGCCAATTGGCACGATGGTTGGAGACTCTGCAGGAATTTTCGTTCGATATTCAATATCGGAAGGGCAACGCGCACGCGAACGCGGACGCACTCTCCAGATTGCCGCAGGGGTCCCCTTGCGCTTGCGCTTTGAGCACGAACAGATGTACGTGGGTTCAGCAACCCCCTCGGCCTGTTGTGTCCGCTGTAGAAGTGTCCAAGACTCCCGTTTGTTCGGGACCGGCTGATGGCGTTTTGAACCTGCCACGTTCGGTATGGCTTCGCGAGCAATTGCTCGATGAGTCGCTGGGAGCCATGCAGAGTCGGGCTGCAAAGGGGACGGGGGGCCCGCTGTCCGGTGGGACGCCGGGAGCCGCTCTCCGGGATGGGTTGCTAATGTGGAGAGAAGGGTTGCACGATCGCTGGCGCCTGGTGGTGCCGTCGTCGTTACGGTACGAGTTGGTTCGGACTCTGCACTCCGAGACGTTGTTACATCTCGGGGTGCAGAAAACCTTGTTAACGTTGCAGCGGGACTACTTCTGGCACGGCATGACGACTGATGTCGTCGCGCACATTCGGGCATGTCCCGACTGTGCCCGGCGGAAGCCGCCTAAACACCCATATGTTCCACCAGTGCAGTCCATACAGGTGTCCCAGATTAACGAGTTGATGGCGTTGGATATTTTGGGGCCTTTCCCGCCGTCCGCTCGGGGGAATAAATTTCTGCTAGTTGGGGTGGAATATCTTTCCCGCTGAGCTATAGCTTGGCCCTTGCCCGACCAGTCGGCGGCGTCTATCACGGACGCGTTCCTGTTCGGATATGTAATGGACAAAGGGGCGCCGGAAAGGTTGCTCACAGACCAAGGGCGAAATTTTTCTTCTAAATTATTGGCTGAGGTGTGTGCTGCACTGGGGACCAAGAAAGTTCGAACGTCTCCCTAACACCCTCAAACGGATGGCATGGTGGAACGGCTTAATCGGACCCTGTCGGCTATGCTCTGTCACACGGTTAGCAAAAAGCAGGCTGATTGGGATTTGCACATCCCTGGGGTGCTCTCTGCATACAGGATGACGCCTCATGCGTCGACGGGGTACTCACCTTTTTTTTTAATGTACGGCCGTGAGAATGTGCCGCCAATGGACGTGCAGCTGGGTACGGGGGCGAATGGTCCTGTTAAGCCTCTTCCGGAGTACATTCGGGACGCCGTTCATCACGTGGCGGAGGCACAGGAGGGGGCCAGATTGGCTACGGCTAAGACCCAGGCCCGGAACGAACGTTGTGCTCGGCGCTCGGATGGGGAATCTCCCTGGCGAGTGGGGGACATGGCCTGGCTGCACTGCCCGCAGGTGCGGGTGGGGACCTCCCCTAAGTTGCACACCACCATGACAGGGGCCGGTTGTGCTTATCGAGGTGCCTAGTCCGCAGTCCCCGCGTGTTCGTTTCGGATCGCGGCGTTGGTACGTACATACGTCTCGATTGAAACCCTACGTGGCCCCACAGCCAGATGCGTCATCTCCTAACATTGCCTTGCCGGTGTCTGTTGCGTCCGACGCGCCACTGACCTTGCCTGTTCAACCTGCAAGCGCGCCTGTCGTGCGTTCTACAGACGAACCAGCCGTGACACGGACGAAGACAGTGAGTTCTGCTCCGGGTGGGCCTACCACGGTGATGGGAACAATTGGCCCCGCCGCCCCTCCGACCCCGCCGTGGACGCATTTGCTGGAGACCCCGGCGATGGGTCTCCCGGGGGTACGGGACTCTGACATTGGTGGGACTCCAACAGCGGCGGGCGGTTCCGATCCCGCCGCTCCTAAAATCCTGTCGCGGTCACGGTCTATGCGGGGGCCGCCCCCCATTCAGGATGGGCCGGCGACCCGCACGCGTTCCAAGTCCCTTTCCTTTCGTTAATTTTGCTATTTATTGTTGTTGTTGTTATAATCTCCGTTGTCTTGTTATGCCTGTTGCTGGACTTTTGCTCACATTATTTTGCTCTGTTGCAGCCGGGGACGGCTGGGTTTTTCTACACTGTTTTGCATGTAATGCGAACAAGGACAGGGTCACGTGAGTGTGGGCGGAGTCAGGGTCACATGCGGAGGAGAAGGAGTCAGGGTCACGTGAGGGGGAGGATATAAGGGGAGAACCGGAAGGGGATCGGGAGTGGAGACAGGATAGAGAAGGGAGAGGCCACGCGGAGTGCTGGCGAGGAGTGGCGCGATTGCCACGAGGCAGGAGTCACGGCACCGTCGGCAAGCGGTGTTCGTGGAGCAGCGGGGGTGTCTGCAGAGTGTGCGGGAGCACACGGAGCAGCAGAATGGCTGTGGAGTGTGCGGAGCACACGAGCAGCGGTGTGGCTGCAGAGAGAGAGAGCGGGAGCGGAGGACTCAGACGACGTGCGGAGGCACGAGGCGGAGAAGGTGCGGGTCGGAGCGGAGACATCGCGGGGTGCGAGCAAGAACCCAATAAAGGACACGGAGAACAACATCATCTGAGAGTCCTTTATTACATAAAGGTGCGGCTGCTGTGAATGGGACTGAGCCTTTGTTATGTAGATGAAACAGCACTTTGCTACGTTGCTGGGATTAATTATAGATTTGCCAAATATGTGTGGTAAAACTTAAAGCAGGAAAACCAGTGTGTGGAAAAATAAGAAGAAACTATACGCTAACTGAAGAATAGTGCCTGTCAAATAAGATGGTCCAAATATGTGTAGTTAAATATTTTTTGCATGGTTAATAACATCTTTCCAATGAGTACTAAGTTTGTACCCATCATTACGGTTGAAATTATGTCTGTGTTTGTATATTTGGATGGCTTCGTGTACAAACCTTTGATGGTAGCCAGGAGGTTTGCAGAGCACCTTGGTCTCGGAAAGACATTGGCAGCAAGACCTCCCAGACTCTATGGTCTTCCCAAGATCCATAAAGAAGGCACCCCGCTACAACCCATCGTGTCGACGATCACCTCTCCTACCTACAAACTAGTCCGGTTTCTATCAGATACTCTGTTTCCCTTCCCAGGCAAGACCTCTTCGGCAGTACTCAACTCAACCCAATTAGTCTCTATGGTCAAGGACATGGTACTATCTCATGATGACATCCTCGTCAGTTTTGATGTAGTATCTCTGTTTACCAAAGTCCCAGTACCTGACATCCTAACAATAATTGAGGACTTGGTCCAACATAGATTGAATTCGGATGTACCTGTGCTGAAATGCATACCAACTGTGGTGGTACTTGCTTTAACTACAACAGTGCATACCCACTGTGGTAGTACCTGCTTTCACTACAGTAATGCATACCAACTGTGGTGGTACCTGCTATGAGTACAGCAGTGCATACCGACTGTGGTGATACCTGCTTTCACTACAGCAGTGCATACTGACTGTGGTGGTACCTGCTTTCACTACAGCAGTGCATACTGAATGTGGTGGTACCTGCTATCACTACAGTAGTTCATGCTGACTCTATAGCAGTCTATATCGACTCTATAGCACAAACTATTAACCTGACAGTGTCGTCGTGAGGCCTAGTCCCGGGCAGAGCCCCCGGCCTCGCCTAGATTGCCCAGACAGCCGAAGTGGCACCTTGGCAGGCTGGGGGATGGGCCGCTACCCCCCCCACCATCCCCCCGCCCACGCTACAATAATACTAGCTTCTTCTTCTTCCTAGCGTTGTTCCCGCTGTGGCGCAGGGTCCGCTTTTCGGCATTGTCTTCTCCATTTGGCTCGGTCCAGGGTATCTTCAGGGGATGCGTTGACCGTCTTCATGTCTTCCTTTAATCAATCCATCCATCGCTTCTTCGGACGTCCGCGTGGACGGCGGCCCTCTGGCTCAATACGCACGGCAGTCTTGGCCACTGATGACTCTTCACTTCGCATCACATGGCCGTACCACCGAAGCCTTGCCTCAAGCATCTTGTCCGCAATGGGGGCCACACCAAGTCGCTTCCAAACGTCTTGTTCATGATACGATCCCATCGAGTGAGTCCGAGGCTCCATCTGAGCATCCTCATCTCCATGGTGTGGAGGGCTTGTTCCTGTACAGATGTGGCTGGCCAACACTCGGATCCATAGAGTGCCACCGGTCGGACAATGGTCTTGTAAATTTTTCCCTTCAGCCTATCCGGCATTTTCCGATCACAGAGGACTCCGGTGACTTGCCTCCATTTCATCCACGCCGCATTGACTCGTGACCTCACATCAGTCGTGATGCTTCCATCTGAGCTGATGGCGGAGCCCAGGTACTTAAAGACCGTCACTTTCTTCAGATCTTCTCCGTCAATGCTGATGGTGCCGTCGGTTTGGGGGCCACACTCCATATACTCCGTCTTTTTGATGTTGAACCTCATCCCGTTTTCGTCCAAACCTTCCTTCCACAGGCGCGTTTGTCTTTCCACTTCTCCTCTCTCTTCATCTGAGAGGAGGACGTCATCTGCGTAGAGAATTGACCATGGCAGGGGCGTGTGCAGGTCGGCAGTGATCGTGTCTATGCACAGGATAAACAGGAGTGGTGACAGGGCCGATCCTTGGTGCACTCCAACGCTGATGGGAAATGGCAGTGATATGCCCACTGCACACCTGACTGCACTGGTGACGTTCTTGTATAGGAGTTGCACCCAATGCACGTAGGTTTCAGATGAGGTCGTGGGGGACCCTGTCAAATGCCTTTTCAAGGTCGAGGAACGGCACGTGCACAGCTTTGTTCTTCTCTCTGTGCCTCTCCAGCAGGAGCCTCGCCGCGAATATGGCGTCCGTAGTGCCACATCCTTTGACGAAGCCGCATTGGTTGGGTGATAGGGTGATGATGTTTCTAATCCTCGTGTCCAAAACTCGCTCAAAGATCTTCATCGCATGACACAGGAGCCTGATTGGCCTGTAATTCGAGCATTCTGCCACGTCCCCTTTACCCTTCCAAATTGGAACCGTCGTGCTGGTCGACCAGGCTTCTGGGACCTCACTGGTGCTCGTGATGGTGCTGAAGAGCTGGGTAAGGAGGGCAGCACCCTGCCTGCCAAGGATCTTCCAGGCCTCAGCAGGGATATCGTCCGGGCCAGTCGCTTTCCCATTCTTCATTTTCTTGATAGCTTGTTCCACTTCGGTGATGGTGATAGGTGAAACCGGACCGAGGACGTGTTCAGCGCTAATAATAGGTGGGTGGGGAAATTCCTGGTTGCAGATTCCAGAGAAGTAGTCGCTCCAGCGTTGAAGGATGGCGGGCGGGTCTCTGAGAGCGCTGTGATTCTCATCCTTTATGCATTTGACCTGACCAATATCCTGAGTCAAACGATAGCGCGCCTCTGCCAGTTGATAGATCTTATTGGCACCTTCTGGGGTGTCCAGTTCGACATACAGTTGGTCGTATTGAGCTAATTTCACCGCTGCAACTACTCGCTTCGCTGCCGATTTGCAGTTTCTGTATTGTTGGTAATCCAGATCTGCGAGCGTTTGGCGCCACTTCTTGAAAGCTAGCTTCTTCTCTTTCACTGCTAGCTGAACTTCTTCGTTCCACCACCATATTTGCTTGTCAATGAAGTGTTTTCCCGGCTTAGTTAGCCCCAGTGCTTCCGTTGCTGCTGTGCACAGTTGGCCGGCGAGATCTTCCCAAATCGCATTCGCTGGTCGGTTGGTGTTCACGTCAATCTGATTGAGGGCGACTCTCAGCTGATCCTTGCATTCCTTCATCCGCCACCACTTAATTCGCTGCTGTCCAGTTGTTGGTGGGCGATGTCGCTGGCCAATATCCATTTTCATGTCCATGACCAGGATGCGATGTTGTGGGGCGATGTTGTCCGATGTTATGACTTTAGTGTTTGTCACCATTTTCAGCTTATCCCGCTTGACAAGCCAGTAATCAATTTGAGTTGATCTCCCACCACTGGCGTACGTAATGAGATGGGACGGTCTCTTCTTGAAGAAGGTGTTGGCGAGGACAAGATCATGGGCTTCCGCAAAGTCCAGGGCTCGGTTTCCCTCATCGTTCCGGGTACCATATCCTTGGCCACCATGGTTTCGAGGGTATCCATCCCGGGCGCTTCCAACGTGTCCATTTAGGTCTCCACCAATTACTAACTGCTCTTCTCCATTTATCGATTGCATGTGTCCATCAAATTGTTCCCAAAATTTCTCCTTGGTATCTGCTGAGCAGCCGGGCTGCGGCGCATAACAAGATACCACCCGGAGGCGTAAGTCGTTTGAGTCGATTTCGAGGGACATGAGGCGGTTGGAAACACGGTGGACGGCCACGACGTTGTCTCGTAGATTTTGGCTGACTGCGATTCCAACGCCGTTCTTGGTGTTTATTTCACCGTTGTAGAACAGTTTGTATCCTTCTTCAATCTCCCTGGCCTTTGCTCCACTCCACTTCGTTTCTTGGATGCATACGATGTCGATACGACGGGCCTTTAGGGCAGCTGACAATTCTCGACTTCTCCCTGTCAATGTTCCGATGTTGAGTGTTCCCAGCCGTAGTCGGACTAACTTCTTTAGCCTGCCCCATCCATGAGCAGGTAGCCCTCGTCCACTTCTCGCGTCGTTTGGGCGAGGACGGCGTGCGTTTCCCCCGAGGGGCGCCCAAGCTTGTTCCAAGTTGATTTGACGTTGCCATAGATGCGACACAGAAATACTTTGGCCGGTGGGTCGCTCCATCTGACGCCAAAGACCCTCACCGTTGGTTGGAATCCAGCCGGCACTGCGTGGAGGTGGTGATGGGATTTTGCCGGCCTGATGGGATTTTGCCGGCCTGATGGGATTTTGCCGGCCTGATGGGATTTTGCGCTATAATATTAGTATCTACCGACGCTATAGTAGTAACTGCACGCATTGGGGTGGGGGGGGGGGAGAAGAGAACATCACACTGTGAAGAATTTACCTCAGCGTTTTGTGATGTTTTTTGCATTTTTTATGCGAATGCGATATGCCCCCTCTACCGATTATGCGTGTGCGTTGCTAGGGGCAACCCCCGGGCAGCTTTAGCGCTGCAGGAGGAAATAATTAAATAAGTAGCATTCAATTGTTAATTTAACTACTTAAAAGTTAAATTTCGATTTAAATTTTTCGTGACTGCAGGGATTCATCTTTTTGGTTCTTTCGGTGAAGTCACGTAGAAGGGAATTAATAAAATAATAAAAATAAAACATAATAAAATATAATTCTCACGACGTTTCGACCACAACGCAAGCAGCCGTCCTCAGGTGAAGAACAGGTCTGTCGCAAAGACAGCGTCTGAATGAGCCTTACTTAAAAGTTGACGGATTGGAAAACGGAATTGCGCTGGCTCGCCACGGGACTTGCGGCATGGTACCTGACTACTCTTTTTTAACCGTGAACCCCACGGTTTGCGAGCCCAGTTCTTTGCAAGCATGCCTCCACAGACGGACAGAAAAGCTGGGACTCGCTGACCTGATGGCTAAGCATTGAAGTCAGTCCTTTGCAGCCTTTCCACCATTCCATCAGAATGGGGGTGGTATGGTGATGTCGGTATTTTCTTAGTTCCCAATGAGTCGCACATCTCCCGCAGCAATTTGGAGACTACATTCTTGCCCTGGTTGGTTAAAAGACGCTCAGGGGCACCCTTGTCCAATTCGTATCTATTGAGGAACGCCTCGATGATGGCCCCCGCTGATTGGTTGGGGAGCGGCCAGTCCATCGGCCAGCATAATAAATATTCGACGCCGACCAATAAATATTTATTCCCCCATGGGGTGGTGGGAAACGGCCCAAGGATATCTAGAGCGACTAACTCATTAATGCGGGATACCTGAATTGATTGCAACGGCGGACAACAAGGCCTGGCTGGGCTTTTCCGCCGCGCACACTGTACACATCCCGTCAGCAAATTGCCATGCCAGGCCAGAAGAAGTGAAGCTGGAGCATGACAAGAGTTTTGTGCACACCCATGTCCAACTGTCGCTCGTGTACTGCCCAAACAACCTTACCCCGTAGGGCAGTGGGCACAGACAGATACAAAAATGCAATTTATAGGTAAGATAGATGTATGTATATATATATATAAATGTATCAATTTAGATATATATCTCTGTACCTGGCGTTGCCCGGGGGAAAAATATAATTCAAAACTTCTCTTAAAAACATAACATATACAACATACACAAGTACTAAGCTATTGTGAAAGCCCGGCATTCCGTTTGTCTGTCCATTTGTCCAACAAAATTAAAAGAGGCTTCAATAAGTCCTGAATAAAAAAAGTAATAGAAAGTGGCAGGTAAATAGTTGATCTTAAAGGTTTCCGAAAATTGTCGACCTCCCCCCCCCCCCTCTCAAAAAAGTTTTACCCCCCCGTAGGCATATATACCTCCACACCCTACATACAATAGAGTGAGTAGTATCTAGTGACACTATAGGAGTAAATTGGATTCAACTGAGTCACAGACGTACTCTTTGGAGGCAACACATTTATTTATATCAACACAAAGGGGTAACTGCCCCTTTACCAGATAACAACCTATGGTGGTGGACCACCAGGCTAACTACACTAATTACACTGGGAGTAGCTACAACGGACCTTACTCCGGCTTGGGTCCTGGTCCACGTGTTGGTGACTCTTCTCGGACGCAGAACGTAGAATATAGATCTTCAGGATAACAACAGCAAAGCTGAACCCCTGTCCTGCTGGGGACCCGATGTATATGCTCCCTGGTCGTGGCTGGCACGCCCTTGGCCACGACCACCTTCTCGAATCCTCTAGCAGGATCTCGCCCGACATGTGACCACCCCTAGCCCCCAACTGAGGGCCCTTGTGTAGATCTTACCCGTCACGTGCCTTCCAGGGTCAACCAGAGGGCAATGTTCTGTAGTAACCCCATTCCATGGCTGACACTCACACCCCATTCTGTAGGGGTCGGCACTGCACGCGACTGAGCGCCATGACTCAGCACTCACCGAGCTCCTCTAGGGCCGGTACTAGACCCACATATACGGGGTGTCCGCGATGTGAGTACATCGCAAGCCATGCCTCTTTAGGGCTGGCATTACCCAGTGACATCCCCGATGTCACAACAGTAGTATCTGACTCTACAGTAGTATCTGGCTCTACAGTAGTATCTACTGACTGTATAGTAGTATCTATCGAATCTATAGTAGTAACTACTAACTCTATATTAGTATCTGCCGACTATATAGTAGTGTAGTGGGCTCAAACTGAGACTCAGACGTACTCTTGGAGGCAACACATTTATTAATACCAACACACTAACACAAAGGGGTAACTGCCCCTTCACCAGATAACTTATGGTGGTGGTTCACAAGGCTAACTACACTAACTATACTGGGAGTAGCTACGATGGACGGGACCCCAGGTTGGGTCCAGGTCCCCGTGTTGGTGACTTGTCTTCGGACGTAGTCGTAGAACGTAGAGTCTTCAGGATAACAACAGCAGCCCGTCCTACTGGGGGCCTGGCTTATATTCTGTGTAGCGGGGCTCGCTCTGCCCCTAGCCACGATCACCTTCTCGAATCCTCGAGGAGGATCTCCAACAGGACACGTGATCACCCAGCCCCCCGTTTGGCGGTCCCCGGGTAGGTACCTCCGGTCACGTGTCCTCTGACATCAACCAGAGTGCCATGGCCCTCTTGAACCCCCGTTCCGTGCCCGGCACCCTCGCACCCCATCCTCTAGAGGCTGCCACCGCACACAGCACGTGGTGCCATCCGTCATTGTCAATCAGCACTCACTGAGCCCTGTATAGGGCCGGTACTGCATCCACATTCCAGTGGTGTTGCCGATTTATTACATCGCACGACGTGCCTCTCACGGCCAGGTTTCACACAGTGACATCCCGCGATGTCACTACATCACCCCCCCCCCCCTCCCCCTTCGTAGGACTCAGCCATTCCGGCTGTCAACTCGCCTTGAATAATCAACTGACAAGGAATAACAATCTAACAACACTACATGTGCCTCAACAGTAACAATAACAAAAACAACAAATAAATACCCCAGCCCCCCTATACAATATGTACACTACCTACAATTGTACATTTAACAACGGGGAAAAGGGTGGAAGCACAGAATAACAACACGAGAGAAAAAATGCAGTAAACCGCGATGCGCAGAATCCCCTCCATCACCAACATCTCCCACCCTCACCGTGTAACAACACCCGCAAGCACAATAAAGGCTAGGTTCAGCCAATAGCCGATATGGCCTACGGAGTGCGACAACCAACTGACGGTGTGGGAGTGTGTGTGCATGGGGATCACAAAAACCGAACAGTTTTGATCGAGTCCTTGTGGCCAGGCCCCCAAGGAAGGTGGGCTCGCTCTCCCTAGAGGTCCCGGGGGGAACATCCAACTGTCTCATCGAACACCAGGCTCCTCTCGGGGAGCAGTCAGCCGGGCCGATATGTTATTGTTTTCCAAGGCCACCGGAGTCGGTGCAGATGGCGACTTGGAGCCCGTTAGTCGCGCAGCACCTGGGGACGGGACCACACGACTCCACTGAGGACCAACCCCAGCGGGCACACACCTCAGCTCGTCTGACACATCCGACACTCAGCCCCTACGTTGTGGAGATGCGATGAATACACGACAGGGCAATGAAGGGTTTGAAGTGCGATGGATGTACAAACCAGCTCTGCCAACCGAACCGAATTTGAACACACTGTGGGCGGACAACCCGAATGATATCGACCGGTCCCCTCCAGGGTTTAACTAATTTGGACGACGTTCTCACTGGCACCTATGGACAATGTAGCCAGGCTCTTTCACCTGCAAACCATTCGTGGGCGGAAGTAGCCAATTGGCGTGACGTTGAATTTTGTCTGGAAGCTTAGCGCGCTTCTGAAAGCATTTGAAGGGGAAGGCGCATGGCATCCGAGATTTTAGACTTAGCCTTGTTTGGCGTGACACATAGTTGGACATCAATCGGGGGGTCATGGTCCCTGCCAGACATTTAAAAAAATGGTGAATAGCCAGTGGACGCATGAGGAGCCATCCTGTAGGCGGCCAGGACTCCTGGAACATGCAGATGTCAATCAAGCTGGGACTCACTGACTTGATGGCTCAGCATTGAAGTCAGAGTCCTGTGCAGTCATCGTGGAGCGCAACAATACGGCTTCCTCCTCCTCCCCCCAATGAAACTTCTGACCCTTAGCCATCAAGGCGTAGATAGGTTTTGCAATGGTAGCGAACCCGGCGACAAGAAAGGCGATAATGAGACGCGAATCCTATGAAACTTCACACCTCCCCCACCGACGTGAGGGTCGGCCAAGTTCGAACACACACGGTTTTGTCCGGGACCGTCGCAATTCCCGATTTACTAACGATGTGACCGAGATATTGAACCGATTTTTGAAAGAGGTGACACTTTTGTGGCTTAAATTTGAGATTGGCTGCACGCATTTTGAGAAAGACAGCACGTAACCAGTCAAGATGTTCTTTGAACGTACGGCTGAAGACGATAACATCATCGAGGTATATCAAGCATGAGTCCCACTGAAGGCCAGCCAGGACCAACGTAGCCCCCGCGGAGTAGAGCCCCATCGGAAGCCGATTGAATCGAATAGGCCTTGAGGTGTACGAAAGGCTGCTTTGGGCCTAGAGGCTTCATCTAGTGGCAACTCTCAAAATCCGGACAGGAGATCAAGAGTAGAGAAGTAGTGGGCTCCTGCTAGAGCGTCTAGGGAATTGTCCTCCGAGTGAGAGGGTACACATCAGCCACAGATATCTTATTAAGCTTGCAGAAGCCAACACAGAAGCGCCAGCTCCCATCATGCTTTTTAACAAGAACGATAGGGGCTCCCCAGAGGCTGGTAGGTAGTGAAATGATGTCTGCGGCTAGCGTCTCATCAACAGCTAGCCTAACGTGCTCCTTCTCTGCAGGGCTCAGCCAGTAAGGGTTCTGCCGGATGGGAGCGGCGTCTCCCATCTCAATATGGTGGCTTAGAAGCGTCGTGCGGCCGATGTCAAATTTCCCCACTCTAAAAACATCAGCAAACCCCCGCAAGAGCGCCCTCAACTCATCCCGCAGAGACTCAGACAAATCTGCGCTCTCCGAACAAAGCGAATTTAGCCACATGTCATCTGAACTCTTACGCGGCGGTGTGTTCAACTCGACCCGCACACCGCCAACAACACATCCTTCGTAAAGTGCTGGCGACACATGGGCTAGCACGGTGCCCTTCTGAACAATGGATGCGTCTAACCCAGCTTTGAGAACCTGGATGAAAGGGTCCTGGTCGTTGGACACTAGAGTCTGGGCTCCAACTAACGTCAATCTCTTGGTGGCCTTATTGGAAGGTCCCAAGAGGATCCCTCCCGCGGTCGCCACCCAATCTAGTGGCTTGCACAAACATAAGGGGACCGACATTTGCGCGCCACGGAAAATCCGAACTGTTTTAGATGCCAGTGCTTGTACAATGGCGTTGGCCATACACATCCGAGCGAGAGAGGGTAAAAATGCCATACAACGGCCAATGGCAATTCGATGTATCCTTGGTCAATGATAATTTTCAAAGGCATCTTACCCCAAAAATTAGTACAGAATTGTTGTGTCTTAATCCACCAGAGCAGACCCCGGACGTACTTGTTATGAAGATCAGAGGCAAGGAAGCTTCAGTATCGACCAATCCTTTATTCCTCGACCCAGGAAGTGCTCCCCAGACCCCAGGGGCTGCGGTCCTTTATAGCTCCACACGAAGATTCACAGAATATTAGGGACCATGGACAATTACACCGAACATGAAACTTAACATATCTTCCCCCTTAAATGGTAATGTCCACATTAACCCAAGGGGGCTGGCGTAGGTGCTGAGATGTTCCCGTAGGGTGTCAGCTCACTTGTGAAGGTAAACGCTGGCGTATTTACTTTAAAGGCTGTAGCCGCAGGTTCTCGAGGAAATAACTGGTCGACGTGTCTCCTCCAGGTCTGGTTGTCTTGGATGCTGGCTCTGTATGAGACAGGTCCAGTCTTTTGAAGAACCGTTGCAGGAACCCACTTTTTTTAGTGGTGTAGTTCCAGGCATATACAGGATATCCGACATAGAACTGTCTCTCCTTAGACCGCCTTGCTTCTACATTGACCGCTAGGGGACAGCAGACGCATGACTACCGATTGGAGCCTGTGGGTTTAACACTGGGGTCACTCGTCAGGGTTACGCTGCCCCCTAGGGTCTATGAATATGTAGGTCTGGTGGTTGAAGTCTACGAGCCTCGATTTACTAATGATACAGGGCTATAATCCTGTGGGTCTCTGTGTGAGTCTATGGGTCTCTATGTGAGTCTGTGGGTATCTGTGTGGGTCTGTAGGTTTCTAAATGGGTGTATGGGTCTATGCGTTTGTGTGGGTCTCTGTGTGGAGTCTCTGGCTCCCTGTGAATCTATGGGTCTCTGTGTAAGTCTATGGATCTCTGCGTAAATATGTGGGTCTCTGTGTGTCTATGAGTGTCTATGTGGGTCTACGGGTCTCTGCGTGAGTGTGGGTCTCTGTTTGGGTCTATGGGGCTCTATGTGATGATGACTCTGTATGTGAGTCGATGGGTATCTGGGTAAGTCTATGGATATTTGTTTAAGTATTGTGAGTCTCTGTGTGTGTCTATTGGTGTCCATGTAGGTCAACGGGTCTCTGTGAGTATATGTGTCTCTGTGTGAGTCTGGGTCTCTGTGTGGTCCTCTATTTGCGTCTATGGGTGACTACGTGGGTCTTTGGGGCTCTTTGTGAGTCTCTGGGTCCCCGTGGTTCAATGTGTCTCTATTTGAGTATGAGCCTCTGTGTGAGTCTATTGGTCTATATATGAGTCTATGGATCTCTGCGTAAGTCTGTGGGTCTCTGTGTTTATCTTAGTGTCTATGTGGGTCTACTGGTCTCTGTGTGAGTCTATGGGTCTCTGCGCGAGTGTGGGTCTCTGTGTGGGGTATATGGGTCTCTATGTGAGTATATGGGTCTCTCTGTGAGTCTGTCAGACTCTATGTGAGTCTATAGGGCTCTATAGGAGTCTATAGCTCTATGTCTCAGTTTATGGGGTTCTGTGTTAGTCTATGGGTCTCTACATGAGTTTACGGGTCTATGTGTGTGTCTATGGGGTTCTTTGTGAGTCTGTGGGTCCCTGTGGGACTATTGGTCTCTGTGTGGGCCTAGGGGTCTCTCTGTAAATCTATGGGACTCTGTGTGAATATATGGTCTCTACGTGAGACTATGAGTCGCTATATGAGTCTAGTGAGCTCTCTTTGATTGTGGGTCTCTGTGTGAGTCTGTGGATCTCTGTGTGAGTATATGGATCTGCGCGTGAGTCCCTGGGTCTCTGTGTGAGAGTTGCAAATTCAGCACCGACCGAGACCCCCCCCCCTCCTCTTCACACGACCCCCCTCCTCCCCCCTCTCATCTCGCACTCCCATCTCCCCTTCCCTCCCTCCCTCCAATTTCCAATTCACTGGCCACACACATCTCCTCCTCACCCTAGCGTGCTGGGTTGCTATACGCATGTATTTATACACACTAATAGGTAGCATGTGTTTGTTGGTGCGGCTAGCGACCCCTCGCCCGGCTGCCTCTGTCTCCCCCAGTGCTGATAAGATAGAAAAAAAAACTGAACAATGTTTATTTTACCAGGTAAGGCCTACTGAGCTGTGTAGCTTTTTTTCAGACGCGACCTGGCCATCGTGAACGGCAGCTCAACGAAAGTGGCTTAACGTCATCAATAATCGTGTGGAAATTCATAGCAGCAGCCGAATACTCTAAACGCGTGATGTTGATTCTAATTGTGGAGGAAAAAATCGGAGGACCCCGAGAAAAATCCATACGACCACGGGGAGAAAGAGACACGCACAGCAGGTGTCAGGGTCGGGATCGAACCCACGCCCTTCTGCATATCAGGCGAGGGAGTTAACATCTCCTAGCCACCGTGATGATGATGAGAGAGAGAGAGACACGCAAACTCCAAATATACAGCAGCAGGCGTCAGGGTCGGGATCGAACCTACGACCTCCTGCATACCAGGCGAGGGAGCTAACATCTCCTAGCCACCGCCGCGCTCCACAACCAGGTAATCATTTGTGGCCGAGTGGACCTAGGGGAAGTCCAGGACCGGTTCAGACATTCGTTACCGACACCCGCCGTTCGCCACTTGGTGGCTGTGGCGTCAGTCCCCACCACGCTTGTGCCAGGCTAGGGGCACTTCAAAGGGTGTCACGTGAAGTGTGGAAAGCTCTTGCTGCTGGTAGGAGGAGGTCACGGGGCACACCCAGTTGCAATGGGTTGACTGCTGTGCCGGGCTAGGTGCATGAGGTCACTGCATAGATTCACGGTTGACTGAGTGAGATGACTGCCAGATGCACCACTTGTGCGTTCAGCTCTGCCAAGTTGGACACAACCGCAAAGATCCCCCGTAGAGCCTCAACAGACTGTGCCAACACCGCTGACGTGTATCCCCCCCCCCTCGCTCCTCTAGTCGTCGTTGCCTCCAAACTGCCCAGCAGCCTCAAAGTGCACCTAGCCTGGCACTGCCCAGCGGCGTCTCGAACGATCCTACGCCCACAGAGGCCGGTCTTGACATCACTGACAAATCTGCGCCCCCCACGGTGAGAGAGAGAGAGAGACGCGCAAACTCCAAATATACAGCAGGCAGTCGGCGGTCAGGATCGAACCCGCGAACTCCTTCACACAGAGGCGAGGGAGATCACATCTCGCCACCACGGCGCCCGCCTGTCCGCCCACCCACCAACGCACTAACCCACCCGCCTGCACACACTTACACTATTTACATAGATGTTTGCGAATGTGTCTACAGCATAACTTGCCAAGAGTACCCATAAGTCGGAACAGCTGGGGAGAGAGCGGCGACTGGCTCCGTGAGCCGAACACGAGTCGCTTGGCTGGCAATCAAAGACATCAGCATCACCACCATCATCACCATCAGCATCATCATCACCATGAGCATCAACATCATCACAATCAGCATCATCATCATCATCACCATCGGCATCTTCATCATTACCATCAGCATCATGATCATCAGTATCAGTATCATCACCATCAACATCACCAGCATCAGCATCAACATCATCACAATCAGCATCATCACCATCATCAGTATCATCACCATCATCAGTATCACCATCATCACCATTAGCATCATCATCACCATGAGCATCAACATCATCACAATCAGCATCATCATCATCACCATCAGCATCATGATCATCAGTATCATCACCATCAACATCACCAGCATCAACATCATCACAATCAGCATCATCATCATGCTCATCAGTATCATCACCATCATCACCATCATCACCATCAGCATCATCACCATCATCGCCATCAAAATCATCACCATCATCACCACCATCAGCATCATCCCCATCAGAATCATCACACGCATCATCATCAGCATCACCATCAGCATCATCACCATCAGCTTCATCACCACCACCACGTGACAACCGTTCTGCCCACCATGCGTGCCCCGAGCCCTCGGTTGTCCACCAGCTTGACCCTCCCCAGCGGCCAGCAACACAGAAGCGCTGCTGTCAAAGTCGTCATGTGTATGAGAGTTGTAGCTCAGCGACGTTTCGGACAATGGTCCTTCTTCCTCTTCTTCTTCGTTTTCTTCCTTCTCTGCTTCCTCCCTCCTCCCTCCTCCTCCTCATCTTCTTCTCTGCGTCGTCATCGTCTTCTTAGCGCAAGAACAACAATAATAATATTACTCCCTGGTGCTTTCGGTAAAGTCACGTAGATAGTGACTTTACCGAAAGAACCAGAGAGAATGGATTCCTGCTGTCACGAAAGCTTCAAATCAAGAAGAAGAATATTCATACTGACAGCGGAGGGGGTAAGCCAATGCATGGGCACCGAGAGGGCCTACGGGGAGATTGAGCGACGCGGGAAACGGCTCCTGGTGTACAGGGAGAGCTGCCGCTGGGGTGGATCGTGGCGTTGACACAGCATCGTGAGAAACAGCGCTGCCTCGGTTGGAGGAGGCCTTCATCCAGCAGTGGATTGACCCTGGCTTTATAATGATGTTGATGATGGAGGAGGAGGCTTGGGGAGGTCTTCATGCAGCAGTAGATTGACCCTGGCTTAATGATAATGATGATGGAGGAGGCTTGGGGAGGTTTTCATGCAGCAGTGGATTGACTCTGGCTTAATAATGTTGATGATGGAGGAGGCTTGGGGAGGTATTCATGCAGCAGTGGATTGACTCTGGCTTAATGATGTTGATGGAGGAGGAGGTTTGGGGAGGTCTTGATGCAGCAGTAGATTGCCCCTGGCTTAATGATGTTGATGTTGGAGGAGGTTTGGGGAGGTCATCATGCAGCAGTAGATTGACTCTGGCTTAATGATATTGATGATGGAGGAGGAGGCTTGGGGAGGTCTTCATGCAGCAGTGGATTGACTCTGGCTTAATGATGTTGATGATGGAGGAGGCTTGGGGAGGTCTTCATGCAGCAGTAGATTGACTCTGGCTTAATGATATTGATGGAGGAGGCTTGGGGAGGTCTTCATGCAGCAGTGGATTGACTCTGGCTTAATGATGTTGATGATGGAGGAGGCTTGGGGAGGTCTTCATGCAGCAGTGGATTGACTCTGGCTTAATGATGTTGATGATGAAGGAGTTGGGGAGGTCTTCAGGCAGCAGTAGATTGACTCTGGCTTAATGATGTTGATGGAGGAGGCTTGGGGAGGTCTTCATGCAGCAGTGGATTGACTCTGGCTTAATGATGTTGATGATGGAGGAGGCTTGGGGAGGTCTTCATGCAGCAGTGAATTGACCCTGGCTTAATGATGTTGATGGAGGAGGAGGCATGGGTAGGTTTTCATGTAGCAGTGGATTGACCCTGGCTTAATGATGTTGATGATGGAGGCTTGGGGAGGTTTTCATGCAGCAGTGAATTGACCCTGGCTTAATGATGTTGATGGAGGAGGAGGCATGGGTAGGTTTTCATGTAGCAGTGGATTGACCCTGGCTTAATGATGTTGATGATGGAGGCTTGGGGAGGTTTTCATGCAGCAGTGGATTGACTCTGGCTTAATGATGTTGATGGTGGAGGCTTGGGGAGGTCTTCATGCAGCAGTGAATTGACCCTGGCTTAATGATGTTGATGATGAAGGAGTTGGGGAGGTCTTCATGCAGCAGTAGATTGACTCTGGCTTAATGATGTTGATGGAGGAGGCTTGGGGAGGTCTTCATGCAGCAGTGGATTGACTCTGGCTTAATGATGTTGATGTTGGAGGAGGTTTGGGGAGGTCTTCATGCAGCAGTAGATTTCCCCTGGCTTAATGATGTTGATTGAGGAGAGTTGGGGTGGTCTTCATGCAGCAGTGAATTGACTCTGGCTTAATGATGTTGATGATGAAGGAGGCTTTGGGAGGTCTTCATGCAGCAGTAGATTGACTCTGGCTTAATGATGTTGATGTTGGAGAAGGTTTTAGGGAGATCTTCATGCAGCAGTAGATTGCCCCTGGCTTAATGATGTTGATGATGGAGGAGGCTTGGGGAGGTCTTCATGCAGCAGTGGATTGACCCTGGCTGCTGACAAATGACCAAACCAGCCCATATCGCCGATCTTCACACCTCTGTCAAGCACGGTTAGCTACGTACGGTGCGAAAGAAGTGCAGCGTAGTCGGATCTCGGAAACTCGGATCTCGGGAATTAAAAACTAGAACTATTTTTTTATTCATCAGGTAAGGCCCCACTGAGCTTTTCAGATCTATTTCAGAAGTGACCTGGCCACAACTGATAGCTCAACGAAGGGGGGGTTATCACGTGGGATTTTATAGCAGCCAAATACTCTAAACGCGTGATGTTGATATGAGATGTGGAGGGAAAAAGCCGGAGGACCCGGAGAAAAATCCACGCGACCACGGGGAGAAAGAGAGATGCATGCAAATATACAGCAGGCGTCAGGGTCGGGATCGAGCCCACGACCTCCTGTAGACCAGGCGAGGTAGTTAACATCTCCTAGCCACCATGATGATGATAGAGAGAGAGACACGCAAACTCCAAATATACAGCAGCAGGCGTCAGGGTTGGGATCGAACCCACGACCTCCTGTATACCAGGTGATGGAGTTAACATCTCCTAGCCACCGCAGGCGTTGAGCCTGGTTCACTCATTGAGTGGGTCATCATCACCCTACCGATATCATTACCCCTATCACTACCTCTATCACTACCCCTATCACTACTCCTACCACTATTACTACCCCTATCACTACCACTATCACTACCCCTATCACTACCACTATCACTACCCCTATCACTACCCCTACCACTACATCGACCACTACCCCTATCACTACCCAACCCCTATCACTACCCCTACCACTACCCCTATCACTACCACTGTCACTACTCCTACCACTATCACTACCATGATGACTTCCCCTATCACTACCCCTATCACTACCCCTACCCCTATCACTACCACTATGACTTCCCCTATCAATACCCCTATCACTACCCCTATCACTAACCCAACCCCTCCTTAACCCCTCCCGCCTGTCCTCCTGTCACCCCAACTGCACCTACGTGTTTAACAACATGAGCAGCAACATCCCCGCTAAGCTTCGTATCAACTCAAACACTCTCACGCTACGTTACAATTTTACGTTTGTTGTTACAGACGCCTTCGCAATGAAGGCACGACGCCATATATCTATCAATATATCTATCTAGATATATATCAATATATCTCAATAGATATATCTATAGTTATATGAATGTATATCTATATATCAATGTATCAACATAGATATATATATCTATATAAATCAGCATAAGACGAAAACATGAGACTCGAGACTTGAGAGATTTCCTGGCTAAGAAAATTCCCCCTTAACCACAAAGGGAGGAGGGAGGGGTGGGGGAGTTTTTTGGCGATTTTTCATTTAATTTGTTCGAGCAAGAATATTTATTTATTAAAACAAACTAACGCTCTGTTGGTGGTGGTGGTGGGGGGATATCATCAGCAATGTTTAACAGCAAAATCTTCTGCCAGTGGCGACGTCAGTGACGAGGGCGGCGATCCTGTTTGCCCGTGGCTCGGACCCCCCCCCTCCCCGACAAATCCCCAGCGAACGGGAACATGCAAACCACATGGAGCGCCACAAGACCTCCCTCCCTCCATCCTCTCTCTGGCGTGCGTTCAGTATGTGAAGGAAGCCGATGAGCTATAAAGCGCATTGCACGTTGTCTCATAGGTCGGGGTGGTGGCGCAACCGGCATTGGCTCACCGTGTGTGTGCCACCGTTGCCTCTTGCAATCACTCCTCGCCCTGGTCCACCAAAGCCCCTCTTGGTCTGTAGCCCCCACCGTCTGCTCTTGCCGCGCTGCTCGCATCTCTCAGGAGGATGTTTCCGCACCTCTGTGGCTGTCTGCCTGACGGTGCTGATTGTTGTTGTTGTAATTGGCGGATTGTCGACGTTGTTGTGGGTTTGCTCTCCAACCACACAACAACCGGAGTAGCGCTGAACCAATAACAAATTGGGTACGTTTTGGTTACGTGACACAAACCTTCATTAATTGTCTGTGTCGGGTGGTGTGCGGGCTTAACGACACATTCAAATTTACGAGATCTAACCACCAAAAAACCTCGCTTGTGGATCTCTCTACGTGTCACCTTCTCGCCCTCTCTACGTTCTCAACCCACGCCGTCTCTCTCCCTCTCCTCCTCCTTGGGCTCAACCCACGCTGTCTCTCTCCCTCTCCTCCTCTTCCTTGTGCTCAACCCACGCTGTCTCTCTCCCTCTCCTCCTCCTTGTGCTCAACCCACGCTGTCTCTCTCTCTCTCCTCTTCCTTGTGCTCAACCCACGCTGTCTCTCTCCCTCTCCTCCTCCTCCTTGTCCTCAACCCACGCTGTCTCTCTCCCTCTCCTCCTCTTCCTTGTGCTCAACCCACGCTGTCTCTCTCCCGCTCCTCCTCCTCCTTGTGCTCAACCCACGCTGTCTCTCTCTCTCCTCTTCCTTGTGCTCAACCCACGCTGTCTCTCTCCCTCTCCTCCTCTTCCTTGTGCTCAACCCACACTGTCTCTCTCCCTCTCCTCCTCCTCCTTGTCCTCAACCCACGCTGCCTCTCTCCCTCTCCTCCTCCTCCTTGTGCTCAACCCACGCTATCTCTCTCCTCCTCCTTGGGCTCAACCCATGCTGTCTCTCTCCCTCTCCTCCTCCTTGTGCTCAACCCACGCTGTCTCTCTCCCTCTCCTCTTCCTTGTGCTCAACCCACGCTGTCTCTCTCCCTCTCCTCTTCCTTGGGCTCAACCCACGCTGTCTCTCTCTCCTCCTCCTTGTGCTCAACCCACGCTGTCTCTCTCCCTCTCCTCTTCCTTGTGCTCAACCCACGCTGTCTCTCTCCCTCTCCTCTTCCTTGGGCTCAACCCACGCTGTCTCTCTCTCCTCCTCCTTGTGCTCAACCCACGCTCTCTCGAAGCTGCTGCGGGACTTGCTCCGCGCCATGAAGGAGCTGCGCCTGAAGCTGGAGGCACCGGGGGATGGTGGCGGCCCCCCTCCTCCTCTTTCCTGGAGTTGTGCTTCTCCTGCGCGCAGCCCCCCGGCCACAGCGACTCCGGCAAGCTACTGAAGCCCCGAGGCTGCAGGAACGTGCCCCTCAAGAGTGCCCCGAACACAGCGCTCTACACGCGCTGTGTCAAGGCGCTCTACACGTGCTGTGTCAAGGCGCTCTACACGTGCTGTGTCAAGGCGCTCTACACGTGCTGTGTCAAGGCGCTCTGCACGTGCTGTGTCAAGGCGCTCTACACGTGCTGTGTCAAGGCGCTCTACACGTGCTGTGTCAAGACGCTCTACACGTGCTGTGTCAAGGCGCTGCACTCCCGGGGCCTGGCCGACCTACCGGACACAAAATGGAGAGACCATTTCTCTCCCCTCATTGCGGCCGCCCCTCAGTGGAAACAAACGTACAAGTCTCCCGTAGCCAAACGCTGCGGTGACCTCCAGTGGAGGTTGGCACACTGCACATTGCCATCGGCCGTGTGGCTCAGCTGAATCTCTCGCCAGGGGTAACAGATTTGTGCATTTCCTGCGGTTACTCTTTGGTTCTTTCGGTAAAGTCTGCCCCACCGGTACTTACACTGCCAGCGGCTCAAACCCAATGTTCTGCCTTTTGGGGGACATCTTCAGGAAACTGGGGGTACCCTTCTACAATAGCAGCTTCGTATATAGGGTGGTGCCTTACCTGGCTAACAAGCGCCATGACCTCGCCAACTTCGCCTGTGCTCAGGCGAAGTTGGCGGTGTACAGAACGAGAAAATAGATGCTGCAAGGTGACACTGACGGCTGCTCTGCACTTCCAGTGTTCAGAGGCCTGCTCAAGGCGCGGCTCCGGCTGGAGCACGCATACCACACACATGTCGGTGATGTGCAGCGCGTCTTCTTCGAACGCTGGGGAGCCGGAAAAGCCCCTCTCTGTACCAGCGTGGACGGCACCCTCGTGTTCACCTTCTGAAGCGCTCACTCATCACCGTGGCGTCCGCGATGACTACCACAACCACGTGACTTTTCTTTCGTGTTGTGCGCGGTGCTTTTAGCGCCACATGCGTGGATTTGAAACGTTTATTTTTCATTTGTTTGGCTGGTGACTTTGTGTTTCATATCGAAATCGCCTCCAGTGCTTTTGCTGCTGGCGGCAATAAAAGTTGTTTAAAAAGTCAAAGTCTATCCCTCTCCTCCTCCTCACATGAAGCAGTCACCATCGCTCACTGAGTGTCTGCTCCTCACTCACAACTCGCTGGATGTTACCCTGAGTTCACCCCCATGACTTCCCCCCCCCCCTCTTAATCTCCCCCCTCATAACCACCACCACCGCTCCTATTTCCTCTGCACATTCCCATTGCATGACTATTACTCACTTACCCCATTTATTTAATTCGTTCATCGTAATTTACTTTCAGAATAATAATTATTCTCACTTATTCACCCACATTTATTTAATCCGTTTGTAGTGTTGTAAAGGACTGACTAATAACTTATTTATGGCACACACAGTTTATTGTCTTAATTACACAGTCCCTAACACACAAGGGGTATACGGTCCCCTTGCCCGTTAACCTGAGGAGGTACAGCCTCCGACCCTGCACAGCTCACACTCACACTTCGCTCTTATTCTAAGGAGCTACAGCCTCCGGACTTGCCGGCTATCTGATCTCCCCGCTAGCCTAGCGTCCTCCGGCTGGGACCTAGGGGAGGCACACTGACCCGCCGCTGGCCCGGCGGGTCCCCGACCCTCTGGTCGCTCAAGACCTTCGCCCTCACAAGGGCGGGAAGGCTGGGAGCCAGGGTCCTATCCAGGACCTATCTCCCCTGACTACTGGTTACACTGAGCCCCAGCCCTGACAAGGGCTGGAAGGCTTGGTCCAGGGTCCTAGCTGTCTTCAGCCGACTTGGGTCTTCGTGTAGCAGAACTCCAAGAGCTCTCAGCGCTCCGGCTTTTATACCTGTTCGTGGCCTGGTTGACCAGTCCCCGTCCACCTCATGGACCCCTCCGATTGGTCTTTCCCAATCTGGCGTTTGGATCCTACCTCACCCCATTTGACCCTGACCGTTTGATTGAGCGGGAAAACCTTGTTTACTAACTGCTCTCTCACAGCTTGCGAACAGCGAGTAGTTATCACCACTACACGTTCATCGTCATTTACTTTCAGAATAATAATTATTCTCATGATATGACTATCACTCATTCACCCCCATTCATTCAATCCACTCATCATCATTTGCTGTCAGAATAGTAACACCATGTAACACAATTTTTGTTCATGGGTCGTGTTATTTCGTAATTGCTTATGCCTAAAAAGTATAGAAAATTGCTATTATTCCCCACAAACTTTGCTTTTGTGACCAGGACAGTAATATTTAGAATTTTACCAATTTTCAATGAGAAAACGGGCGAATTTGTGTCTTTTCGTTCACATAAAGTCAGAAAAAAACATACAGATCAAAATTAACATGTATTTATATTATTATTTTATTGTTATTCTTTTTTTGTCTATCTACGTGACTTAATAACAATAAAATAATAAAAGTGAAAATAAAGTGAATAAAAAGTAATAAAAATATCACGTTTCGATCGCAACACAAGCAATCGACGATTGAATTTTGATTTAAAGCTTTCGTGACTGCAGGGATTCATCTTCTTGGTTCATTCGGTAAAGTCACGTAGAAGGGAGATAATAAAATCATAAAAATAAACATCATTTGTATTTTATTATGTTTTATCTTTATTATTTTATTATTCTATTATTTCCCTTCTATGTGACTTTACCGAAAGAACCAAGAAGATTAATCGACGATGGCTTGTGTTGATTGCTTGTGTTGCGATCGAATATTTTTTAATAACTTTATTTTAATTTTTATTAATTATTATTTTATTGTTATTATTTTTATTTTATCTACGTGACTTTACCGAAAGAACCATAGCATATCATTCCTGCAGTCACGAAAGTTTTAAGTCAAAATGGACACTGAAGGTTTGGCATTTTTTGCGGCCCTGTCAGGATCATGAAGACTTGCCTCCTGAAGGACATCACATGCCTCAGCTCTGGGGCCTTGCATCCCAGGGGAATCATTCTCAACTCAGAGATTATTTTTCTGTAACGAGATCAATCTTTTACTACGTCCTCGTCCTTGATAAATGTTACTACACTGGAGTCAAGAGCCAAATGGCTCACAGAGCTATACCTAATAAATTAACTGAACTGAACTGACAAAACGACCTTCACAGCTGGAGGAGACAGAGGCAAGGCAAACACCATTGAGCCATTGAGCTCAAAGCCCTGCTCCACCACAGTGTTGACCAAAGCCTCACAACTCATAAAGACAACAATGAATTTGTTCATGCGGGATGCTGATTTAACATTCTCAAATTAACTGATTACTAACGTAGCATATAATTACAATAACACACATTACAACTGATTACTCATCTACAACTCACATCGTAACAATTGCCTGATTACTAATCTAGTATATAATTACAATAACCCCCCCCCTCCGCCTCAAATCGTTGCACCTGATGAGTTAAATGATGACGTCACCCTGCTGCTGCTCTATTTAAGATCGGGAGCAAGAGCAGAGCCTCACCATTCTGGCGAATTGCCCGATGATGCTGGATGCAATTACCAGCGAAGCATCGTACTCAATTTTTTTTTTATGTTGTGGTTTCACGCTTCAACACACCGGTGGGCTAAAGCAGTGAACTATTTGTCTTTTGTCAACGTGACACTTTTTTGCTGATTGGCCGTGTCAGGTGGTGGAGGGTTATGACACATTTCTAAATAACGCGATCTAACCCAAAAACGTTGATTATGAATTCTTTTTCCTAGCGTTGTTCCCGCTGTGGCGCAGGGTCCGCTTTTCGGCATTGTCTTCTCCATTTGGCTCGGTCCAGGGCATCTTCAGGGGATGCGTTGACCGTCTTCACGTCTTCCTTTATTCGATCCATCCATCGCTTCTTCGGACGTCCGCGTGGACGGCGGCCCTCTGGCTCAATACGCATGGCAGTCTTGGCCACTGATGACTCTTCACTTCGCATCACATGGCCGTACCACTGAAGCCTTGCCTCAAGCATCTTGTCCGCAATGGGGGCCACACCAAGTCGCTTCCGAACGTCTTCGTTCATGACACGATCCCATCGAGTGAGTCCGAGGCTCCATCTGAGCATCCTCATCTCCATGGTGTGGAGAGCTTGTTCGTGTACAGTTGTGGCTGGCCAGCACTTGGATCCATAGAGTGCCACCGGTCGGACGATGGTCTTGTAAATTTTTCCCTTCAGCCTATCCGGCATTTTCCGATCACAGAGGACTCGCGTGACTTGCCTCCACTTCATCCATGCCGCATTGACTCGTGACCTCACATCAGTCGTGATGCTACCATCTGAGCTGATGGTGGAGCCCAGGTACTTAAAGTCCGTCACTTTCTTCAGATCTTCTTCGTCAATGCTGATGGTGCCGTCGGTTTGGGGGCCACACTCCATATACTCCGTCTTTTTAATGTTGAACCTCATCCCGTTTTCGTCCAAACGTTCCTTCCACAGGCGCGTTTGTCTTTCCACTTCTCCTCTCTCTTCATCTGGGAGGAGGACGTCATCCGCGTAGAGAATTGACCATGGCAGGGGCGTGTGCAGGTCGGCAGTGATCGTGTCCATGCACAGGATAAACAGGAGTGGTGACAGGGCCGATCCTTGGTGCACTCCAACGCTGATGGGAAATGGCGGTGATATGCCCACTGCACACCTGACTGCACTGGTGACGTTCTTGTATAGGAGTTGTACCCAATGCACGAAGGTTTCAGGGACTCCATGGAATCGAAGCGAGTGCCAGATGAGGTCGTGGGGGACCCTGTCAAATGCCTTTTCAAGGTCGAGGAACGACACGGGAGTATGAATAACATTCTCAAAACCAACAACTTTCCCAATTGGCAACATGAAGCTCTCCACGGGGACACTTTGGTCTCGGCAACCACCTGCAGGCAATGACACCTGCTGAGGCCCACAAAGTCTTTGATGGCCATACTTAAACAGGCGTGCCCAGACGGGCACGTCTTGGAAACGATACAATGAGGTCAAATAAATAAAAAACAATATTGTAGTTTCTTGTTGTGGTTTTCCCACATGACGATGATTGCTTGTGTTGCGATCGAAACATCGTGATTTAATTTATTATATATTTTTATTTTTATACCTACGTGACTTCACCGAAATAACCAAAGAGTATGGATCCCTGTAGTCACGAAAACTTCAAATCTGGATTGAATATTGTAGCGAAGAATAGACAAGCAAAAAACAAGATGTAGAAAGGTAATGAGGAAAGAAACGAGTTTGAAGAGAGAAAAACGAATAATTATCAGAACTCACACTCGCAGCCACGCTCAGTTCATTCACTCCCAGCATGCACCAGGAGAGAGAGAGAGACACGCAAACTCCAAATATACAGCAGGTGTCAGGGTCTACGAGTCTCTGTGTATCTCTATGCGACTTGAGAGCCAGGAATGGCTCACTGAGTCTTGAGACTCGGTGAGCCATTCCTGGCCCTTGAGTCTCAAGACTCAGTGAGCCATTCCTGACTCTTGAATCTCAAGAAATAGGTCACTGAGTCTTGAAACTCACGAGACAGGAATGGCTCACCGAGTCCTGAGGCTCAACAGCCAGCAAAGGCTCAGCCTCGGTGAGGTTTTCTTGAGTCAATATTTGTTGATAATTAAAACCTCCATGCCTCTGCCCCGAGTTCGATTCCCGCTCACGACCAACACCAGTTAAGTACGCGTGCATGTTCGTTTAACTTCTTTCGCACCCTACATAGCCAAAGGTGCTCATCAGTGGTACGATCATGCGAACCGGTCGTCCCCTAGGTCGACGCAGCCTCAAATGGGGACACCTGGTGTGTAGTAAACATCGCCACTGGGGGGGCGTGGTGCTGGCCACCCACCCCCTTGTGCTCGCTAGCAGCACTTGTTCCAACAATCTGTTAAGGCTATACGGGTGGGGGTCTTTGTCTTTGTGCGCGTCCATTAAAGAAGGCGGGTAACGTCTCAGGCGGTAACCCGACGCCTCCTCGTGACCTCTTGGTAAACATTTCATTTGAGACTCAAATATCACACCTGGTGGCTTGACATCCCTCCCACCCATCCCAAAGACATCGGTGGAACCATCAATTTACTCACCTGCTCACACACCTACTCACCCACCCCCTCACCCATCCATTCACTCATTCACTCACTCACTCACCCACCTGCTCACCCACCTGCTCACCCACCCCCTAACTCCAGGTAAGGCCCCACTGGGCTGCTATGTAGCTATTTTTAAGAAGCGACCTGGCCATCACAAATGATAGCTCAACGAAGTTAGCGTATCATCATCATCGTATGGGAATTCATAGCAGCAGTCTAATACTCCAAATGCGTGATGTTGATTCTAAATGTGGAGGAGAAACCGGAGGACCCCAAGAAAAATCCACGTGACCACGGAGAGAGAGACACGGAGACTCCAAATATACGGCAGCAGGGGTCAGGGTCGGGATCGAACCCACGACCTCCAGCATACCAGGAGAGGTAGTTAACATCTCCTAGCCACCGTGATGATGATGAGAGAGAGAGACACGCAAACTCCAAATATACAGCAGGGGTCAGGGTCGGGATCGAACCCACGACCTCCAGCATACCAGGAGAGGTAGTTAACATCTCATAGCCACCGTGATGATGATGAGAGAGAGAGACACGCAAACTCCTAATATACAGCAGGGGTCAGGGTCAGGATCGAACCCACGACCTCCTGCGTATCGGGCGATGTAGTTAACATCTCATAGCCACCGCGGCGCCACCCTATGGGCACGTGCGGGGGAGTGAAGGGTTTGGGTTTCTGTTGGTGTCGTGTCCACACCTGAGAATCTCCTTCTCCTCTGTTGATGTTTACAGACGTATCACGATCCACTCACCCGCGAGCACTGCGGCTCCTTCCTCTCTGTTAGTGCGTTGCGTCTGATCCACTCGCTCACCTACAAAGACAAAGATCCCCCCCACCCTCCCCGCTGTATAGCCTTAACAGACTGTTTGTGCAAGTTCTGTCTGCTAGTAGCAACCACGAAGGCCGGCTCGGTGCACGAGGGGGCGGGTGGCCGCCTTTGTCTCCCCAGTGGCGATGTTTACACACCGCACCAGGAACTCATTTGAGGCTGAGTCGACTTAGCGGAAGCCCTGGACCGGTTCAGATAATCGTCACCGGTGTTGCCGTGAGCGGGAATCGAACCCGGGTCGCCAGGTTCGTAGTGCAGCGTGCTAATCGCTGCACTACTGCTGACCGCACTCACCCACTCACTCACCTACGCACTCATTTACCCATCCTCTAAACTACTCGCCTACTCACTCACCTACTCAACTACCTACCAACTCACCTACTTGCCATAACACTCGTTTATCCACCAACTCACCTACTCACCTACTCACTCGCCAACTCATTCACCTACCCACTTATTTACCTACTCACTCAGCAACTTACCTACTCATTGACCCACCCACTCACCTTCTCACTCACCAACTCATTCACCTACTCATTCACCTACTCATTTACCCACCCGCTCAAATATTCACTCACCCACTCACCTCCTCACTCACTAACTCACTCACTCAATTAC
This sequence comes from Lampetra fluviatilis, assembly GCF_964198595.1. Classification (NCBI taxonomy): domain Eukaryota; kingdom Metazoa; phylum Chordata; class Hyperoartia; order Petromyzontiformes; family Petromyzontidae; genus Lampetra; species Lampetra fluviatilis. The sequence continues at coordinate 2,564,095 of NC_136331.1, forward strand.
TCACTCACCTACTCATTCTTATTCTACAACGACTCCAGTACTTATGAACAGTCGACTTACAAATGTTAAAAGATACGAACAAACCTGTCCCCTTATGTCCAGTTGCAGCTGTTGTTATCTGTTACAAGTTGATTTGTGAAGAAAAGACGAGAACGACTGGGCAGACATCTCTTGGTAAGTTTTTCAAGACAGTAGGGAGGACACACGAGCACCAAAGGGATCTAGCATTTACATCGACAAAACATGAAGAAATAGTGGCTTCTACATCTGCAGAACGTGAAGAACCAGTGGCATCTACATCTACATGAATAACCAGCGGCATCTACATCTGAAAAACGTGAAGAAACAGTGGAATCTACATCTGCAGAACGTGAAGAACCAGTGGCATCTACATCTGCAGAACATGAAGAACCGTTGGCATCTGCATCTGCAGAACATGAAGAACCAGTGGCATCTACATCTGCAGAACAAGATGAACCAGTGGCATCTACATCTGCAGAACATGAAGAACCAGTGGCATCTACATCTGCAGAACCAGATGAACCAGTGACATCTACATCTGCAGAACATGAAGAACCAGTGGAACCTACATCTCCAGAACATGAATAACCAGTGGTATCTACATCTACAGAATATAAAGAACCATTGGCATCTGCATCTGCAGAACATAAAGAGCCAGTGCATCTACATCTGCAAAACGTGAATAAAAAGTGTCATCTACATCTGCGGAACGTGAAGAAATAGTGGCATCTACATCTCCACAATGTGAAAAGCAGGGGCATCTACACCTAGAAAACATGAAGAGCCAGTGGTTTCAACGTCTGCAGAACGTAAAGAATCAGTGCCAACTACATCTACGTGAAGAACCAGTCACATCTACATCTGCAGAACGTGAAAAACCAGTGGCATCTACATCTATAGAACATGAACAATTAGTGGTATCTACATCTGCAGAACGTGAATAACCAGTGGCATCTACATCTGCAGAGCATGAAAAACAAGTGGCATCTACATCTGCAGAACGTGAAGAACCAATGGCATCTACATGTAAAAAACATGAATAACTAGTGGCTTCTACATCGCCAGAACGTGACGAACCAGTGGCATCTAAATCTACAAAACATGAAGAACTAGTGACATCTAGATCTACGGAACATGAAGAACCAGTGGCATCTTGATCTCCAGAACATGAATAACCAGTGGCATCTACATCTACAGGAGATTATTCGACTTTTAAAGCCATTCCCCGTGTCTAGTGTACACGCCGTACAACACGTTTGGAATCGACAGGAGCAAAATTGGACTTACGAACAAATCGGCTTACCAACAGTACCTCTGGCTTCATATTCTTAGGTTTTTTCGGTAAAGTCACGTAGGTAAAAAATTTAAATTAATAAAAGTAAAATAAAAATTAAATTAAAATCACGACGTTTCGGAGGCAACACAAGCTTCCGTCTTCAGGTGGAACCGTCACAGCACGATAGCTGTATCACTTGATACAGCTACCGTCACAGCACGATAGCTTTATCAAGTGATACAGCTACCGTCACAGCACGATAGCTGTATCAAGTGATACAGCTGAAGACGGAAGCTTGTGTTGCCTCCGAAACGTCGTGATTTTTATTTTACTTTTATTTTACTTTTATTAATTTTAATTTTTTACCTACGTGACTTTACCGAAAAAAACCTAAGAATATGAATCCTTGCAGTCACGAAAGCTTCAAATCTAGAATTAAGTACCTCTGGCACCTAGCTCGTTCGTAAGTAGAGGAGTCCCTCTATATGTATAATCGGTGACGTTGCAGACCATGGTCCTTTCCTTCTGTAGGTCAATCGTTGGACACGTGTTCCCTTATATATTTATTTATATTTTCCTTTGAAGAAGTCCCCGGCGTCGTTGCCTCATGGGTTCAAATGAAAATTAACGACACGGCGGGTTTTTTGCTGTTGGTTTATTCCGATTTAACACGCCTCTACTGATAACAATGCAGCAACGGGTGTGTGTAGGTGTGTGTAAGTGTGTGCTCGCTAACAGCACTTGCCCCAACCGCCTGGTAAGGCTATACAGAGAATATTTATTTGTGGGGGGGGGGGCGATTGTGCAGTGGAGATAGGAGATGTTAACTACCTCGCCTGGTGCACAGGAGGTCGTGGGTTCGATCCAGACCCCGATGCCTGCTGCTGTATATTTGGAGGTTTCGTGTCTTTCTCCCCTTGCGGTGGTCATGTGGAATTTTCTCCGGCACCTCCGGTTTTCCTTCCATATTTATAATGAACGACGCGCGTTTAGACCATGTGGCTGCCGCTTTATATTCCCACAGGATGATGACGATGATGATAAGTCAACTTTCGTACAGCTATCATTTGTGGCCAGGTCACGTCTGAAAAAATAGCTACGTAGCTTCGTGGGCGTGGTAAAAAATAAAAATTGTTTTGGTTTATTAATGGTTATCGCACTGCACTACGAACCCGCCGACACGATGTCGATTCCCGCTCACGGCCAACACCAGTGACGATTATCTGAACCAGTCCTGGGCCTCCTCTAGGTCGACTCAGCCTCAAATGAGTGCCTGGTGCGGTGTGTAGTCAGCATGGCCACTAGGGAGACAAAGGCGGCCGGGCGTGATGCTGGCCACCCCACACCTTAATTTTCCGTTCAGGCCTGCATAGATGTCCGCTAACAGCACTTGCCCCAACAGTCTGTTAAGGCTATACGTGCGATCTTTGTCTTTGTTTCTGGAGCGGTGGTGCAGTGATTAGCGTGCTGCCACTACGATCCCGATTTCCGCTCAGGGCCAACTTTCCGTGATCGCGAATATCTCAACTGGTCCTGGGTTTCCCCTAGGTCGACTCAGCCTCAAATGGGTACCCGCTGCGGTGTGTAGTAAACATCGTCACTGGGGAGACAAAGGTGGCCGAGCGTGGGGTCGACCGCCCACCCACCTCGCGTGCCGTGCCGGCCTTCACAGGTGCTACTCGCAGACAGCACTTGCCCCAAAAGTCTGCTAAGGCTATACGGAGGTGGGGTTATCTTTGTCTTTGTAATGCCAAGTCAGATTGCATCGTTGCACAATGTGTTCCGTTGTAACAACTGGACTCGTCCTGCTCTAGAGGAGCAAAGCGTTGGGGTCACCACTGCACACGTCACACGCCCCCGATTGACATGATTGGCTACGGAGGCGAAACAAGTTCAACACACAGTACATACGTACTCCACCATACACTGCTATACACTACATGCTACACTACTTTGCACTACTATACAATACACTACTATACATTACACGACTATACACTACTATACATGACACTATACATGACAATATACTACACCTTCTTGGTTCTTTCGGTAAAGTCACGTAGCAGGAAAATAATAAAATAATAAAAATAGAACATAATAAAATAATTATCGCGACGTTTCGGCCACAACGCAAGCAGCCGTCGTCAGGTGGAGAACAGGTCTGTCGAGAAGACAGACCTGTTCTCCACCTGAAGACAGACCTGTTCTCCACCTGAAGACGGCTGCTTGCGTTGTGGCCGAAACGTCGTGAGAATTATTTTATTATGTTCTATTTTTATTATTTTATTATTTTCCTGCTACGTGACTTTACCGAAAGAACCAAGAAGATGAATCCCTGCAGTCACGAAAGCTTTAAATCGAAATATACTACACTATACACTACTATACACTACACTATATACTACACAATACACTACTATACACTCCACTATACACTACACTATACACTACACTCTACACTACTATACATCACACTATACACTACTATACATTATTTATATTACGTAACCACGACGCGTGTGCCAGGTTATGTGCACGTTGAGGCCACGTGAAGTGTCGAATGCCCGCTGGCAGGAGGTCACGGGGTAGACCCAGGTGCCACGGGTCGACTGAGATGACTGGCTGATGCAACACCTGTGCCCCCTATTGTGCCAACTTGTGTTTTTATCTTGATTTTAAGCTTTCGTGACTGCAAAAATCCATACTCTTTGGATCTTTCGGTAAAGTCACGTATCCACCCGGCGCAATTCTCGTTGTTGTGAGCGTCGCTCCTCTGCACTCCGTTATTGTTGGAGGGCGACTGCCTCCAACTGCTCAGTAGCGTCCTTCACGAGCCTCCTCCACAGAGGCCGATCTTGACACCGCTAGTACCAGTCATCGGCAAGTCCACTCAGCTCCACATCCTCCTGTACCACATCACTCCATCTCTTCTCCAGCCCGTGCTTCGCCAATTTAGCTCCCGCAGGCAAGGCCAACGTAGCCTTGCATGCCAGAGGAGCTCACCGATGGGACTTTGTCCAGATCTTTCGAGGATTTGTGAGCTCCTCACACAATCCGGCCTGGGTAAACCCAAGATGGATCGTAGGCAGGCCAGCCTAAATGTTTCCATCTTCTTCTGCCCACCTTCTTAAAGAGGGGGACAACTAGGGCATCCTTCCAATCATGCGGAACCCGTCCAGTGGTCCAGACTGTTATTATGATGTCATGTAGGGCAGTCTGTGCACAAACGCCACCCTCCATCTGCATTTCGCTTGGGAGATCATCTCTGCCCGGTGCCTTTCCTGGTCTCAGACTCCGGATCGCCGTCAGTACTTCTCAACAGATGGCACCTCAGCCAGCCACTCACAGGGGGTGACTTTTTCTTCCAATATTTGAGGCACCGCAGCCTCAGCAGGGTTATCCCCACTTTGTCCCATGATGTTTTCCCGGCTTAGCCTCGAATCAGCACTAGAGATACAAAGGCGGTCGGGCGTGGTGCTGACCACGGGCCCTCCCCTAAACTCGTGTACCGTTCTACATATGTGGAACTCGCTAACAACTGCCCTAACAGTGTTTTTAAAAGCTATGAACTTCCTACTATAGTATTTTATTTTACCAGGTAAAGCCCCACTGAGCGATGTGGCTTTTCAGAAGCGACCTGGCTATCACAAATGATAGCTCAACGAAGTGGGCTCATCATCAACGTGTGGAAATTTATAGCAGCAGCCAAATACTCTAAACGCTTGACGTTGATTCTAAACTGGAGAAAAATCCACGTGACCACGGAGAGACATGAAAACTCCAAATATACAGCAGAACCTCCTGTGATGATGATGATGATGAAAGAGAGAGATACTAGGTGAGGGAGTTAACATCTTCTCGCTATCGTGGCGCCCTATAGAGGGGTGTTTGTCTCTGTGCGAGTCTTCATATTTATGTACAGTAGTGACATTGAATGAGTCACTGTAGCACGTGCGCTGGGAGATTGGTCGACAATGGGATTCGGGGTAGCAGCCCGTTCTACCAGTTGGACCTGTGGGCCAAGCCTGGAGCCTTCTGGAGGATCCAGAAGGGGGCGTGTCTGAGGGCGGAGCCTGGTCACGCTGGGGAGAATAAAAGGCACGCTCCGACTCCCAGTCGCGGCTGTTGACATCGGGAAAGGAACTTGTCATGCTGCTGTCGGCGTGGTCTTCGCCTCTTCAAGCTATGGTTCTGGAAGCATGTTGACCGTCCCGACGTGGTATTGAGTTATCCCCAATGGCTGTAAGAGCCGGAATAAACAAGAGGGATAACGCCTCCTACTCGTGTCTCTGAATTAGTACAAACATTTGGTGTCAGGAGTGTTAACAAAAAAAATCCTTTTTTGTGGGTTGTTAGGAATCAGCTGCGTGCTGATTTGGTGAAGTTTTTCATGACTTTGCTGTCCTCCGCCCTACCGGCCTCCACTCCTCTGGACCCAACACATCCACCTCATACATCTCCATTGCTGTCGGTGTCGAGTGCACACGCCATCGTCCTCCATAGAGATACGGGGTGCAAAGATGGTGCTTCGGTGCATGATTGTTGGCCACAGGGGTCCAGGGAAAAAGAACCGCATTGCTACTCCGTGTTATGGCAGCAGGAGCAGGATCATCCAGAGTAAGTGGATTTGTGCAGGGTGCTGAGGTGCGGGTGCTCATAGATACGGGAACATCCGCCACCATTGTTTCGGAGTTTATTTACAGGACGTTGCCGTCGACAGTGGGTTGCCTTGGTCCTGTGATTAGTCCTTGTGTTGCCGCTAATGGTGGGAGCTTAGGTATTGTGGGCCATATTGTGGCATCGATACAGATTGGATATATTGAATGCTCGGGCCTGGTATTAGTTTAAAGTTCATTGGCGGTACTGTGTTTATTGGGGACCGATTTTTAAAGAGAATGTTTCCCCAGATTTGGATTGACCAGGGTTGTGTTGAGTTACTGTCGGGGCTTCGGTTGAGATTTTGGAGTCCCCTACTGGGTTATGTATGGCTAACGCTGTGGTTCGGGCCCTGGTGCGTGAAACTGTTAGGGTTCCCCCGGGTGCACAGATGCTCGTACCCTTGAGGCTACGGAAGCGGCTCGACCAGGAAATCACTGAGGGTGGGGTTATTTTAACCCCTTTGACTAGAGCGGTTTGTGGTCTCACTTTGATAGGGGCCCAGGCGATAGTGAGGGGGGATCAGGAGCCCTTCCTGCAAGTATTAAATACTGGGCTGGGTACCATGGTCATATAGGCAGGTACGGTGTTGGCGGCGTGTTGTGGAGAAACGAATGATGTAACCACTCGGGTCGTTGCTGCGGTTGAACAACAAGTGGTGTCGGATGACTCGTGGATGGATCCATTGTGTGCGGGTAATCCGGATTTGTCGTGTGAGCAAAGGGGCAAGTTGCGGGCATTGCTTCAGGAATTCTCCGATGTATTTAGTAAGGGTAAATTCGATGTGGGCCACATGTCCCTGATGCACCACCATATTGATACGGGTGGCGCCACTCCCATTCGTTAGAACTCATTTCGGTTTAGTCCGAAGGAGAAGGACTACGTTCGTCAGGCGGTCGACGTGATGTTCGCCGCCAATATAATCTCCCCATCAACTAGTCCATGGGGTGCTCCCATTGTCCTGGTTATAAAAGAAAGACAGGAGTTTGCGATTTTGTGTGGATTTTCGGAAATTATTGTCGTGGTTTTGGCAGTTGCCCCTGGATGAAAGTAAAAAACTTAAAACCGTGTTCCGGACACTGCAAGGGCTGTTTCAATTTAACGTACTTCCGATGGGGCTTCACTCAGCTCCAGCCACATTCCAGCGACCTATGTATTACGTAATTGTCTTTGGTTGCACGTTCCGGGAACATCTACAGTGGTTGCGTGCAGTATTTGTTAAAATGCGGGCGGTTAATATGAAATTCAAGCTGCAAAAATGTTACCTCCTGCAGAAGTCAGTTCGGTACCTGGATCACTTTGTCAGCGAGTCTGGGATCGCCACGGACCCTGCAAAGACTGCGTGCATGCATGAGTGGCCGACCCCCACGTCGGTGGGTGAGGTCCGCAGTTTTGTGGGGTTCGTGCCTGGGTTTGCAATGATCACAAAGCCGCTCCACGCTCTCACGGCAAAAGGCCAGAGGTTTCGGCAGGGGAAGGAGGAGGCCTAGTGAACGCACCCCCCTTCGGTACCCCAATTTCACCTTGCCGTTTGTGTTGGATACAGACGCCAGTGATACTGGGATTGACGCCGTATTGTCGCAAGTGGAGAACTGGGTGGAGAGCGTGTTTGCTTATGGTAGCCGAGTGCTGTCCCCCGCAGAGCTGTGCTCTTGTGTCATGCACCGCGAGTTGTAGCAATATGCACTACACGTTGACCAGCCGTCGGTGCAACTCTTGCGATGGTTGGAAATTTTGCAAGATTATTCGTTCAAAGTCACCTATAGGAAACGGTCTGCCTTTGAAGGAAAAATTGTGCATTGACACATCAAGGATGGATGTAAATTGGAGTGCTGAAATGAAGGAGATGAATATCCATAACGTATCGGGAATTGTGTCGAAATCCAGCACCCTCACAAGCACAAAAAGGTAGACACCACGAGGCACAGAATTGAATCGACTCACTGGCTCTACAAACGTGCAGATTGTTGCAGAGAGAGCAATTGCCACTGACAACGGAGCACAAAAGTTGGTGGTGTGTGCGGATTCTGGTTATGTACAGCACGACTTTACACCACACGGCCTCACAGAACGAGAGAGTGACATGAGAAATTACAAAAACGAATCAGCAAACCGTGATCGAATGATCAAAGCGATAAACACTATTAATCAGGTGGATAATGTGACGTGGCATAAAAGGGTAAATGGTTGCTCTAAAATATCTGGTCATGAAAATATTGTTAATGATCATGAAAATGCCATAGACGAACCAAGTTTGAAGGACATTGCGTGGAAAGCAGCATGTCAAAATAAAACCAAACGTGGTAAACCGGACACTCGTAACTTGGTAAAAACGTGGCAAGGAGGTAACATGAAAACAACGCATGAGTGTGTTCGAAACCGCTACTTAGCGTTTCCCAGGAATAAAAAAAAAATTTCACAGTAGTTATGATGGATAAGAACCGATGTAACTTGTTGCCTCCATGTTTAACATTTTGTTTTTCTTTCTTTGCTTATTTCAAATGTAACCATGCGAAGTTTGTGATACGTACGTGCGCGTTAAGGAAATGCAAGCAAAACACGAGGGCGGTTGATGAGTTCGTAATGGAAAAAGGGCATTTATTTTGTTTAAAAATAGCCAGTGGCCAAATTGACCACTGATAATTTTTAAAAGGGCGGATTGTTGTATTTATCCCCCTTTTTCCAAAAATGTATATGAAGAATAATTCTGCCAATAATATATTTTTTTAATAGACGCCAGGGGCAACTTGGGAGCAAGCAAAGGCCGTAACACCTAACCCTCACCACAGCTGCAGTGACACGCTTGCATCAAAAGGCCAGAGGGCAGGAGAGGAACCATAAAGGATAATAAACCCCTTCCCGTACACACACAGAGAGAGAAGGGGGAGAAAAATCGCAAATGGGGTTAAAACAATCACGTCCACTTCAAAAGGCCCCCACACAATACAGGCAGTAGGCGTCACGAGACATATATAATTAAAAAAATTCAGCTCCCTAAATACCATGATTAAAAGTTCTAAAATTGGCAACAGGGAAAGCAAACAGACGGGTTTTGAGCCATATTAGTTAAACAAAGTTACAAACTTAGCGACAAAGATTAAGCAAACATTATCTATTCTCACCCTCACTCCAATTAAAAACCAGACTACAGTCTGCACCAGGGGGTCGTGAATCCTCATTTGTTAATTCAATACCGATGTTCTGGTTGCCTTTGGTGGTTCTCTACACGACCTGATAAAAGGAAAATAATGATAATAATTATGGCAGTCAGGATCGTTCCTAAGCCAAAGCGAATTACCTAATCCCGGCACATCAGATAATAGTAATGACTCGAGAACGGGTAGCGCAGGCCCAGGATGCAGGCAGTGAAACAAAGGTTAATAAACCCTATGAAAACACGTAGTAATAATAATTCTAAACAAACCAAAAACAAATTTAAAATTTATTATTACGAATAGTATACAAGGGTCATCTAGAGGAGTTAAGCGCGAAATAAGTCAGTCATACCTAACCAAGATGTAACATACTCCATAGGAAGGGAGCCTCACAGCCGTCTTTGTCTTCCCGAAGCAACGGGACAGCGCAGCGGGCACATCAGAGCAGGGAAATGCCCCTCCTAAAAGGTTTTATTGCAAGTTGGGAATCTGTGTCCACACACAAGCGAACAAATAAAAAGTATGGTTCCGGCCCTTTGAAGCCAGGCTCGGAAGCAGAGTGTTTTTTCCAGATATATACCGAGACACGATCATCTCAACTCAGATCATCGGAGCTCATCGGAGCTCAGCTCATCACCGGGGCTCAGCTCATCATCACCACCAGCACCACCGACACAGGAGACTCAGCAAATTCAGAAAGTATGGAGGGGCTCGCTGAGTAGCGACGTGCTAAGCCAAGCAAAGGTCTGCACCACCAAAGAAGTATCGCTACACCGAGCCGAGATGCGAGTGAAACTGACGGAGATTTCAGTTATCAATCTCGTGCAATAGCGAAGACACCCAACGTCAACTCAACGTCAATCCAGCAACGAACGAGAGCATCGTTTATCGCCACAGCACCCGGAGCCGGCGAGCGCGCACAGCCGCGTCGTTCAGTGCCCGAGCACAACGGTGCCAGCCACCAGCGCACGAGCGAGCGCGCACAGCCGCGTCGTCCAGTGTCCCGAGTACGGGTTCCAGCTGCCAGCCGTCAAGCGCCGCCGGGCACCACCGGCACCACCGGGCACCACCGGACACCACCTAGCGACCGAGGTTCTCCAAGGACAGCATCGGGCTGACGCCGCTCATCTATCAGCGGAGAGAGAAAGTTGCAGCTCGCTGCAACCCCGCACGTGCGAGAGGAAACTCCAAGCCGTTCGTATCCCCTCCCCCACTCACGAACCCAGGGAAGCAATCACACACGCACACATCGACATCCCCAGGGCTCATGCAAGAATGTATCTAAGAGACAATTCACCTCTCCCACACAATGGGACCGACCCTAGACAATCATAAGAAGACTAATTATAAAGTATGAACACCAGCTGGCCGTGAGGAAGCGTGGCCCATCGAGTGATTAAGAATCCGTCGGTTATAAGTGTATTGGGCGTTTTTTGTTTTCTTTTATCGCATAAACGACCAATAGATTCATCGTTGCAAACTATACTCTTGAATCTTCATCACAAATCTACTCTTTTAGAGAGAGAGAATATCGTTTCAAACCTGTTCCATTATCATATAATCTCGCTTAAGAATGAATTAAAGCTGAGCGAGAGATACGCTCTCCCATAAAGAACACACGCACGCCCGCACGGCACCATTGTTCCAAACATTTCGCAAAAAATTTAATCTTGCCGACGAATCTATTGACGTATGCTTTCGCCTTTGGGGTATAATACAGTGAGGGAAAAAAGTATTTGATCCCCTGCTGCGTTTGCCCACTGACAAAGAAATGATCAGTCTATAATTTTAATGGTAGGTTTGTTTGAACAGTGAGAGACAGAATAACAACAACAAAATCCAGAAAAACGCATTTCAAAAATGTTATAAATTGATTTGCATTTTAATGAGGGAAATAAGTATTTGACCCCTCTGCAAAACATGACTTAGTATTTTGTGGCAAAACCCTTGTTGGCAATCACAGAGGTCAGACGTTTCTTGTAGTTGGCCACCAGATTTGCACACATCTCAGGAGGGATTTTGTCCCACTACTCTTTGCAGAATTTCTCTAAGTCATTAAGGTTTCGAGGCTGACGTTTGGCGACTCGAACCTTCAGCTCCTTCCACAGATTTTCTATGGGATTAAGGTCTGGAGACTGGCTAGGCCACTCCAGGACCTTAATGTGTCTCTTCTTGAGCCACTCCGTTGTTGCCTTGGCCGTGTGTTTTGGGTCATTGTCATGCTGGAATACCCATCCACGACCCATTTTCAATGGCCTGGCTGAGGGAAGGAGGTTCTTACCCAAAATTTGACGGTACATGGCCCCATCCACCGTCCCTTTGATGCGGTGAAGTTGTTCTGTCCCCTTAGCAGAAAAACACCCCCAACGCATAATGTTTCCACCTCCATGTTTGACGGTGGGGATGGTGTTCTTGGGATCATAGGCAGCATTCCTCCTCCTCTAAACACGGCGAGTTGAGTTGATGCCAAAAAGCTCCATTTTGGTCTCATCTGACCACACCACTTTCACCCAGTTGTCCTCTGAATCATTCAGATGTTCATTGGCAAACTTCAGACGGGCATGTATATGTGCTTTCTTGAGCAGGGGGACCTTGCGGGCGCTGCAGGATTTCAGTCCTTCACGGCGTAGTGTGTTATCAACTGTTTTCTTGGTGACTATGGTCCCAGCTGCCTTGAGATCATTGACAAGATCCTCCCGTGTAGTTCTGGGTTGATTCCTCACCGTTCTCATGATCATTGGAACTCCACGAGGTGAGATCTTACATGGAGCCCCAGGCCGAGGGAGATTGACAGTTCTTTTGTGTTTCTTCCATTTGCGAATAATCGCACCAACTGTTGTCACCTTCTCACCAAGCTGCTTGGCGATGGTCTTGTAGCCCATTCCAGCCTTGTGTAGATCTACAATCTTGTCCCTGACATCCTTGGAGAGCTCTTTGGTCTTGGCCATGGTAGAGAGTTTGGAATCTGATTGATTGATTGATTGCTTCTGTGAACAGGTGTCTTTTATACAGGTAACAAGCTGAGATTAGGAGCACTCCCTTTAAGAGTGTGCTCCTAATCTCAGCTCGTTACCTGTATAAAAGACAACTGGGAGCCAGAAATATTTCTGATTGAGAGGGGGTCAAATACTTATTTCCCTCATTAAAATGCAAATCAATTTATAACATTTTTGACATGCGTTTTTCTTGATTTTGTTGTTGTTATTCTGTCTCTCACTGTTCAAATAAACCTACCATTAAAATTGTAGACTTATCATTTCTTTGTCAGTGGGCAAACGTACAAAATCAGCAGGGGATCACATACTTTTTTCCCTCACTGTAAGTGCTTTTATTGCCCTTCATATGAATATCGTTGCATGCTTGTTTTAAGACTCTACCTGTTGCCGGATGTGCTCGTTACGCGGTGGAATTAATGATATGTGCGGTTGAAAAAGAAAAAAAACAGTGATGGTTAAATGTGCTGCTCACTGAGAGAAATCTCCCCGATGGTGCCGTGGATAATTTCGAGCATGAGAGTTCGCATATTAGAGTGTCATATTTTTGTTTAGAATTAAAATTGCTTAACACAGAAGTATTTTGAGTGTTTCTTTCCAAGTCCATGCATAACTCTTATTGATAAGAACTGTATCCTGCGTTGACATATTAATTTAGAGACCTAACATAACATAAACACACTAAGATAATCAATAAATGTTAATCAAAGATAATTGTTTCATCCCGATTGATACAACTCTGGATAACGAAGCTAAGCCTAATTATCATAACTGCCCACATTAACATAATCGCAAGCAATTTTCCAATCTTCATTAAATTTTTATAATTTTTATCAAAATTTCATAACCCGACATATACAACAGTTATCACCGAAGAGCCAGTGCGTGTGTATTATGGGCGCCAGCCGTTGTAAGCAGGTGGAGGCGGGGGGAGCCGGGCACCGTTGTAGCGTCGGTAGATGCTCTGTCGCCCGTAGTGGAGGTGGCACGTGATAACACCATTGGTCTTGCGCACAAAGAATGGGGGCGCCTCCAGGTGGAGGACGCCTCCTTACAAAAAATACGGCACTGCGTTGGTGCACCAAGCGATAGAAAGGGTCCAGGGGGTATGTCCCCCATGGTACTCTGAGATGAGCTACTAATGCGCTGAGATACAGAGGTACAGCGTTACTGTATCGTTGTACCAACTGCTCTGTGGGGTAGGGTAACGAGAGCTGCCCATGTGCGGCTGATGCACCTAGGGGTGCAGAAAACATTATCGATGTTGAAGCGTGACTTCTTTTGGCCCGGGATGTCAGAAGACGTCCACAACTTGCTTAAAGGTTGTGTGGAATGTGCTCGCCGGAAGCCCCTGCCGAGGCTAGCCCGACCACCGTTGCAATCTATCAGGGTGTCCCGTGCAAATGAGCTCGTTGCCCTCGACATCGTTGGGCCATTTCCCACCATTCCGAAGGGAAATAAATTATTTATGGTCGGGGTCGAGTACCTGTCGCGGTGGCCGGTGGCCGGTGGCATGGCCCCTGCCGGATCAGTCGGTGGCATCCATTACGGACGCGTTCCTGCATGGTTACGTGTTGGATAAAGGGGCCCCGGAACGTCTCCTTACGGACCAAGGTCGAAATTTTTCTTCGAAATTGTTGCAAGAGGTATGTGATTTGTTGGGTACAAAGAAAATTCGAACTTCGCCCTACCATCCCCAGACTGACGGAATGGTAGAGCGTTTACATAAAACTCTTACGTCCATGTTGTGCCAACAAGTCAATGAGGCATAGTCTGATTGGTACCTACACGTTCCGGGGGTTCTTGTGGACTAAAGGATGGCCCCTTATGCCTCTACCGGGTTCTCCCCGGTTTTTTTATGTATGGAGAGAGTGTGACCCCCACCCATGGAAGCCCAGTTAAATATTGAGCCGAGCAAGAAGAGAGCCACTGTGCCGGGACTTATGAGCCTCACCCTTAAGTGGTTGACTGAAGCACAGGAGGCGTCTCGTGGCAATTCGGCCAAGCGGCAGGCTGAGAATGAAAAACTGGCTGGGCTTAAGGAGTCCGGAAACCCGTGTAAGCCTGAAGACAGGGCATGGCTGCATTGCCCCCATGTGCCTCTAGGCACGTCTCCTAAATTACATAGACCATGGCAGGGCCCGGTGCAGGTAATTGAGGTGAGGAGGCCGCAGTGTGTGCAAATTTATGTTGGTCGCAGGCGTTGGTATGTGCACCTGTCACGACCTGATGCCATATTTTCTACCTTATGAGGGCGTGTCATCTCCACCATCTGATTTCCGGGTGTTTGATGTGTCCAATGATGCGCCTCGGCGAAGCTCTGTTCCTCCATCTGCAGGATCCCAGGGCCTAACGCCCGTGGAACTGCCGGCGGCGCCACCCGCAGGCGGATCAAGGTGGACGGGACGAGCCACCCACTTCTTCTCTTCCGCCATCTCCGTCCCGGGAGGGACCGTGCCCATTGGGCCATCCTCGGATTATCCCCAGGGTCCCCATAGGACCCGTGCTGGACTCATATAGAGGGGCCGACGACATTGACCCATTCCAAGACAGTTCGGTTCAGATGACCACACCTACTTGTCGTTCGGTTGCTGTTATTTTGGGGGCTGGATTGTTGCCATGCATTGCGAATGTTGCGTGGATATTGTTGTTTCATCGTCCCACTGCACTGCATGACGTATAAAGGTCAGCCAGCACGGCTGTTTTTTTCACGGGGGGGGGGAGGGGGTGATGTAGTGACATTGAACGAGTCACTGTAGCGGCTGGCGCTGGGAGATTGGTCGACAATGGAATTAGGGGTAGCATCCCCTTCTACCAGTTGGACCCGTGGGCCAAGCGCGGAGGCTTCTGGGGGATCCAGAAGGGTGCGTGGCCGAGGGCGGAGCTTGGTCACGCTGGAGAGACTAAAAGGCGAGCTCTGACTCACAGTCGGGGCTTTTACCATCGGGGATGGAACTCGTCATTCTGCTGTCGTCGTGGTCTTCGCCTCTTCAAGCTGTGGGTCTGGATGCATGTTGGCTGTCCTGACCCGGTATGGAGTTATTCCTTATGTCTGTGAGAGCCGGAATGAACAAGAGAGATAGCGCCTCCTACTAGTGTCTCTGAATTGGTACACTCCACCTGTGTAGCCTTAACAGACTGTTGGAGCAAGTGCAGTTAGCGAGCACCTATGAAGGCCGGCACGGCACACGAGGGGATGGGTGGTCAGCACGATGTCTGACCGCCTTTGTCTCACCAGTGGTGATGCTAACACACCACACCAGGTAACTATGGAAGGCCCAGGACCAGATTCGAACTCGGGTCACTGGGTTCGTAGTGCCAGCAACGTGCCAAAACCACTGACCCTCCCCATCACAGTCACTCACTCTCCCCATCACAGCCACTCAACCTCCCCATCACAGCCACTCACCCTCCCCATCACAGCCACTCAACCTCCCCATCACAGCCACTCACCCTCCCCATCACAACCACTCACCCTCCCCATCACAGTCACTCACCCTCCCCATCACAGCCACTCACCCTCCCCATCACAGCCACTCACTCTCCCCATCACAGTCACTCACCCTCCCCATCACAGTCACTCACCCTCCCCATCACAACCACTCACCCTCCCCATCACAGTCACTCACCCTCCCCATCACAACCACTCACCCTCCCCATCACAGTCACTCACCCTCCCCATCACAACCACTCACCCTCCCCATCACAACCACTCACCCTCCCCATCGCAGCCACTCACCCTCCCCATCACAGCCACTCACCCTCCCCATCACAGCCACTCACCCTCCCCATCACAGCCACTCACCCTCCCCATCACAGTCACTCATCCTCCCCATCACAGCCACTCACCCTCCCCATCACAGTCACTGACCCTCCCCATCACAGTCACTCACCCTCCCCATCACAGTCACTCACCCTCTCCATCACAGCCACTCACCCTCCCCATCACAGTCACTCACCCTCCCCATCACAGTCACTCACCCGCCCCATCAGAGTCACTCACCCTCCCCATCACAGTCACTCACCCTCCCCATCACAGTCACTCACCCTCCCCATCACAGTCACTAACTCTCCCCATCACAGTCACTCACCCTCCCCATCACAACCACTCACCCTCCCCATCACAGTCACTCACCCTCCCCATCACAGCCACTCAACCTCCCCATCACAGCCACTCACCCTCCCCATCACAGCCACTCACCCTCCCCATCACAACCACTCACCCTCCCCATCACAACCACTCACCCTCCCCATCGCAGCCACTCACCCTCCCCATCACAGCCACTCACCCTCCCCATCACAGCAACTCACCCTCCCCATCACAGCCACTCACCCTCCCCATCACAGTCACTCACCCTCTCCATCACAGCCACTCACCCTCTCCATCACAGTCACTCACCCTCCCCATCACAGTCACTCACCCGCCCCATCACAGTCACTCACCCTCCCCATCACAGTCACTCACCCTCCCCATCACAGTCACTCACCCTCCCCATCACAGTCACTCACTCTCCCCATCACAGTCACTCACCCTCCCCATCACAGTCACTCACCCTCCCCATCACAGTCACTCACCCTCCCCATCACAGTCACTCACCCTCCCCATCACAGCCACTCACCCTCCCCATCACAGCCACTCACCCTCCCCATCACAACCACTCATCCTCCCCATCACAGTCACTCCCCCTCCCCATCACAGCCACTCACCCTCCCCATCACAACCAGTCACCCTCCCCATCACAGTCACTCACCCTCCCCATCACAGTCACTCACCCTCCCCATCACAGCCACTCACCCTCCCCATCACAGCCACTCACCCTCCCCATCACAGCCACTCACCCTCCCCATCACAGCCACTCACCCTCCCCATCACAGTCACTCCCCCTCCCCATCACAGCCACTCACCCTCCCCATCACAACCACTCACCCTCCCCATCGCAGCCACTCACCCTCCCCATCACAGCCACTCACCCTCCCCATCACAGCCACTCACCCTCCCCATCACAGCCACTCACCCTCCCCATCACAGTCACTCACCCTCCCCATTGCAGCCACTCACCCTCCCCATCACAGCCACTCACCCTCCCCATCACAGCCACTCACCCTCCCCATCACAGCCACTCAACCTCCCCATCACAGCCACTCACCCTCCCCATCACAACCACTCACCCTCCCCATCACAGTCACTCACCCTCCCCATCACAGCCACTCACCCTCCCCATCACAGCCACTCACTCTCCCCATCACAGTAACTCACCCTCCCCATCACAGTCACTCACCCTCCCCATCACAACCACTCACCCTCCCCATCACAGTCACTCACCCTCCCCATCACAACCACTCACCCTCCCCATCACAGTCACTCACTCTCCCCATCACAGCCACTCAAACTCCCCATCACAGCCACTCACCCTCCCCATCACAGCCACTCACCCTCCCTATCACAACCACTCACCCTCCCCATCACAACCACTCACCCTCCCCATCGCAGCCACTCACCCTCCCGATCACAGCCACTCACCCTCCCCATCACAGCCACTCACCCTCCCCATCACAGCCACTCACCCTCCCCATCACAGTCACTCACCCTCCCCATCACAGCCACTCACCCTCCCCATAACAGTCACTCACCCTCCCCATCACAGTCACTCACCCGCCCCATCACAGTCACTCACCCTCCGCATCACAGTCACTCACCCTCCGCATCACAGTCACTCACCCTCCCCATCACAGTCACTCACTCTCCCCATCACAGTCACTCACCCTCCCCATCACAGTCACTCACACTCCCCATCACAGTCACTCACCCTCCCCATCACAGTCACTCACCCTTCGCATCACAGTCACTCACCCTCCCCATCACAGTCACTCACTCTCCCCATCACAGTCACTCACTCTCCCCATCACAGTCACTCACCCTCCCCATCACAGTCACTCACACTCCCCATCACAGTCACTCACCCTCCCCATCACAGTCACTCACCCTCCGCATCACAGCCACTCACCCTCCCCATCACAGCCACTCACCCTCCCCATCACAACCACTCACCCTCCCCATCACAGTCACTCCCCCTCCCCATCACAGCCACTCACCCTCCCCATCACAACCACTCACCCTCCCCATCACAGTCACTCACCCTCCCCATCACAGTCACTCACCCTCCCCATCACAGCCACTCACCCTCCCCATCACAGCCACTCACCCTCCCCATCACAGCCACTCACCCTCCCCATCACAGCCACTCACCCTCCCCATCACAACCACTCACCCTCCCCATCACAGCCACTCACCCTCCCCATCACAGCCACTCACCCTCCCCATCACAGCCACTCACCCTCCCCATCACAGCCACTCACCCTCCCCATCACAGTCACTCACCCTCCCCATCACAGCCACTCACCCTCCCCATCACAGCCACTCACCCTCCCCATCACAGCCACTCACCCTCCCCATCACAGTCACTCACCCTCCCCATCACAGTCACTCACCTTCCCCATCACATTCACTCACCCTCCCCATCACAGTCACTCACCCTCCCCATCACAGCCACTCACCCTCCCCATCACAGCCACTCACCCTCCCCATCACAGTCACTCACTCTCCCCATCACAGTCACTCACCCTCCCCATCACAGTCACTCACCCTCCCCATCACAGTCACTCACCCTCCCCATCACAGTCACTCACCCTCCCCATCACAGCCACTCACCCTCCCCATCACAGCCACTCACCCTCCCCATCACAGCCACTCACCCTCCCCATCACAACCACTCACCCTCCCCATCACAGCCACTCACCCTCCCCATCACAGCTACTCACCCTCCCCATCACAGCCACTCACCCTCCCCATCACAGCCACTCACCCTCCCCAACACAACCACTCACCCTCCCCATCACAGCCACTCACCCTCCCCATCACAGTCACTCACCCTCCCCATCACAGCCACTAACCCTCCCCATCACAGCCACTCACCCTCCCCATCACAGCCACTCACCCTCCCCATCACAGCCACTCACCCTCCCCATCACAACCACTCACCCTCTCCATCACAGCCACTCACCCTCCCCATCACAGCCACTCACCCTCCCCATCACAGCCACTCAACCTCCTCATCACAGCCACTCACCCTCCCCATCACAGTCACTCACCCTCCCCATCACAGTCACTCACCCTCCCCATCACAGCCACTCACCCTCCCACTCACAGCAACTCACTCTCCCCATCACAGTAACTCACCCTCCCCATCACAGTCACTCACCCTCCCCATCACATTCACTCACCCTCCCCATCACAGTCACTCACCCTCCCCATCACAGCCACTCACCCTCCCCATCACAGCCACTCACCCTCCCCATCACAGTCACTCACCCTCCCCATCACAGCCACTCACCCTCCCCATCACAACCACTCACCCTCCCCATCGCAGCCACTCACCCTCCCCATCACAGCCACTCACCCTCCCCATCACAGCCACTCACCCTCCCCATCGCAGCCACTCACCCTCCCCATCACAGCCACTCACCCTCCCCATCACAGCCACTCACCCTCCCCATCACAGCCACTCACCCTCCCCATCACAGTCACTCACCCTCCCCATTGCAGCCACTCACCCTCCCCATCACAGCCACTCACCCTCCCCATCACAGCCACTCACCCTCCCCATCACAGCCACTCAACCTCCCCATCACAGCCACTCACCCTCCCCATCACAACCACTCACCCTCCCCATCACAGTCACTCACCCTCCCCATCACAGCCACTCACCCTCCCCATCACAGCCACTCACTCTCCCCATCACAGTAACTCACCCTCCCCATCACAGTCACTCACCCTCCCCATCACAACCAATCACCCTCCCCATCACAGTCACTCACCCTCCCCATCACAACCACTCACCCTCCCCATCACAGTCACTCACTCTCCCCATCACAGCCACTCAAACTCCCCATCACAGCCACTCACCCTCCCCATCACAGCCACTCACCCTCCCCATCACAACCACTCACCCTCCCCATCACAACCACTCACCCTCCCCATCGCAGCCACTCACCCTCCCCATCACAGCCACTCACCCTCCCCATCACAGTCACTCACCCTCCCCATCACAGCCACTCACCCTCCCCATAACAGTCACTCACCCTCCCCATCACAGCCACTCACCCTCTCCATCACAACCACTCACCGTCCCCATCACAACCACTCACCCTCCCCATCGCAGCCACTCACCCTCCCCATCACAGCCACTCACCCTCCCCATCACAGCCACTCACCCTCCCCATCACAGCCACTCACCCTCCCCATCACAGTCACTCACCCTCCCCATCACAGCCACTCACCCTCCCCATAACAGTCACTCACCCTCCCCATCACAGTCACTCACCCGCCCCATCACAGTCACTCACCCTCCGCATCACAGTCACTCACCCTCCGCATCACAGTCACTCACCCTCCCCATCACAGTCACTCACTCTCCCCATCACAGTCACTCACCCTCCCCATCACAGTCACTCACACTCCCCATCACAGTCACTCACCCTCCCCATCACAGTCACTCACCCTCCGCATCACAGTCACTCACCCTCCCCATCACAGTCACTCACTCTCCCCATCACAGTCACTCACCCTCCCCATCACAGTCACTCACCCTCCCCATCACAGTCACTCACCCTCCCCATCACAGTCACTCACCCTCCCCATCACAGCCACTCACCCTCCCCATCACAGCCACTCACTCTCCCCATCACAGCCACTCACCTTCCCCATCACAACCACTCACCCTCCCCATCACAGTCACTCCCCCTCCCCATCACAGCCACTCACCCTCCCCATCACAACCACTCACCCTCCCCATCACAGTAACTCACCCTCCCCATCACAGTCACTCACCCTCCCCATCACAGCCACTCACCCTCCCCATCACAGCCACTCACCCTCCCCATCACAGCCACTCACCCTCCCCATCACAGCCACTCACCCTCCCCATCACAACCACTCACCCTCCCCATCGCAGCCACTCACCCTCCCCATCACAGCCACTCACCCTCCCCATCACAACCACTCACCCTCCCCATCACAGCCACTCACCCTCCCCATCACAGTCACTCACCCTCCCCATCACAGCCACTCACCCTCCCCATCACAGCCACTCACCCTCCCCATCACAGCCACTCACCCTCCCCATCACAGCCACTCACCCTCCCCATCACAGTCACTCACCCTCCCCATCACAGCCACTCACCCTCCCCATCACAGTCACTCACCCTCCCCATCACAGCCACTCACCCTCCCCATCACAGTGACTCACCCTCCCCATCACAGCCACTCACCTTCCACATCACAGTCACTCACCCTCCCCATCACAGTCACTCACCCGCCCCATCACAGTCACTCACCCTCCCCATCACAGTTACTCACCCTCCCCATCACAGTCACTCACCCTCCCCATCACAGTCACTCACCCTCCCCATCACAGTCACTCACCCTCCCCATCACAGTCACTCACCCGCCCCATCACAGTCACTCACTCGCCCCATCACAGTCACTCACCCTCCCCATCACAGTCACTCACCCTCCCCATCACAGTCACTCACCCTCCCCATCACAGCCACTCACCCTCCCCATCACAGCCACTCACCCTCCCCATCACAGTCACTCACCAGCCCCATCACAGTCACTCACCCTCCCCATCACAGTCACTCACCCTTCCCATCACAGTCACTCACCCTCCCCATCACAGTCACTCACCCTCCCCATCACAGTCACTCACTCTCCCCATCACAGTCACTCACCCTCCCCATCACAGTCACTCACACTCCCCATCACAGTCACTCACCCTCCGCATCACAGTCACTCACCCTCCCCATCACAGTCACTCACTCTCCCCATCACAGTCACTCACCCTCCCCATCACAGTCACTCACCCTCCCCATCACAGTCACTCACCCTCCCCATCACAGTCACTCACCCTCCCCATCACAGCAACTCACCCTCCCCATCACAGCCACTCACCCTCCCCATCACAGCCACTCACCCTCCCCATCACAGCCACTCACCCTCCCCATCACAACCACTCACCCTCCCCATCACAGTCACTCCCCCTCCCCATCACAGCCACTCACCCTCCCCATCACAACCACTCACCCTCCCCATCACAGTCACTCACCCTCCCCATCACAGTCACTCACCCTCCCCATCACAGCCACTCACCCTCCCCATCACAGCCACTCACCCTCCCCATCACAGCCACTCACCCTCCCCATCACAGCCACTCACCCTCCCCATCACAACCACTCACCCTCCCCATCGCAGCCACTCACCCTCCCCATCACAGCCACTCACCCTCCCCATCACAGCCACTCACCCTCCCCATCACAGCCACTCACCCTCCCCATCACAGTCACTCACCCTCCCCATCACAGCCACTCACCCTCCCCATCACAGCCACTCACCCTCCCCATCACAGCCACTCACCCTCCCCATCACAGCCACTCACCCTCCCCATCACAGTCACTCACCCTCCCCATCACAGCCACTCACCCTCCCCATCACAGTCACTCACCCTCCCCATCACAGCCACTCACCCTCCCCATCACAGTGACTCACCCTCCCCATCACAGCCACTCACCTTCCCCATCACAGTCACTCACCCTCCCCATCACAGTCACTCACCCGCCCCATCACAGTCACTCACCCTCCCCATCACAGTTACTCACCCTCCCCATCACAGTCACTCACCCTCCCCATCACAGTCACTCACCCTCCCCATCACAGTCACTCACCCTCCCCATCACAGTCACTCACCCGCCCCATCACAGTCACTCACCCGGCCCATCACAGTCACTCACCCTCCCCATCACAGTCACTCACCCTCCCCATCACAGTCACTCACCCTCCCCATCACAGCCACTCACCCTCCCCATCACAGCCACTCACCCTCCCCATCACAGTCACTCACCAGCCCCATCACAGTCACTCACCCTCCCCATCACAGTCACTCACCCTTCCCATCACAGTCACTCACCCTCCCCATCACAGTCACTCACCCTCCCCATCACAGCCACTCACCCTCCCCATCACAGCCACTCACCCTCCCCAACACAGTCACTCACCCTCACCATCACAGTCACTCACCCTCCCCATCACAGTCACTCACCCTCCCCATCACAGCCACTCACCCTCCCCATCACAGCCACTCACCCTCCCCATCACAGCCACTCACCCTCCCCATCACAACCACTCACCCTCCCCATCACAGTCATTCCCCATCACAGCCACTCACCCTCCCCATCACAACCACTCACCCTCCCCATCACAGTCACTCACCCTCCCCATCACAGTCACTCACCCTCCCCATCACAGCCACTCACCCTCCCCATCACAGCCACTCACCCTCCCCATCACAGCCACTCACCCTCCCCATCACAGTCACTCACCCTCCCCATCACAGCCACTCACCCTCCCCATCACAGCCACTCACCCTCCCCATCACAGCCACTCACCCTCCCCATCACAACCACTCACCCTCCCCATCACAGTCACTCCAACTCCCCATCACAGCCACTCACCCTCCCCATCACAACCACTCACCCTCCCCATCACAGTCACTCACCCTCCCCATCACAGTCACTCACCCTCCCCATCACAGCCACTCACCCTCCCCATCACAGCCACTCACCCTCCCCATCACAGCCACTCACCCTCCCCATCACAGCCACTCACCCTCCCCATCACAACCACTCACCCTCCCCATCGCAGCCACTCACCCTCCCCATCACAGCCACTCACCCTCCCCATCACAGCCACTCACCCTCCCCATCACAGCCACTCACCCTCCCCATCACAGTCACTCACCCTCCCCATCACAGCCACTCACCCTCCCCATCACAGCCACTCACCCTCCCCATCACAGCCACTCACCCTCCCCATCACAGCCACTCACCCTCCCCATCACAGTCACTCACCCTCCCCATCACAGCCACTCACCCTCCCCATCACAGTCACTCACCCTCCCCATCACAGCCACTCACCCTCCCCATCACAGTGACTCACCCTCCCCATCACAGCCACTCACCTTCCCCATCACAGTCACTCACCCTCCCCATCACAGTCACTCACCCGCCCCATCACAGTCACTCACCCTCCCCATCACAGTTACTCACCCTCCCCATCACAGTCACTCACCCTCCCCATCACAGTCACTCACCCTCCCCATCACAGTCACTCACCCTCCCCATCACAGTCACTCACCTGCCCCATCACAGTCACTCACCCGCCCCATCACAGTCACTCACCCTCCCCATCACAGTCACTCACCCTCCCCATCACAGTCACTCACCCTCCCCATCACAGCCACTCACCCTCCCCATCACAGCCACTCACCCTCCCCATCACAGCCACTCACCCTCCCCATCACAACCACTCACCCTCCCCATCACAGTCACTCCCCCTCCCCATCACAGCCACTCACCCTCCCCATCACAACCACTCACCCTCCCCATCACAGTCACTCACCCTCCCCATCACAGTCACTCACCCTCCCCATCACAGCCACTCACCCTCCCCATCACAGCCACTCACCCTCCCCATCACAGCCACTCACCCTCCCCATCACAGCCACTCACCCTCCCCATCACAACCACTCACCCTCCCCATCGCAGCCACTCACCCTCCCCATCACAGCCACTCACCCTCCCCATCACAGCCACTCACCCTCCCCATCACAGCCACTCACCCTCCCCATCACAGTCACTCACCCTCCCCATCACAGCCACTCACCCTCCCCATCACAGCCACTCACCCTCCCCATCACAGCCACTCACCCTCCCCATCACAGCCACTCACCCTCCCCATCACAGTCACTCACCCTCCCCATCACAGCCACTCACCCTCCCCATCACAGTCACTCACCCTCCCCATCACAGCCACTCACCCTCCCCATCACAGTGACTCACCCTCCCCATCACAGCCACTCACCTTCCCCATCACAGTCACTCACCCTCCCCATCACAGTCACTCACCCGCCCCATCACAGTCACTCACCCTCCCCATCACAGTTACTCACCCTCCCCATCACAGTCACTCACCCACCCCATCACAGTCACTCACCCTCCCCATCACAGTCACTCACCCTCCCCATCACAGTCACTCACCCGCCCCATCACAGTCACTCACCCGCCCCATCACAGTCACTCACCCTCCCCATCACAGTCACTCACCCTCCCCATCACAGTCACTCACCCTCCCCATCACAGCCACTCACCCTCCCCATCACAGCCACTCACCCTCCCCATCACAGTCACTCACCAGCCCCATCACAGTCACTCACCCTCCCCATCACAGTCACTCACCCTTCCCATCACAGTCACTCACCCTCCCCATCACAGTCACTCACCCTCCCCATCACAGTCACTCACTCTCCCCATCACAGTCACTCACCCTCCCCATCACAGTCACTCACACTCCCCATCACAGTCACTCACCCTCCCCATCACAGTCACTCACCCTCCGCATCACAGTCACTCACCCTCCCCATCACAGTCACTCACTCTCCCCATCACAGTCACTCACCCTCCCCATCACAGTCACTCACCCTCCCCATCACAGTCACTCACCCTCCCCATCACAGTCACTCACCCTCCCCATCACAGCCACTCACCCTCCCCATCACAGCCACTCACCCTCCCCATCACAGCCACTCACCCTCCCCATCACAACCACTCACCCTCCCCATCACAGTCACTCCCCCTCCCCATCACAGCCACTCACCCTCCCCATCACAACCACTCACCCTCCCCATCACAGTCACTCACCCTCCCCATCACAGTCACTCACCCTCCCCATCACAGCCACTCACCCTCCCCATCACAGCCACTCACCCTCCCCATCACAGCCACTCACCCTCCCCATCACAGCCACTCACCCTCCCCATCACAACCACTCACCCTCCCCATCGCAGCCACTCACCCTCCCCATCACAGCCACTCACCCTCCCCATCACAGCCACTCACCCTCCCCATCACAGCCACTCACCCTCCCCATCACAGCCACTCACCCTCCCCATCACAGCCACTCACCCTCCCCATCACAGCCACTCACCCTCCCCATCACAGCCACTCACCCTCCCCATCACAGTCACTCACCCTCCCCATCACAGCCACTCACCCTCCCCATCACAGTCACTCACCCTCCCCATCACAGCCACTCACCCTCCCCATCACAGTGACTCACCCTCCCCATCACAGCCACTCACCTTCCCCATCACAGTCACTCACCCTCCCCATCACAGTCACTCACCCGCCCCATCACAGTCACTCACCCTCCCCATCACAGTTACTCACCCTCCCCATCACAGTCACTCACCCTCCCCATCACAGTCACTCACCCTCCCCATCACAGTCACTCACCCTCCCCATCACAGTCACTCACCCGCCCCATCACAGTCACTCACCCGCCCCATCACAGTCACTCACCCTCCCCATCACAGTCACTCACCCTCCCCATCACAGTCACTCACCCTCCCCATCACAGCCACTCACCCTCCCCATCACAGCCACTCACCCTCCCCATCACAGTCACTCACCAGCCCCATCACAGTCACTCACCCTCCCCATCACAGTCACTCACCCTTCCCATCACAGTCACTCACCCTCCCCATCACAGTCACTCACCCTCCCCATCACAGCCACTCACCCTCCCCATCACAGCCACTCACCCTCCCCATCACAGTCACTCACCCTCCCCATCACAGTCACTCACCCTCCCCATCACAGTCACTCACCCTCCCCATCACAGCCACTCACCCTCCCCATCACAGCCACTCACCCTCCCCATCACAGCCACTCACCCTCCCCATCACAACCACTCACCCTCCCCATCACAGTCATTCCCCATCACAGCCACTCACCCTCCCCATCACAACCACTCACCCTCCCCATCACAGTCACTCACCCTCCCCATCACAGTCACTCACCCTCCCCATCACAGCCACTCACCCTCCCCATCACAGCCACTCACCCTCCCCATCACAGCCACTCACCCTCCCCATCACAGCCACTCACCCTCCCCATCACAACCACTCACCCTCCCCATCGCAGCCACTCACCCTCCCCATCACAGCCACTCACCCTCCCCATCACAGCCACTCACCCTCCCCATCACAGCCACTCACCCTCCCCATCACAGTCACTCACCCTCCCCATCACAGCCACTCACCCTCCCCATCACAGTCACTCACCCTCCCCATCACAGTCACTCACCCTCCCCATCACAGTCACTCACCCTCCCCATCGCAGTCACTCACCCTCCCCATCGCAGTCACTCACCCTCCCCATCACTGCCACTCACCCTCACCATCACTGCCACTAACCCTCCCCATCACTGCCACTCACCCTCCCCATCACAGTCACTCACCCTCCCCATCACTGCCACTCACCCTACCCATCACAGTCACTCACCCTCCCCATCACTGCCACTAACCCTCCCCTTCACAGTCACTCACCCTCCCCATCACAGCCACTAACCCTCCCCATCACAGTCACTCACCCTCCCCATCACAGTCACTCACCCTCCCCATCACAGTCACTCACCCTCCCCATCACTGCCACTCACCCTCCCCATCACTGCCACTCACCCTCCCCATCACTGCCACTAACCCTCCCCATCACAGTCACTCACCCTCCCCATCACAGCCACTCACCCTCCCCATCACAGTCACTCACCCTCGCCATCACAGCCACTCACCAACCCCATCACAGTCACTCACCCTCCCCATCACTGCCACTCACCCTCCCCATCACAGTCACTCACCCTCCCCATCACAGTCACTCACCCTCCCCATCACAGCCACTCACCCTCCCCATCACAGTCACTCACCCTCGCCATCACATACAATCACCCTCCCCATCACAGTCACTCACCTTCCCCATCACAGCCACTCACCCTCCCCATCACATACACTCACCCTCCCCATCACAGTCACTCACCTTCCCCATCACAGCCACTCACCCTCCCCATCACAGCCACTCACCTTCCCCATCACAGTCACTCACCCTCCCCATCACATACATTCACCCTCCCCATCACAGTCACTCACCTTCCCCATCACAGTCACTCACCCTCCCCATCACTGCCACTCACCCTCCCCATCACATACACTCACCCTCCCCATCACAGTCACTC
The DNA here is from genome assembly GCF_964198595.1 of Lampetra fluviatilis. Classification (NCBI taxonomy): domain Eukaryota; kingdom Metazoa; phylum Chordata; class Hyperoartia; order Petromyzontiformes; family Petromyzontidae; genus Lampetra; species Lampetra fluviatilis. The sequence goes on from NC_136331.1 coordinate 2,592,376, forward strand.
ACCTTCCCCATCACAGTCACTCACCCTCCGCATCACTGCCACTCACCCTCCCCATCACATACACTCACCCTCCCTATCACAGTCACTCACCTTCCCCATCACAGCCACTCACCCTCCCCATCACAGCCACTCACCCTCCCCATCACAACCACTCATCCTCCCCATCACAGTCACTCACCCTCCCCATCGCAGTCACTCACCCTCCCCATCGCAGTCACTCACCCTCCCCATCACAGCCACTCACCCTCCCCATCGCAGTCACTCACCCTCCCCATCGCAGTCACTCACCCTTCCCATCACAGTCACTCACCCTCCCCATCACAGTCACTCACCCTCCCCATCACAGTCACTCACCCTCCCCATCACAGTCACTCACCCTCCCCATCACTGCCACTCACCCTACCCATCACAGTCACTCACCCTCCCCATCACTGCCACTAACCCTCCCCATCACAGTCACTCACCCTCCCCATCACAGTCACTCACCCTCCCCATCACAGTCACTCACCCTCCCCATCGCAGTCACTCACCCTCCCCATCGCAGTCACTCACCCTCCCCATCACTGTCACTCACCCTCACCATCACTGCCACTAACCCTCCCGATCACTGCCACTCACCCTCCCCATCACAGTCACTCACCCTCCCCATCACTGCCACTCACCCTACCCATCACAGTCACTCACCCTCCCCATCACTGCCACTAACCCTCCCCTTCACAGTCACTCACCCTCCCCATCACAGCCACTAACCCTCCCCATCACAGTCACTCACCCTCCCCATCACAGTCACTCACCCTCCCCATCACAGTCACTCACCCTCCCCATCACTGCCACTCACCCTCCCCATCACAGCCACTCACCCTCCCCATCACTGCCACTAACCCTCCCCATCACAGTCACTCACCCTCCCCATCACAGCCACTCAAGCTCCCCATCACAGTCACTCACCCTCGCCATCACAGCCACTCACCCTCCCCATCACAGTCACTCACCCTCCCCATCACTGCCACTCACCCTCCCCATCACAGTCACTCACCCTCCCCATCACAGTCACTCACCCTCCCCATCACAGTCACTCACCCTCCCCATCACAGTCACTCACCCTCCCCATCACAGCCACTCACCCTCCCCATCACAGTCACTCACCCTCGCCATCACAGCCACTCACCCTCCCCATCACAGTCACTCACCCTCCCCATCACTGCCACTCACCCTCCCCATCACAGTCACTCACCCTCCCCATCACAGTCACTCACCCTCCCCATCACAGTCACTCACCCTCCCCATCACAGTCACTCACCCTCCCCATCACAGTCACTCACCCTCCCCATCACAGTCACTAACCCTCCCCATCACAGTCACTCACCCTCCCCATCACAGACACTCACCCTCCCCATCACAGTCACTCACCCTGCCCATCACAGTCACTCACCCTCCCCATCACAGTCACTCACCCTCCCCATCACAGTCACTTACCCTCCCCATCACAGTCACTCACCCTCCCCATCACAGCCACTCACCTTCCCCATCACAGTCACTCACCCTCCCCATCACAGTCACTCACCCTCCCCATCACAACCACTCACCCTCCCCATCAAAGCCACTCACCCTCCCCATCACAACCACTCACCCTCCCCATCACAACCACTCACCCTCCCCATCACAGCCACTCACCCTCCCCATCACAACCACTCACCCTCCCCATCACAACCACTCACCCTCCCCATCACAGCCACTCACCTTCCCCATCACAACCACTCACCCTCCCCATCACAAACACTCACCCTCCCCATCACAGTCACTCACCCTCCCCATCACCGCCACTCACCCTCCCCATCACAGTCACTCACCCTCCCCATCACAGTCACTAACCTTCCCCATCACAACCACTCACCCTCCCCATCACAGTCACTCACCCTCCCCATCACAGCCACTCACCCTCCCCATCACAGCCACTCACCCTCCCCATCACAGCCACTCACCCTCCCCATCACAACCACTCACCCTCCCCATCACAGTCATTCCCCATCACAGCCACTCACCCTCCCCATCACAACCACTCACCCTCCCCATCACAGTCACTCACCCTCCCCATCACAGTCACTCACCCTCCCCATCACAGCCACTCACCCTCCCCATCACAGCCACTCACCCTCCCCATCACAGCCACTCACCCTCCCCATCACAGCCACTCACCCTCCCCATCACAACCACTCACCCTCCCCATCGCAGCCACTCACCCTCCCCATCACAGCCACTCACCCTCCCCATCACAGCCACTCACCCTCCCCATCACAGCCACTCACCCTCCCCATCACAGTCACTCACCCTCCCCATCACAGCCACTCACCCTCCCCATCACAGTCACTCACCCTCCCCATCACAGTCACTCACCCTCCCCATCACAGTCACTCACCCTCCCCATCGCAGTCACTCACCCTCCCCATCGCAGTCACTCACCCTCCCCATCACTGCCACTCACCCTCACCATCACTGCCACTAACCCTCCCCATCACTGCCACTCACCCTCCCCATCACAGTCACTCACCCTCCCCATCACTGCCACTCACCCTACCCATCACAGTCACTCACCCTCCCCATCACTGCCACTAACCTTCCCCTTCACAGTCACTCACCCTCCCCATCACAGCCACTAACCCTCCCCATCACAGTCACTCACCCTCCCCATCACAGTCACTCACCCTCCCCATCACAGTCACTCACCCTCCCCATCACTGCCACTCACCCTCCCCATCACTGCCACTCACCCTCCCCATCACTGCCACTAACCCTCCCCATCACAGTCACTCACCCTCCCCATCACAGCCACTCACCCTCCCCATCACAGTCACTCACCCTCGCCATCACAGCCACTCACCAACCCCATCACAGTCACTCACCCTCCCCATCACTGCCACTCACCCTCCCCATCACAGTCACTCACCCTCCCCATCACAGTCACTCACCCTCCCCATCACAGCCACTCACCCTCCCCATCACAGTCACTCACCCTCGCCATCACATACAATCACCCTCCCCATCACAGTCACTCACCTTCCCCATCACAGCCACTCACCCTCCCCATCACATACACTCACCCTCCCCATCACAGTCACTCACCTTCCCCATCACAGCCACTCACCCTCCCCATCACAGCCACTCACCTTCCCCATCACAGTCACTCACCCTCCCCATCACATACATTCACCCTCCCCATCACAGTCACTCACCTTCCCCATCACAGTCACTCACCCTCCCCATCACTGCCACTCACCCTCCCCATCACATACACTCACCCTCCCCATCACAGTCACTCACCTTCCCCATCACAGTCACTCACCCTCCGCATCACTGCCACTCACCCTCCCCATCACATACACTCACCCTCCCTATCACAGTCACTCACCTTCCCCATCACAGCCACTCACCCTCCCCATCACAGCCACTCACCCTCCCCATCACAACCACTCATCCTCCCCATCACAGTCACTCACCCTCCCCATCGCAGTCACTCACCCTCCCCATCGCAGTCACTCACCCTCCCCATCACAGCCACTCACCCTCCCCATCGCAGTCACTCACCCTCCCCATCGCAGTCACTCACCCTTCCCATCACAGTCACTCACCCTCCCCATCACAGTCACTCACCCTCCCCATCACAGTCACTCACCCTCCCCATCACAGTCACTCACCCTCCCCATCACTGCCACTCACCCTACCCATCACAGTCACTCACCCTCCCCATCACTGCCACTAACCCTCCCCATCACAGTCACTCACCCTCCCCATCACAGTCACTCACCCTCCCCATCACAGTCACTCACCCTCCCCATCGCAGTCACTCACCCTCCCCATCGCAGTCACTCACCCTCCCCATCACTGTCACTCACCCTCACCATCACTGCCACTAACCCTCCCGATCACTGCCACTCACCCTCCCCATCACAGTCACTCACCCTCCCCATCACTGCCACTCACCCTACCCATCACAGTCACTCACCCTCCCCATCACTGCCACTAACCCTCCCCTTCACAGTCACTAACCCTCCCCATCACAGCCACTAACCCTCCCCATCACAGTCACTCACCCTCCCCATCACAGTCACTCACCCTCCCCATCACAGTCACTCACCCTCCCCATCACTGCCACTCACCCTCCCCATCACAGCCACTCACCCTCCCCATCACTGCCACTAACCCTCCCCATCACAGTCACTCACCCTCCCCATCACAGCCACTCAAGCTCCCCATCACAGTCACTCACCCTCGCCATCACAGCCACTCACCCTCCCCATCACAGTCACTCACCCTCCCCATCACTGCCACTCACCCTCCCCATCACAGTCACTCACCCTCCCCATCACAGTCACTCACCCTCCCCATCACAGTCACTCACCCTCCCCATCACAGTCACTCACCCTCCCCATCACAGCCACTCACCCTCCCCATCACAGTCACTCACCCTCGCCATCACAGCCACTCACCCTCCCCATCACAGTCACTCACCCTCCCCATCACTGCCACTCACCCTCCCCATCACAGTCACTCACCCTCCCCATCACAGTCACTCACCCTCCCCATCACAGTCACTCACCCTCCCCATCACAGTCACTCACCCTCCCCATCACAGTCACTCACCCTCCCCATCACAGTCACTAACCCTCCCCATCACAGTCACTCACCCTCCCCATCACAGACACTCACCCTCCCCATCACAGTCACTCACCCTGCCCATCACAGTCACTCACCCTCCCCATCACAGTCACTCACCCTCCCCATCACAGTCACTCACCCTCCCCATCACAGTCACTCACCCTCCCCATCACAGCCACTCACCTTCCCCATCACAGTCATTCACCCTCCCCATCACAGTCACTCACCCTCCCCATCACAACCACTCACCCTCCCCATCAAAGCCACTCACCCTCCCCATCACAACCACTCACCCTCCCCATCACAACCACTCACCCTCCCCATCACAGCCACTCACCCTCCCCATCACAACCACTCACCCTCCCCATCACAACCATTCACCCTCCCCATCACAGCCACTCACCTTCCCCATCACAACCACTCACCCTCCCCATCACAAACACTCACCCTCCCCATCACAGTCACTCACCCTCCCCATCACCGCCACTCACCCTCCCCATCACAGTCACTCACCCTCCCCATCACAGTCACTAACCTTCCCCATCACAACCACTCACCCTCCCCATCACAGTCACTCACCCTCCCCTTCACAGCCACTCACCCTCCCCATCACAGTCACTCACCCTCCCCATCACAGTCACTCACCCTCCCCATCACAGTCACTCACCTTCCCCATCACAACCACTCACCCTCCCCATCACAGTCACTCACCTTCCCCATCACAACCACTCACCCTCCCCATCACAGTCACTCACCCTCCCCATCACAGTCACTCACCTTCCCCATCACAGCCACTCACCCTCCCCATCACAACCACTCACCCTCCCCATCACAGCCACTCACCCTCCCCATCACTGCCACTCACCCTCCCCATCACAGCCACTCACCCTCCCCATCACAGTCAATCACCCTCCCCATCACTGCCACTCACCCTCCCCATCACAGTCACTCACCCTCCCCATCACAGTCACTCACCCTCCCCATCACAGCCACTCACCCTCCCCATCACAGTCACTCACCCTCCCCATCACAGCCACTCACCCTCCCCATCACAGCCACTCACCCTCCCCATAACTGCCACTCACCCTCCCCATCACAGACACTCACCCTCCCCATCACAGTCACTCACCCTCCCCATCACTGCCACTCACCCTCCCCATCACAGTCACTCACCCTCCCCATCACAGTCACTCACCCTCCCCATCACAGTCACTCACCCTCCCCATCACAGTCACTCACCCTCCCCATCACAGTCACTCACCCTCCCCATCACAGTCACTCACCCTCCCCATCACAGTCACTCACCCTCCCCATCACAGTCACTCACCCTCCCCATCACAGTCACTCACACTCCCCATCACAGCCACTCACCCTCCCCATCACTGCCACTCACCCTCCCCATCACAGCCACTCATCCTCCCCATCACAGTCACTCACCCTCCCCATCACAGTCACTCACCCTCCCCATCACAACCACTCACCCTCCACATCACAGCCACTCACCCTCCCCATCACAGTCACTCACCCTCCCCATCACTGCCACTCACCCTCCTCATCACAGTCACTCACCTTCCCCATCACAGCCACTCACCTTCCCCATCACAGTCACTCACCCTCCCCATCACAGTCACTCACCCTCCCCATCACAACCACTCACCCTCCCCATCAAAGCCACTCACCCTCCCCATCACAGCCACTCACCCTCCCCATCACAACCACTCACCCTCCCCATCACAGCCACTCACCCTCCCCATCACAACCACTCACCCTCCCCATCACAACCACTCACCCTCCCCATCACAGCCACTCACCTTCCCCATCACAACCACTCACCCTACCCATCACAACCACTCACCCTCCCCATCACAGCCACTCACCCTCCCCATCACAGTCACTCACCCTCCCCATCACAACCACTCACCATTCCTATCACAACCACTCACCCTACCCATCACAACCACTCACCCTCCCCATCACAGCCACTCACCCTCCCCATCACAGTCACTCACCCTCCCCATCACAGTCACTCACCCTCCCCATCACAGTCACTCACCCTCCCCATCACAGTCACTCACCCTCCCCATCACAGTCACTCACCCTCCCCATCACAGTCACTCACCCTCCCCATCACAGTCACTCACCCTCCCCATCACAGCCACTCACCCTCCTCATCACAACCACTCACCCTCCCCATCACTGCCACTCACCCTCCCCATCACAGTCACTCACCCTCCCCATCACAGTCACTCATCCTCCCCATCACAGCCACTCACCCTCCCCATCACAGCCACTCACCTTCCCCATCACAACCACTCACCCTCCCCATCACAGTCACTCACCCTCCCCATCACAGTCACTCACCCTCCCCATCACAGTCACTCACCCTCCCCATCACAGCCACTCACCCTCCCCCTCACAGTCACTCACCCTCCCCATCACTGCCACTCACCCTCCCCATCACAGCCACTCACCATCCCCATCACAGTCACTCACCCTCCCCATCACAGTCACTCACCCTCCCCATCACAGCCACTCACCCTCCCCATCACAACCACTCACCCTCCCCATCACAGTCACTCACCCTCCCCATAACAGTCACTCACCCTCCCCATCACAGTCACTCACCCTCCCCATCACAGTCACTCACCCTCCCCATCACAGCCACTCACCCTCCCCATCACAGTCACTCACCCTCCCCATCACTGCCACTCACCCTCCCCATCACAGCCACTCACCATCCCCATCACAGTCACTCACCCTCCCCATCACAGTCACTCACCCTCCCCATCACAGCCACTCACCCTCCCCATCACAACCACTCACCCTCCCCATCACAGCCACTCACCCTCCCCATCACTCCCACTCACCCTCCCCATCACAGCCACTCACCCTCCCCATCACAGTCACTCACCCTCCCCATCACAGCCACTCACCCTCCCCATCACAGTCACTCACCCTCCCCATCACAGCCACTCACCCTCCCCATCACAGCCACTCACCCTCCCCATCACAGTCACTCACCCTCCCCATCACAGCCACTCACCCTCCCCATCACAGCCACTCACCCTCCCCATCACAGCCAGTCACCCTCCTCATCACAGTCACTCATCCTCCCCATCACAGCCACTCACCCTCCGCATCACAGTCACTCACCCTCCCCATCACAGCCACTCACCCTCCCCATCACAGCCACTCACCCTCCCCATCACAGCCACTCACCCTCCCCATCACAGTCACTCACCCTCCCCATCACAGTCACTCACCCTCCCCATCACAGTCACTCACCCTCCCCATCACAGCCACTCACCCTCCCCATCACAACCACTAACCCTCCCCATCACAGCCACTCACCCTCCCCATCACTGCCACTCACCCTCCCCATCACAACCACTCACCCTCCCCATCACAGCCACTCACCCTCCCCATCACAGCCACTCACCCTCCCCATCACAACCATTCACCCTCCCCATCACAGCCACTCACCCTCCCCATCACAGTCACTCACCCTCCTTATCACAGCCACTCACCCTCCCCATCACAGTCACTCACCCTCCCCATCACAGCCACTCACCCTCCCCATCACAGCCACTCACCCTCCCCATCATAGTCACTCACCCTCCCCATCACAGTCACTCACCCTCCCCATCACAGTCACTCACCCTCCCCATTACAGCCACTCACCCTCCCCATCACAACCACTAACCCTCCCCATCACAGCCACTCACCCTCCCTATCACTGCCACTCACCCTCCCCATCACAACCACTCACCCTCCCCATCACAGCCACTCACCCTCCCCATCACAGCCACTCACCCTCCCCATCACAACCACTCACCCTCCCCATCACAGCCACTCACCCTCCCCATCACAGTCACTCACCCTCCCCATCACAGTCACTCACCCTCCCCATCACAGTCACTCACCCTCCCCATCACAGTCACTCACCTTCCCCATCACAACCACTCACCCTCCCCATCACAGTCACTCACCCTCCCCATCACAGCCACTCACCCTCCCCATCACAGCCACTCACCCTCCCCATCACAGTCACTCACCCTCCCCATCACAGTCACTCACCTTCCCCATCACAACCACTCACCCTCCCCATCACAGTCACTCACCCTCCCCATCACAGCCACTCACCCTCCCCATCACAGTCACTCACCCTCCCCATCACAGTCACTCACCCTCCCCATCACAGTCACCCTCCCTTTCACAGTCACTCACCCTCCCCATCACAGTCACTCACCTTCCCCATCACTGCCACTCACCCTCCCCATCACAGTCACTCACCCTCCCCATCACAGTCACTCACCTTCCCCATCACAACCACTCACCCTCCCCATCACAGTCACTCACCCTCCCTATCACAGCCACTCACCCTCCCCATCACAGTCACTCACCCTCCCCATCACAGTCACTCACCCTCCCCATCACAGTCACTCACCCTCCACATCACAGTCACTCACCCTCCCCATCACAGTCACTCACCCTCCCCATCACAGTCACTCACCCTCTCCATCACAGTCACTCACCCTCCCCATCACAGTCAATCACCTTCCCCATCACAACCACTCACCCTCCCCATCACAGTCACTCACCTTCCCCATCACAACCACTCACCCTCCCCATCACAGTCACTCACCCTCCCCATCACAGTCACTCACCCTCCCCATCACAGTCACTCACCCTCCCCATCACAGTCACTCACCCTCCCCATCACAGTCACTCACCCTCCCCATCACAGCCACTCACCCTCCCCATCACTGCCACTCACCCTCCCCATCACAGCCACTCACCCTCCCCATCACAGTCACTCACCCTCCCCATCACAGTCACTCAGCCTCCCCATCACAGTCACTCACCTTCCCCATCACAACCACTCACCCTCCCCATCACAGTCACTCACCTTCCTCATCACAACCACTCACCCTCCCCATCACAGTCACTCACCTTCCCCATCACAACCACTCACCCTCCCCATCACAGTCACTCACCTTCCCCATCACAACCACTCACCCTCCCCATCACAGTCACTCACCCTCCCCATCACAGTCACTCACCCTCCCCATCACAGTCACTCACCCTCCCCATCACAGTCACTCACCCTCCCCATCAAAGCCATTCACCCTCACCATCACAGTCACTCACCCTCCCCATCACAGTCACTCACCCTCCCCATCACAGTCACTCACCCTCCCCATCACAGCCACTCACCCTCCCCATCACAGCCACTCACCCTCCCCATCACAGCCACTCACCCTCCCCATCACAGTCACTCACCCTCCCCATCACAGTCACTCACCCTCCCCATCACAGTCACTCACCCTCCCCATCACAGCCACTCACACTCCCCATCACAACCACTCACCCTCCCCATCACAGCCACTCACCCTCCCCATCACTGCCACTCACCCTCCTTATCACAGCCACTCACCCTCCCCATCACAGTCACTCACCCTCCCCATCACAGCCACTCACCCTCCCCATCACAGTCACTCACCCTCCCCATCACAGCCACTCACCCTCCCCATCACAGCCACTCACCCTCCCCATCACAGTCACTCACCCTCCCCATCACAGCCACTCACCCTCCCCATCACAGCCACTCACCCTCCCCATAACTGCCACTCACCCTCCCCATCACAGCCACTCACCCTCCCCATCACAGCCACTCACCCTCCCCATCACAGTCACTCACCCTCCGCATCACAGTCACTCACCCTCCCTATCACAGCCACTCACCCTCCCCATCACAGCCACTCACCCTCCCCATCACAGCCACTCACCCTCCCCATCACAGTCACTCACCCTCCCCATCACAGTCACTCACCCTCCCCATCACAGTCACTCACCCTCCCCATCACAGCTACTCACCCTCCCCATCACAACCACTAACCCTCCCCATCACAGCCACTCACCCTCCCCATCACTGCCACTCACCCTCCCCATCACAACCACTCACCCTCCCTATCACAGCCACTCACCCTCCCCATCACAGCCACTCACCCTCCCCATCACAACCACTCACCCTCCCCATCACAGCCACTCACCCTCCCCATCACAGTCACTCTCCCTCCCCATCACAGTCACTCACCCTCCCCATCACAGTCACTCACCCTCCACATCACAGTCACTCACCCTCCCCATGACAGCCACTCACCCTCCCCATCACAACCACTCACCCTCCCCATCACAGCCACTCACCCTCCCCATCACTGCCACTCACCCTCCCCATCACTGCCACTCACCCTCCCCATCACAGTCACTCACCCTCCCCATCACAGCCACTCACTCTCCCCATCACAGTCACTCACTCTCCCCATCACAGCCACTCACCCTCCCCATCACAGCCACTCACCCTCCCCATCACCGCCACTCAACTTCCCCATCACAACCACTCACCCTCCCCATCACAATCACTCACCCTCCCCATCACAGCCACTCACCCTCCCCATCACAGTCACTCACCCTCCCCATCACAGTCACTCACCCTCCCCATCACAGTCACTCACTCTCCCCATCACAGTCCCTCACCCTCCCCATCACAGTCACTCACCTTCCCCATCACAACCACTCACCCTCCCCATCACAGTCACTCATTCTCCCCATCACAGTCACTCACTCTCCCCATCACAGTCACTCACCTTCCCCATCACAGTCACTCACCCTTCCCATCACAGTCACTCACCCTCCCCATCACAGCCACTCACCCTCCCCATCACAGTCACTCCCCATCACAGCCACTCACCCTCCCCATCACAGTCACTCACCCTCCCCATCACAGCAACTCACCCTCCCCATCACAGTCACTCACCCTTCCCATCACAGTCACTCACTCTCCCCATCACAGTCACTCACCTTCCCCATCACAGTCACTCACCCTCCCCATCACAGTCACTCACCCTCCCCATCACAGTCACTCACCCTCCCCATCACAGCCACTCACCCTCCCCATCACAGTCACTCACCCTCCCCATCACAGCCACTCACCCTCCCCATCACAGTCACTCACCCTCCCCATCACTTCCACTCACCCTCCCCATCACAGCCACTCACCCTCCCCATCACCGCCACTCAACTTCCCCATCACAACCACTCACCCTCCCCATCACAATCACTCACCCTCCCCATCACAGCCACTCACCCTCCCCATCACAGTCACTCACCCTCCCCATCACAGTCACTCACCCTCCCCATCACAGTCACTCACTCTCCCCATCACAGTCCCTCACCCTCCCCATCACAGTCACTCACCTTCCCCATCACAACCACTCACCCTCCACATCACAGTCACTCACTCTCCCCATCACAGTCACTCCCTCTCCCCATCACAGTCACTCACCTTCCCCATCACAGTCACTCACCCTCCCCATCACAGTCACTCACCCTCCTCATCACAGCCACTCACCCTCCCCATCACAGTCACTCACCCTCCCCATCACAGTCACTCACCCTCCCCATCACAGTCACTCACCCTCCCCATCACAGCCACTCACCCTCCCCATCACAGCCACTCACCCTCCCCATCACAGTCACTCACCCTCCCCATCACAGCCACTCACCCTCCCCATCACAATCACTCACCCTCCCCATCACAGCCACTCACCCTCCCCATCACAGTCACTCACCCTCCCCATCACAGTCACTCACCCTCCCCATCACAGTCACTCACTCTCCCCATCACAGTCCCTCACCCTCCCCATCACAGTCACTCACCTTCCCCATCACAACCACTCACCCTCCCCATCACAGTCACTCACTCTCCCCATCACAGTCACTCACTCTCCCCATCACTGCCACTCACCCTCCCCATCACAGTCACTCACCCTCCCTATCACAGTCACTCACCCTCCCCATCACAGCCACTCACCCTCCCCATCACAACCCCTCACCCTCCCCATCACAGCCACTCACCCTCCCCATCACTGCCACTCACCCTCCCCATCACAGCCACTCACCCTCCCCATCACAGTCACTCACCCTCCCCATCACTGCCACTCACCCTCCCCATCACAGTCACTCACCCTCCCCATCACAGTCACTCACTCTCCCCATCACAGTCACTCACCCTCCCCATCACAGCCACTCACCCTCCCCATCACAGTCACTCACCCTCCCCATCACAGTCACTCACCCTCCCCATCACAGTCACTCACCCTCCCCATCACAGTCACTCACCCTCCCCATCACAGTCACTCACCCTCCCCATCACAGTCACTCACCCTCCCCATCACAGTCACTCACCCTCCCCATCACAGCCACTCACCCTCCCCATCACAACCACTAACCCTCCCCATCACAGCCACTCACCCTCCCCATCACCGCCACTCAACTTCCCCATCACAACCACTCACCCTCCCCATCACAATCACTCACCCTCCCCATCACAGCCACTCACCCTCCCCATCACAGTCACTCACCCTCCCCATCACAGTCACTCACCCTCCCCATCACAGTCACTCACTCTCCCCATCACAGTCCCTCACCCTCCCCATCACAGTCACTCACCTTCCCCATCACAACCACTCACCCTCCCCATCACAGTCACTCACTCTCCCCATCACAGTCACTCACTCTCCCCATCACAGTCACTCACCTTCCCCATCACAGTCACTCACCCTCCCCATCACAGTCACTCACCCTCCCCATCACAGCCACTCACCCTCCCCATCACAGTCACTCACCCTCCCCATCACAGTCACTCACCCTCCCCATCACAGTCACTCACCCTCCCCATCACAGCCACTCACCCTCCCCATCACAGCCACTCACCCTCCCCATCACAGTCACTCACCCTCCCCATCACAGCCACTCACCCTCCCCATCACAATCACTCACCCTCCCCATCACAGCCACTCACCCTCCCCATCACAGTCACTCACCCTCCCCATCACAGTCACTCACCCTCCCCATCACAGTCACTCACTCTCCCCATCACAGTCCCTCACCCTCCCCATCACAGTCACTCACCTTCCCCATCACAACCACTCACCCTCCCCATCACAGTCACTCACTCTCCCCATCACAGTCACTCACTCTCCCCATCACTGCCACTCACCCTCCCCATCACAGTCACTCACCCTCCCTATCACAGTCACTCACCCTCCCCATCACAGCCACTCACCCTCCCCATCACAACCACTCACCCTCCCCATCACAGCCACTCACCCTCCCCATCACTGCCACTCACCCTCCCCATCACAGCCACTCACCCTCCCCATCACAGTCACTCACCCTCCCCATCACTGCCACTCACCCTCCCCATCACAGTCACTCACCCTCCCCATCACAGTCACTCACCCTCCCCATCACAGTCACTCACCCTCCCCATCACAGCCACTCACCCTCCCCATCACAGTCACTCACCCTCCCCATCACAGTCACTCACCCTCCCCATCACAGTCACTCACCCTCCCCATCACAGTCACTCACCCTCCCCATCACAGTCACTCACCCTCCCCATCACAGTCACTCACCCTCCCCATCACAGTCACTCACCCTCCCCATCACTGCCACTCACCCTCCCCATCACAACCACTCACCCTCCCCATCACAGCCACTCACCCTCCCCATCACAGCCACTCACCCTCCCCATCACAACCACTAACCCTCCCCATCACAGCCACTCACCCTCCCCATCACTGCCACTCACCCTCCCCATCACAACCACTCACCCTCCCCATCACAGCCACTCACCCTCCCCATCACAGCCACTCACCCTCCCCATCACAACCACTCACCCTCCCCATCACAGCCACTCACCCTCCCCATCACAGTCACTCACCCTCCCCATCACAGTCACTCACACTGCCCATCACAGTCACTCACCCTCCCCATCACAGCCACTCACCCTCCCCATCACAACCACTAACCCTCCCCATCACAGCCACTCACTCTCCCCATCACTGCCACTCACCCTCCCCATCACAACCACTCACCCTCCCCATCACAGCAACTCACCCTCCCCATCACAGCCACTCACCCTCCCCATCACAACCACTCACCCTCCCCATCACAGCCACTCACCCTCCCCATCACAGTCACTCTCCCTCCCCATCACAGTCACTCACCCTCCCCATGACAGCCACTCACCCTCCCCATCACAACCACTCACCCTCCCCATCACAGCCACTCACCCTCCCCATCACTGCCACTCACCCTCCCCATCACTGCCACTCACCCTCCCCATCACAGTCACTCACCCTCCCCATCACAGCCACTCGCCCTCCCCATCACAGTCACTCACCCTCCCCATCACAGCCACTCACCCTCCCCATCACAGCCACTCACCCTCCCCATCACCGCCACTCAACTTCCCCATCACAACCACTCACCCTCCCCATCACAATCACTCACCCTCCCCATCACAGCCACTCACCCTCCCCATCACAGTCACTCACCCTCCCCATCACAGTCACTCACCCTCCCCATCACAGTCACTCACTCTCCCCATCACAGTCCCTCACCCTCCCCATCACAGTCACTCACCTTCCCCTTCACAACCACTCACCCTCCCCATCACAGTCACTCATTCTCCCCATCACAGTCACTCACTCTCCCCATCACAGTCACTCACCTTCCCCATCACAGTCACTCACCCTTCCCATCACAGTCACTCACCCTCCCCATCACAGCCACTCACCCTCCCCATCACAGTCACTCACCCTCCCCATCACAGCCACTCACCCTCCCCATCACAGTCACTCACCCTCCCCATCACAGCCACTTACCCTCCCCATCACAGTCACTCACCCTCCCCATCACAGTCACTCACTCTCCCCATCACAGTCACTCACCTTCCCCATCACAGTCACTCACCCTCCCCATCACAGTCACTCACCCTCCCCATCACAGTCACTCACCCTCCCCATCACAGCCACTCACCCTCCCCATCACAGTCACTCACCCTCCCCATCACAGCCACTCACCCTCCCCATCACAGTCACTCACCCTCCCCATCACTTCCACTCACCCTCCCCATCACAGCCACTCACCCTCCCCATCACCGCCACTCAACTTCCCCATCACAACCACTCACCCTCCCCATCACAATCACTCACCCTCCCCATCACAGCCACTCACCCTCCCCATCACTGTCACTCACCCTCCCCATCACAGTCACTCACCCTCCCCATCACAGTCACTCACTCTCCCCATCACAGTCCCTCACCCTCCCCATCACAGTCACTCACCTTCCCCATCACAACCACTCACCCTCCCCATCACAGTCACTCACTCTCCCCATCACAGTCACTCACTCTCCCCATCACAGTCACTCACCTTCCCCATCACAGTCACTCACCCTCCCCATCACAGTCACTCACCCTCCCCATCACAGCCACTCACCCTCCCCATCACAGTCACTCACCCTCCCCATCACAGTCACTCACCCTCCCCATCACAGTCACTCACCCTCCCCATCACAACCACTCACCCTCCCCATCACAGCCACTCACCCTCCCCATCACAACCACTCACCCTCCCCATCACAACCACTCACCCTCCCCATCACAGCCACTCACCCTCCCCATCACAGCCACTCACCCTCCCCATCACAACCACTCACCCTCCCCATCACAGTCACTCACCCTCCCCATCACAGTCACTCACCCTCCCCATCACAGCCACTCACCCTCCCCATCACAGTCACTCACCCTCCCCATCACAGCCACTCACCCTCCCCATCACAGTCACTCACCCTCCCCATCACTGCCACTCACCCTCCCCATCACAGCCACTCACCCTCCCCATCACCGCCACTCAACTTCCCCATCACAACCACTCACCCTCCCCATCACAATCACTCACCCTCCCCATCACAGCCACTCACCCTCCCCATCACAGTCACTCACCCTCCCCATCACAGTCACTCACCCTCCCCATCACAGTCACTCACCCTCCCCATCACAGCCACTCACCCTCCCCATCACAGTCACTCACCCTCCCCATCACAGTCACTCACTCTCCCCATCACAGTCACTCACTCTCCCTATCACAGTCACTCACCTTCCCCATCACAGTCACTCACCCTCCCCATCACAGTCACTCACCCTCCCCATCACAGCCACTCACCATCCCCATCACAGTCACTCACCCTCCCCATCACAGTCACTCACCCTCCCCATCACAGTCACTCACCCTCCCCATCACAGCCACTCACCCTCCCCATCACAGCCACTCACCCTCTCCATCACAGTCACTCACCATCCCCATCACAGCCACTCACCCTCCCCATCACAATCACTCACCCTCCCCATCACAGCCACTCACCCTCCCCATCACAGTCACTCCCCCTCCCCATCACAGTCACTCACCCTCCCCATCACAGTCACTCACTCTCCCCATCACAGTCCCTCACCCTCCCCATCACAGTCACTCACCTTCCCCATCACAACCACTCACCCTCCCCATCACAGTCACTCACTCTCCCCATCACAGTCACTCACTCTCCCCATCACAGTCACTCACCTTCCCCATCACAGTCACTCACCCTCCCCATCACAGTCACTCACCCTCCCCATCACAGTCACTCACCCTCCCCATCACAGTCACTCACCCTCCCCATCACAGTCACTCACCCTCCCCATCACAGTCACTCACCCTCCCCATCACAGCCACTCACCCTCCCCATCACAGTCACTCACCCTCCCCATCACAGTCACTCACCCTCCCCATCACAGTCACTCACCCTCCCCATCACAATCACTCACCCTCCCCATCACAGTCACTCACCCTCCCCATCACAGCCACTCACCCTCCCCATCACAGTCACTCACCCTCCCCATCACAGTCACTCACCCTCCCCATCACAGTCACTCACCCTCCCCATCACAGTCACTCACCCTCCCCATCACAGTCACTCACCCTCCCCATCACAGTCACTCACCCTCCCCATCACAGCCACTCACCCTCCCCATCACAGTCACTCACCCTCCCCATCACAGTCATTCCCCCTCCCCATCACAGTCACTCACCCTCCCCATCACAGTCACTCACCCTCCCCATCACAGCCACTCACCCTCCCCATCACAGTCACTCACCCTCCCCATCACAGTCACTCACCCTCCCCATCACAGTCACTCACCCTCCCCATCACAGTCACTCACCCTCCCCATCACAGCCACTCACCCTCCCCATCACAGTCACTCACCCTCCCCATCACAGCCACTCACCCTCCCCATCACAACCACTCACCCTCCCCATCACAGTCACTCACCCTCCCCATCACAGTCACTCACCCTCCCCATCACAGTCACTCACCCTCCCCATCACAGCCACTCACCCTCCCCATCACAACCACTCACCCTCCCCATCACAGTCACTCACCCTCCCCATCACAGTCACTCACCCTCCCCATCACAGTCACTCACCCTCCCCATCACAGTCACTCACCCTCCCCATCACAGCCACTCACCCTCCCCATCACAGTCACTCACCCTCCCCATCACAGTCACTCACCCTCCCCATCACAGTCACTCACCCTCCCCATCACAGCCACTCACCCTCCCCATCACAACCACTCACCCTCCCCATCACAGTCACTCACCCTCCCCATCACAGTCACTCACCCTCCCCATCACAGTCACTCACCCTCCCCATCACAGCCACTCACCCTCCCCATCACAACCACTCACCCTCCCCATCACAGTCACTCACCCTCCCCATAACAGTCACTCACCCTCCCCATCACAGTCACTCACCCTCCCCATCACAGTCACTCACCCTCCCCACCACAGCCACTCACCCTCCCCATCACTGCCACTTACCCTCCACATCACAGCCACTCACCCTCCACATCACAGCCACTCACCCTCCCCATCACAGCCACTCACCCTCCCCATCACAGCCACTCACCCTCCCCATCACAGTCACTCACCCTCCCCATCACAGTCACTCACCTTCCCCATCACAGTCACTCACCCTCCCCTTCACAGCCACTCACCCTCCCCATCACAGTCACTCACCCTCCCCATCACAGTCACTCACCCTCCCCATCACAGTCACTCACCCTCCCCACCACAGCCACTCACCCTCCCCATCACTGCCACTTACCCTCCACATCACAGCCACTCACCCTCCACATCACAGCCACTCACCCTCCCCACTACAGCCACCCACCAACCCCTCCCACCCAAATCAATCCCACCCCCCTCCGCAACTGCTCAGCCACACACTCCCCTCCCCACCACCACCACCACCCCCACCACACTCGCTCCACAACTTCACTCCTCTCTCCGACCTCACAGCGACACCCAACTCCCCACAACTCCCCCCCGCTCACTCACGCGGGGTGACGACGCTCCCGAGGTGACCAAGAGAGACCGAGAGAGACGAGGAGGAGGATTCCTCGGGGACTTCGTCCACGCGACGCCATGCTGACGACTCGATCTCCAGCACTCTTCATCTTCGCCGTGTTCCTGTCCCTGGGGATCTGCTACGTCTACTACAAGTCTCCGACTCTCCAATGCGGGTGAAGCGAGCGAGATATCGAGCAAACTCCGCGACATTTCGCCCATCACCCAATTCGCCAGTACTGCCCTCGGTCACGCAGAACGCTCCTGTCATTCGTTACGCTCTTATCTAGGACTCTCTTATCCAGAAAATTTCTGTCCTTCGCGATTTGCACTGTTGGCTTCGTGAGGTGCGACATAAGTTCAACACGCATGCTTCCAACTTCGCTCCCTCGCTTATAGTCGTACCAGCGTGTACTCTCTGCCTCTCTCTCATACTCAGCTCGTGCACGACCTCTGTGGGAGTTGATTGTTGTTGAGATTATGACTCGGCGTGTGATGCAAATGAGTTTACCCCACACACTTACTCAATTACTCGTCCACCCACCCACTCACTCACCCACTCACTCACCCACTCTCCCACTCACTCACACGATCACTCACTCACTAACTCACCCACCTAGTCACCCACTCACACACTTACACAGTCACTCACTCCCTCACCAACTCACCCACCGACTCACTCACCCAATCACTCACCCGCTCACTCACACACCCGCTCACTCACATACCCGCTCACTGACACACCCGCTCACTCACACACCCACTCACTCACTCACCCACTCACACTCACACACCCGCTCACACACCCGCTCACTCACCCACTCACTCACTCACCCAATCGCTCAACCACTCACACTCACCCACTCACACTCACACACCCGCTCACTCACCCACTCACTCACCCACTCACCCACTCACCCACTCACTCAGCCACTCACTCAACCACTCACTCACCCACTCACTCAGCCACTCACTCACCCACTCACTCACCCACTCACTCAGCCACTCACTCATTCAGCGACTCACTCACCCACTTACACACTGACATCTCATGAGGAACTGGCGCGTGTGTGTTTGATCGTCTTAGATTAGCGGGTGCGGAAGTGTAGCGGTTAGTGACATGAGTTCGATCCCTGCTCAAGACCAACACCTGCATCCATTTCATAAACCGGTCCTGGGTCTAGGTCGGCTCAGCCTAAAATGAGTACCTGGTGCGGTGTGTAAACTTCGCCACTTGGGAGACAAAAGTGGCCGGGCGTGGTGCGGCCACTCACCCCCTCGTGTGCCAAAGGTGCTCGCGAACAGCACTTTCCCCAACAGTCTGTGAAGGCTATGCGGGGGACCTGTGTCTTTGTTAGTTCATAACTTTTTTGAGCAAGCTGGCCAAGATTGGGCAACACCGAGCCCACTTTTAACCCAGTCTCAAGGTATCTCTTACGTGTCTGTATGAGTCTTTATGCATCTCTGTGAGTCTATATATCGAAGCACATCTCCACATATCTCTACGAGTCTATGAATATCTATGGGTCTCTATGTATCTCTGTGAGTCTGTATGAGTCTCTATACATAGCTATCTATCTATATGTGTCTCTATGTATCTCTATTTGTCTTTATATATCTATATGTATCTCGATGAGTCTCGATGTATCTCTATGATGCTCTATGCATCTCTATGAGTCTCTGTATTTCTATGTATTTATACTGGTAGGAACCTCCATGTTACACCAGCCCACAGGGGATTATTGTGTCCGTCCGTCCGTCGTGCAGGGAGGGGCTGGGTGGGGAGAGAGGGGCTGGGTGGGGAGGGGAGGGTGGGGATGGGTGGGAGGTGGGAGGGGTGGGGCTGGGTGGGGAGGGGAGGGGCTGGTCACCCCGTGGTGCCCTTATAAAACTCAACGTTTAACCTACTCACGCCGGCTTGTGCCCGCCCTCACAGTCGGCCATATTTGCGGAATACACCACGCCGCCGTTGATCCTGGCCATTGACCGAGCAACCCAACGTTCATACCAGCTCCCTCTGCAGGAATGTGTTAAGTGTGAATCGTATTCTTGGGTCTCTCGGTAAAGTCACGTATTTAGGTTCAAAGAAAATTACAAAAGACTGCCTCAGCAGCTGTCCCATCTTTTTTTTTCTTCCTGATGATGAACGCGTGTGTTGCGGGCGAAACGTCGTAGTTTTTTTTACTTGTTGTTGTTATTTTTTTGTTATTTTCTTTGAATTCCTGCAGTCACGAAAGCTTTAAGTTAAGATTTAAGTGTGAATCGCTAACAGCACTTGCTCCTACAGTATGTTAAAGCTATACGGGGGGTCTTTGTCTTTGTTAGTTAATTACGTTCTTGAATCAGCTGGATTGGGCAATAACTAGCCCACGTTTAACCGAGTCTCCATGTATCTCCTATGTATCTCTATGAGTCTATATGCATCTCTATGAGTATCTATGCGTCTATGTTGTTGAGATTATGACTCGGCGTGTGATGAAAACGAGTCATGAGCTCATACTCTTTAGTTCTTTCGGTAAAGTCACGTAGGTATAACGTAAAATGAATCACGACGTTTCGATCGCAACACAAGCGGTCGTCCTCACGCGGAAAAAATATAATCCAGCAGTGGAACTGCTGAACCAACGAGAGAGCGGTTACAACAAGGTTATATATAATAATAGGGGTTTTTCCCTTTTTTCTGGCAACAAAACTGAAACCTTTTTACAAGGAATCGTGTCTGCATTAACCACAATACTTGTGGTCAAAATGCAAACAAAAAAGACACTGATAATTTTTGCATTGTCCATGAAACTGATTGGTCCACACCAGAGACGGCTTTCTTTTGAGCCTCGTCTCAATTGGTGCTAGACCAGAGGACGCCAAAAGGCGCACAGTTCAAAGACAATTCACTATCAAAGTAATGAGGGCTCGGGGCTAAGCATCTACATCATTAGACCTCCTTTGCCAGTACCAAAATATAATAATAAATATAATAATAGGGTTCTGTGGCGTCGTTCCGCGTTGTACTTACGGCCCTATTCTGGATGACGCACAGACCTCACACTGCCAGAGAGCGTTGTTGTTTAACTGTCCATTCGTGGCATCGGCTACCCGCTGCTGCCGCTGCCATTGGCTTTGTGCAGTGGACGATGCGGTTTGGAGGTTGGAACTCGAGAGCAGCTTTCGTGGAAAATCAAACGCCCCCCCCTCCCCCCGTGGGTTTTTATCTTCTGCGTTGGGGCGTCCACAACAAGGAGGCGCGTCCCCGCGAACGTCATCGGGGAGGGGTGGGTGGGTTAGGGGTGGGTGGGTGAACTCGCGTTGCCGAATCGAACTCGGGTCGCCGCGGGTTTCGGAGCGCCGCGCCAACCAACGCATCTACCGCTCCCATCAAATGCCAACGGGCGCCATTCATCACCAAGCGACGGTTGACGTCACCGCAGAGCAGCCTCGCGGCCACGTGCAAGGCGTCGACGGCTCGCTGCCGGCAGGAGGTCACGGGGACAGAGCCAGGGTGCCCTGGGTTGACTCACCGAGATGACTGGCAGATGCACCACCTGTGCGGCTCTCATCCCAAACACGCAGAACAAATATTCCCCGTATAGCCTGAACAGACTGTTGGGGCAAGTGCTGTTCGCGAGCATCTATGAAGGCCGGCACGGCACACGAGGGGGTGGGTGGCCAACAACACGGCCGGCCGCCTTTGTCTCTTCAGTGACGATATTTACACATCGCACCAGGTGCTCATTTGAGGCCGAGTCGACCTAGGAGAGGCCCGGGACGGGTTCAGATAATCGTCACTGATGTTGGCCGTGAGCGGGAATCGAACCCGGGTGGCCAGGTTCGTAGCGCAGCGCGCTAACAGCTACACTACCGCTCCTCACACACACACACGTACACACGCACAAAGACAAAGATCCCCCGTGTAGCCTTGACAGACTGTTGGGGAAAGTGCTGCTAGCGAGCGCCCCATGAAGGCAGGCACGGCACACGAGGGGGTGGGTGGCCAGCAAGCATGCCCGGCCGCCTTTGTCTCCCCAGTGGCAATATTTACACACACCACAGCGGGCACTCATTTAAGGCTGAGTAGACCTAGGTGAGGCCCAGAACCGTTTCAAATAATCGTCACCGGTGTTGGCCGTGAGCAGGGCCGGGTCTCGTAACGCAGTCGCGCCAACCGCTAGCCCACCGCTCCCTCTGCACACACACGGACACAAAGACAAAGATCCCCTGTGTAGCCTTAGAAGACTGTTGGGGCAAGTGCCGTTAGCGACGGGGTCCAAAGGGGCGACGTCGTCACGCTCTGGGTGGGATCGTTGATTGCGTAACGGTGTCGCGGTGAAGGGGTGGCCGGAGGTTGCTGACGGAGTAATCGGAGGAGGTTCACGGGGTGACCAGGGGCGGCTGACGAGGTGACAGGAGGTGGCTGATTGGGGGTGACTGACAGGGTGACCGGAGTTCAGCTGACATGTTGACAGGGGGTGACTACTACTACTATTCCCACTAAAATAATTCCCACTAATACAATTCCCACTAATACAATTCCTAATCATATTACGATTCCTACCACTAAAATTCCTACCACTACAATTCCTACTACTACAATTCCTACCACTACAATTCCTACTACTACAATTCTTAATCCGACAACGATTCCGACTACTCATACTACTACGCGTTAAACGGACTTTAGCTCAGTGGCCGCGACTCGAGTTATTACACCTCGTCTTGCGATAACCACTTCTTCTGAACTTTTCTCACGCTCGCGCAACGTCCTGTGACACCTCTAACTTCCGTTGTGGGGGGTGGGGAGGAGAGGGAGAGGGGGGAGGGGTGCCGAGAGGTAGTTCAGTGTTATAGTAGCGATAGGAGAGAAATACAGAGTGAATGAATAGAGCGAGCGAGTGACTGTAGTGAATGAATGGAGCGAGCTAGTCATTGGAGTGAATGAATGGTGCGAGCGAATGAATGGAGTGAATTAATGGAGTGAGCGAATGGAGAGAATTAATGGAGCGAGCGACTGGAGTGAGTAAATGAATGAATGTAGCCAGTGGTGGACCATCAATCGGTGAATCGACAATAGTTGGGCAGTTGCTTCGCTCCCGATATCCGGACGGTGCCGGTCCAAGCGGTTCATGGGTGGCACCGTTCCCCTCCCGGTTGGCTTAGAAAGAAGAATTTTTTTTTGTTAATTTAAACTTTTTTTATTCATTCCCCAGCGTGTAAGGGCCTCGCTACTGAACTGCTGCGTTGCTCATTTTGTTCCAGAAGCGACCTTGGCTATCAACCAACGATTTCTCCAACGAAACTGGGCATGTTATCGTCGTCGTCATCGTCGTGTTGAAATTAATAGCGGCAGCCAAATAGTTGCTCAACGTGTGGCGTTCATTCTAAATGTTGGAGGGGGGGAAAACACCGGAGGAATCCGGAGAAAAATTACACTCCAAATATACAGCAGCAGGCGTCATGGTTGAGATCGAACCCACGACCTCCTGTACACCAGGCGAGGTAGTTAACATCTCCTAGCCACCGTGATGATGATGAGAGAGAGAGACACGCAAACTCCAAATATACAGCAGCAGGCGTCAGGGTCGGGACCGAACCCACGACCTCCTGTATACCAGGCGAGGTAGTTAACATCTCATAGCCACCGTGATGATGATGAGAGAGAGAGAGACACGCAAACTCCAAATATACAGCAACAGGCGTCAGGGTCGAGATCGAGCCCACGACCTCCTGTATACCAGGCGAGGTAGTTAACATCTCATAGCCACCGTGATGATGATGAGAGAGAGACACGCAAACTCCAAATATACAGCAGCAGGCGTCATGGTTGAGATCGAACCCACGACCTCCTGTATACCAGGCGAGGTAGTTAACATATCCTAGCCACCGTGATGATGATGAGAGAGAGACACGCAACCTCCAAATATACAGCAGCAGGCGTCAGGGTCGGGACCGAACCCACGACCTCCTGTATACCAGGCGAGGTAGTTAACATCTCCCTCGGGAGCGTCTGAGCAAGAGGAGTGGAAGAGGCGATGTGGGGGGTGTGGGTGGGGCAGCGTTGAGCCTCGCCCTGCCCCTTAGCTGCAGGTGTCCCATTCCCATCCGCCGCTTGTTTTGTGGTCGTGGTGTAACATTCCTCTCCTGTCGATACCCCCGAAGCCCCTAAACCCTGACCGCCACGATGGCGACAGCGCGCAGTGCCGTTGGGCCACACACTAGTTGTTGACTACACACACGAGTTCACTACACAAGATTTGTTCACTACCCATACGAGTTCACTACACAAGATTTGTTCACTACCCACACGAGTTCACTACACAAGATTTGTTCACTACACACACGAGTTCACTACACAAGAGTTCAATCTTGATTTGAAGCTTTTGTGACTGCAGGAATCCATACTCTTTGGTTCTTTCGCTAAAGTCACGTAGGTAGAAAGTAAAATAAATCACGACGTTTCGGGCGCAACACAAGCGTCCGTCATCAGGTGGACGCTTGTGTTGCACCCGAAAACGTCGTGTTTTATTTTATACCTACGTGACTTTACCGAGTGAACCAAAGAGTGCACAAGAGTTGTTCACTACACACACGAGTTCACTGCACACACGAGTGTCATCACAGCCTCCGACACAAGAGTGGATTTCCACTCAGTCGTGCGTCAAGTCAACGCGTGCTTTGGCGTGTCGAACTTCTTTCGCACCGTGCGCCGTGTCGTCACCTCCGATCCCTTCCCCCGCGCCTCCATATCAGCAACGGCTGTCCACGTGCGGTGCGAAAGATGTACAACCACAACGTGCACCACAGCCAGCCCCAGCCAGCGCATCACAGGCAAAGGTCAGCTGTGACTGCCTGCTGAGACGAGGAAGTTGCAATGTCCCCACTCAGGATTTACCTGTTCGGGCGACTGCCGCTAGCGAGCACGCGTGGTCAGCACCGCTCCAAGCCGCCTTTGTCTCCCCCCACCACGCCCCCCCCCCAGGGCTGATAACGTTTCCACCACCGCACCGGGTGCTCATTTAAGGCTATGTCGACCTACGGGGGGAAGGGGGTGGGGAAGGCAGGCACGGGACACGACGGTGGTGCTGTGGGCAGCATCACGCCCGGCCGCCTTTGTATCTCCCTATGGGCAATGTTTGCACAGCGCACCAGGTACGGTGTTCATTTGAGGCTGAGTCGACCTAGGGGTGGGAGGGCCGGGGTGGGGGGGGAGACTCCAGGACCGGTTCAAATATTTACCACTGATGTTGGCTGTGAGCATTGCGGCGGAGGGAGCAGGTGCGGTTCGGGTATACCTGCCGCCCTGGTAAATACCGCGCTGGGTGACGAATCTGGCGATGTGCTCCAACAGTTGTGACCCCCACCCCCCCGATCCATCTCTTTATAACGAAGCGTGCTTTGCTTAGCTGCGTGTTTTTGTTTTTACAAATAAATAATTAGTGTAACTCTTAAATAAACGCGTGTGGAATTATTCGAGCCTTCCCAGCGAGGGGATGTCGCCCGAAGCGACGGACGTGGTCGGATGGCAGCGAGGAGCCCAGCCAACGCGCTACCTAGAACCAGAACCCACGAGTGGCGGTAGGGGAGGGTAGGGGGTGGGGATGTGGGGAGCGGTGGTGCAGCGGTTAGCGCTACGCTGCGCTACGAACCCGGCGACCTGAGTTCGATTCCCGCTCACGGCCACCAACGCCAAGTGACGATTATCTGAACCGGTCCTGGGCCTGCCCCTCCTAGATCGACTCAGCCTCAAATGAGTGCCTGGTGCGGTGTGTAAACATCGTCACTGGGGAGACAAAGACGGCAGGGCGTGGTGTTGGCCACCCACCCCCTCGTGTGCCGTGCCGACCTTCATAGGTGCTTGCAAACAGCACTTGCCCCAATAGTCTGTGCAGGCTATAGGGGGATCTTTGTCTTTGTGGGGGTGAGGGTGGTGGGTTGGGGTTTGTTTACAAATTGTGCCGCAGGTAGCTACAGGTGAGTCGAGGGGGCAGATCGCGGACAAAGAGATTCCCGAGATAGCCGGGCGCTGGGAGATCCACGAAGGCTCACAATGCGCACGTCTACATCACAGTGTCGATAAGGGTTTCTGGAAAAAAAAATCTTGTTTTTCTTGTTTTTCTTCTTCTTTCGATTTAAAGCTATCGTGACTGCATGGATTCATCTTCTTGGTTCTTTCGGTAAAGTCACGTAGAAGGGAAGTAATAAAATAATAAAAATAAAACATAATAAAATAATTCTCACGACGTTTCGGCTACAACGCAAGCAGCCGTCTTCAGGTGAAGAATGAGACACTGCCAAGCTTGGAGCTTATATAAAAGCTGGGGTCACAAAAAAGATCTCCAAAATCCTGATTAAACACAAGATTCAGGTCCGATTCAACACAGTACATAAAATCCGTGATCTGGTCCCGTCTGTAAAAGACGTGGTTCCAGACATACAGTACCCTGGCGTCTACAAACTAAGTTGCCTCTGTGGTAGCAGTTACATTGGAGAAACCAAACGACATGGCTCGGACCGCATCCGTGAACATAAAGCAGACCTGAAACACGGTAGGACAAACACCTCAGCCGTGGCAGATCACTGTTACAATTCAGTGGGCTCACATGACATTGACTTCTCCAAGACAGAGGTTCTCTGCAAGCCATCTGGCTACCATGAGAGATTCGTTCATGAGGCGATCCACATATACAAACACAGAGACAATTTCAACCGAGAAGACGGATTCTGGCTCAGCAATCATTGGAAGGACGTAATAAACCATTTCGGATCTTAACTGATTGTTGTTCACGTTTACGGTGACTTTCAGACCGCAGTCCACTGACTGGCATTGACTGTGTATCTTGTGTTCTCCACAGGGAATGCATCATTTGCTCCGCTGCGGGTCTGCTCCGCTCTCCCATTGACATGTTTCATTGCTTCTACATACTATTAACATTCCCTCCCTTTGTTAATGCTACCCCCTACCCCCTCCCTTTGATGCTGCTAATCCTGCATAATGCATGGGCATAATATGACTTTGAAACCCCCCCCGCCCACCTCCTACGCATTTCCCATGAATATGCTAAATTCCTCTTGATATGCACATTCTTTTGTCAAGGCGCTCTTCTTCCACCTCCAACCCAGCTTAAATATGAGCTCCAAGCTTGGCAGTGTCTCATTCTTCACCTGAAGACGGCTGCTTGCGTTGTAGACGAAACGTCGTGAGAATTATTTTATTATGTTTTATTTTTATTATTTTATTACTTCCCTTCTACGTGACTTTACCGAAAGAACCAAGAAGATTTCTTCTTCTTGTTATGTTTGCTGTTCTTATTCTTCTTCTCGTTCTTCTTATTCTTGTTGTTCTTGTTTGTTATTTTTCTTCTTGTTATGTTTGCTGTTCTTGTTCTTGTTGTTGTCGTTGTTCTTCTTCTGCTTCTTCTTGTTCTTGTTCTTTTTGTTGTTCGTCTTCTTGTTCTTGTTGTTGTTGTGCTTCTTCTTGTTCTGGTTTGTTATTCTTATTCTGCTTCTTCTTGTTGTTGTTGTTCTTCTTCTTCTTCTCGCTCTTCTTATTATTGTTGTTCTTGTTTGTTATTCTTCTTCTTGTTATGTTTGCTGTTCTTATTCTTGTTCTTGTTGTCGTTGTTTTTCTTCTGCTTCTTCTTGTTGTTGTTGTTCTTCTTCTCGTTCTTCTTATTATTGTTGTTCTTCTTTGTTATTCTTCTTGTTATGTTTGCTGTTCTTATTCTTGTTCTTGTTGTTGTTCTTCTTGTTCTTCTTTTTGTTCTTCGTCTTCTTCGGTGAAGGGGGCTGACAAGGCCGTTGTCGGTGCACGTTCTGCTCTCAATTCGTGGAGTTGTCCCCGTCACTTCGCTGTCTCGTGGTGTGTGCCGGTCTGTGGGGATCTTTCCATTCGGCAGAATTTGTGCGGCGATGTCGTTGTGGGACACCGTTGGCAGTCTTTTGCCTGCTGGTGTCGCTCCCTCGGTGTCTAAGGAGGCACCAGGAGCTTTACGCCGTGAGTTGAGTGAAATCTGATGACTCCGTCGCTTCTGGCGACCACCTTTGTTTTCTGGATTCATTTAGGGTAGTGCTTCCTAACCTGTTACTGCAGCCTTGCACCCCTTTGAATCCACTATGGAACACGAAATTATAGAAAATGGCTATTATTCCCCACAAACTTTACTTTTGTGACCAGGACTTTACGTGAAGGAATGACACAAACGCACAAGTTTTCTCCTTAAAAATAGGTACATTTCAAAACATCACTGTCCTGGTCACAAATGCAAAGTTTGTTGGTACTAATAGCCATTTTCTGTACTTTTGAAGCATAAGCAATTAGAAAATAACACTTACTACCCAGAAACAAAAAAACATATTTGTGTTTGTTACACAGTGTTCTCAATCATTAACAAACAATGTAATAATGCGTTTCAATGCATTACCTTCAAAACTAAGTCTGGCCATGTCTCGCTACCCCCCCCCCCCCCCACAAAGGCCATCTGGCACCCCCAGAGACGGACGGTGCGTGCACCCCAGGTTAAGAACTACTGATTTAGGGAGCCCAGAAGAGCTTTCCCACATTCTGGCCTTCCTGACTCTGTTTATTTCCGGAGTAGGGACTCGCTTCATTCGCTCCGGCATGTCAGTGCATCCCCGCCCGGTAACCCCTGTGGGATGTGTGAGCGGGACGATATGAGCAGAAGCTTGGTGAAACGTGCCCATAGTTTTCTGACTTTGGTGGTGATCCGGGAGACGATTTCTTAAGTTTTACCGTGGCGCAGGGGGTGTGGGGCGTGATCGTCGAGATTTCGAACCCCGATATTGCACTGAGACCAGTTCGGTAAGTTGCCCAGAACGCTTCTGGAAGCACACACACACACAGCGGTTCACCCGAACTGGCAAACGCGACGACAAAGCCACTGGGGTCAGGCTTTTGATTCGTTCCTCCGTCGTGCCGAATGGAAGCGGCCTCGATCTTTAGCCATAGGAGCAGGAGGTGACGGGTTTACCAGCTTGCTGCCCAGTCGACGACCTACCCTTCTCCACAGGTTTCAAATCGGTCGCATAGCCCCAGGCCGTGTTGATGGCTGTTGGAGTCACCGGTGGCATGCTTGGGGCTCCGTGCCGCGCTTGGAGGTTTGTGGACATGTCTCACAGAAGTACATCCTCGATTTACCGATGACGACGAGAGCGACAAAGGTGGTGGTGGCTGTGGGTTAGTTGCTTTTTTTCCAGGCTCGTTGTGGCAGGATCCTTAAGATGGGATTCCTTGCCGGTCCGTGCCTGCGATGGTTGGTCGCTGTGGCAGCCAAAGCAGAAATCCAGGGGTGGTGTGGTGGGAGGATTTTCACTTTTGAGGCTCTTCTGTTGTTTCCGTTGTCGTCGTCGGCTGGACTTGGAGCTTCTCGGAGCCAGGAGGATGTTGAGCCGTGATTTCCGAGGAAACATCCGACGAAGGTCGCACCTGGGCGTCGATAGCCCCCCCCCCTCCCTGCTCTACATTTAGACGGCACAGACGTAGCAATGCCCCCTCACCCACCCGACCCCGCGCTGTGGTAAGTTTGGCCCTGACAAAGGACCGCTTTGGCTTTGGCATTGCTGCAAATCCTAATTGGGGAGGGGCCTTTTCGGGCGTTTGATCGCCAGGGACGACGACATTAGTTTGTGACGAGCGAGTCACAGTGGAGACCACGGGAAAGTCGTCATCTTCTCCAGCAACGCTCCATAGACACGACTCCATAGACAATGCCCCATTGATATCCTTTCATTGATAGCGCTCCATTTATAACGCGCCATTGATAACGCTCCATACGCCCCACCCCGTAGACACCTTTCGATTGATGACGCTCCATTGATAACGCTCCATTTATAACACGCCATTGATAACGCTCTATTGAAAACGCTCCATATGCACCACACCATAGACACCATTCCATTTATAATTCTCCATTGATAACGCGCCATTGATAACGCTCTATAGGCACCACCCGTTAGACCCCATTCCATCGATAACGCGCCATTGATAACGCTCCATTGATAACGCTCCATAGAAACCACCACCGTAGACACCATTCCATTGATAACGCTCCATTGACAACGCTCTGAAGTTCTACACTCCATTCATAACGCTCCATAGACACCGCTCCATAGACAACGCTCCATAGGCAACACTCCATAGGCACCTCTCCATCGTTAACGCTACATCGATAACGCTCCATTTAAAAACGCTCGGAATTTCAACGCTCCGTTGTAAGACGTCGCGCTCAATGGGCCTCCACATTCCGCGTGCCCAAGGGCGCCCGAGGCTGCTCGCCGAGCCGAACTTGGGGCCCAGCCGCTCGGAGGCGGGTGGGCGGTGAGCGTGTCGATGCACGCTCCAGCCCGAATCGCGCTTGTGAGGTTTGAGTGGATGGTGATTTATGCCGCTTCGTGACGGGCTGTGTGTGTGTGTGGCTGTGTGTGTGGCTGTGTGTGTGTGTGGCTGTGTGTGTGGGTGGACGCGGTGTTGACTACCCACCCCCTCGTGTGCCGTTCTGGCCTTAGGTAGGTGCTTGTGTAATGTAGTAACTCGGCGGGAGACGACTTCACGGGTAACACACTCTTTATTTTATCAAACTCGTTCACAGGTGACTAACACCTACTTTGTATCTCGGGTGACAACCACCCACTTAGTATCTCGGGTGACAAACACCCACTTAGTATCTCGGGTGACAAACACCCACTTAGCTACTTGGCGACTAACGCCCACTGAGCTACTCGGATGACCAACATCCACTTAGTATCTCGGGTGACAAACACCCACTTAGCTACTCGGCGACTAACGCCACTGAGCTACTCGGATGACCAACATCCACTTAGCTACTCGGCGACTAACGCCACTGAGCTACTCGGGACACTCCCTGCCCGGGGTATCCGTCTCGACTGTGGGTCCCCAGCCCGACCCACGGGGGCGTCGGACCCCGGGTCCCACAGCCTCGCCTCCGAGCCACACAGGGCCCCGGTTCCCACAAGGACGGCGGGACTAGGGGTCTCGGGGCACTAGGTCTTCAGCTCCGTCTTCGGGTCTTCAACTGGGTAACTCTCCCCGAGTGCTCTCGCGCGTCCCCCTTTATACCCCACCTGCGGACGTCGCTGCGAGCACCCACTTATTCGACCAATCGCTGGGCGCTGGCTACGATCCTCTTTTCCCACATCTCATCGTGCCTCACCACCCACGCCGCGCCGCCCCGTCATCTGTCACTCCCGGCGCGCGCGTCCACACAACGCCCACAACGCGTGCCCAACCCCGCACCCCGCGCCGCCCCGTGATCCATCACTGTCACAGTCGGCGCACGTCAATACCACCACTACACTTGCTCGCTAACAGCACTTGCCTCAACAGTCTGTTAAGGCTACACGGGGGAACTGTGTTTTTGTCTTTGGCTACGGTAGTAGTAGCGCTACGAACCCGGCCACCCGAGTTCGATTCCCACTCACGGCCAACACCGGTGACGATTATCTGAACCAGTCGTGGGCCTCCCCTAGGTCGACTCAGCCTCAAATGAGTACCTGGTGCCTCCCCACTGGGGAGACAAAGGCGGCCGAGCGTGGCGCTGGCCACCCACTCCCTCGTGTGCCACAATGCCGACCTTCATTGCTGCTACTCCCTCATGGCACTTGCCCCAACAGTCTGTTATAGGCTGCACGGGGGGTCTTTGTCTTTGTGTGTAATGGTGAGGGAGTGGTAGTGTAGCGGTCAGCAGGCTGCTAAGCGGAGGTGAAGGAATGGGTGGACGGGTGGGTGGGGGCGGAGGGTTTGGCTGGAGGGGTGGGTGGAGGTGCATGTGGGGAGCGGTGGTGCAGCGGTTAGCGCTACGCTGCGCTATGAACCCCGGCGACCCGAGTTCGATTCCCGCTCACGGCCATCACCGGTGACGATTATTTGAACCGATCATGGGCCTCCCTTAGGTCGACTCGGCCTCAAATGAGTACACCTGGTGTGGCGTTCAAATAATCGCCACTGGGGAGACAAAGGCGACTGTGCGTGGTGTTGGCCACCCACTCACTCGTGTGGCGTGCCGGCCTTGATAGGTGCTCGCTAACAGCACTTGCCCCACCAGTGTGTCCATGCTATACGGGGGATCTTTGTCTTTATTCGGGGTGTGTGTGGAAAGCGGGGTTGTTGCGGTCCAACACCAATTATCTGAACCGGTCATGGGCCTCCCTTAGTTCGACTCGGCCTCAAATGAGTACACCTGGTGCGGCGCTTATACAGGGGACGAGGGTGATTAACATCTTTGTCTTGGGGGTGTCGGTAAAATGCATCTGTAAATAACTCTCAATGCGGCGACGATCATCCATCCAGGGCCCCACTCGGAACCGCGAACGGCCTGGACTCAAACCTGGAATTTTACACTTCCTATTGGGTTGCTTTAACATATTTTGCCATGCCCATTGAAAACCTAATCTTACTTGTTTTTTTCCACGCGGAAATGTTATCATCGCTCGCGCCTGTGATTTGCATCGCCCCCCCACCATCTTCCTCATGACACCGACATGGGGGGGGGGGGGTGATTGTCCAGATTGTCCAGGCATGCAGCTGCTACGGCTGCTGCATTTGGCACGCAGTTCACAGGGACGGCCTCCACAGAGCCGGAAGGATGCCCTGGTGGTCCCAACCTTTTAACTTGCGGGGGGTATCTCCCCCCACCTCCTCCTCCTTCTCCTCCTCAGTGTGCCGGGTAATGCCCTGGCAAGAATGAGTTATTGTGGTGTACGCACGTAGCCAACCATAATGATCAGAGGATGCGGTGACTGTGTGGGTGGGTGACTATGTGAGTGAGCGACTAAAGCATGTGAGTCTATGCATGTGTAATGAGCGACTTCCACGATACGTCGTGTAGAGGGTACTTCTTCTTTATTGCTCACACTGGGCACAACACAGGCCAATACTTATTCCTCCTCACAGTACAACACGAGGTATTAACGTCTCTACTGGCTACACACTCGGTGTGGTCCCATCGCCCTCACTCGGCTACGCCGATGACTGGCGGCGTGACAATGACGACGATGGAAACCACGCAGAAGATCTTCCACGTGGCCGGACGACTGAGAGAGATGTCGGCGAGCAGCAACGCAGCCAGGACCCAAGACCTCACACACGAGCCCCGAGCCCCGGGTCCGCTCCCCCTTATATCCCTCCAGGCCCTCTCGTGGACCCTTCGAGCAGGTTCCCGAAGTTTCTCGGCTAACCCCACCTGTTACCTTTGACCCAGATGCACCTCCTTCTCTAATTGGTTGTTACTTAACCGTGCCCGTACCTGTGATTCCCCTTCCAGGCCAGCAGGTGTCACACTGTCATTACACACGTGCAGTGATGACTTGACACACTTCTCTTGAGATGGCACTTTATTGAAGACACGTTCACTTGACATCAGGAGGAGACCCCACTGCAAAAGCCCCGAGTCTCCCGCGTATCTCCCCCTTATATACCAATCACTGACTCTGGGCGCTCGCTCCACCGGCAGACTCTACCGTCCTCTTCTGTCACCTGACCATCCTTCCTTCTCGAATAATCCCGCGGCCACCAGTCCCTTCGCACTCACAACTGATACCCGTCATTACCTCCCGTAGCGACCAGTCCCCTTCGCACTCACAACTGACTCCCCTGTCATTTCCTCCCATAGCCACCAGTCCCTTCACACTCACAACTGTTACCCCTGGCATTACCTCCTGTGGCCACCAGTCTCTTCGCACTCACAACTGATACCCCTGTCATTACCTCCCGTGGCTACTAGTGCATTTGGACTGCAGGCTGACTCCCCTACCATTACCACCCATGGCTACTAGTCCCCTCACGCCGCAGGCAGGCTCTATTGTCATTACATATGTACGTTGAACTTCTTTCACACCGTACGTAGACAACCCTGCTAATATGGTGAGTGAGTGATTGGGTGAGTGAGTGAAACCACTGTGGTTTCGACCAGGATGGTCCTGCACGCACAGCAATGTATTTGTTCGCATGTTACTGCAGAGGTGTAGGGCATTCCAAAAGGCCCTCCATCTTGGATTTGTTGACCTGGCGAAGGCCTATGATATCATCAATAGGCCCAGAGTTCTGGGTATTTTCTTCGTGTTTTTGGGGTCCAGACCGTCTGCTCACAACCTATAAACTAAACTTTTATTTTATTTTTACCAGGTAAAGGCCACTGAGCTCTGTAACTCTTTTGCAAAAGCGACCTGGCTATGACAAATGAAAGCTCGACGAAGTGGGCTTATCGTGTGGACATTTCTATCAGCCACATACTTCAAACACGTGACGTTGATACTAAATGTAGAGGGATAAATCGGAGGACCCGGAGAAAATTCCACGCGACCAAGGGGAGAGAGAGACACGTAAACTCCCGCACGGCGCCTCGCTCGGAGCTTTCTCCACCTCCCGCTTGGCAGCCCTTCTGCTGCCGTCGCTCCCGTAGCCTTTCTGCTGGCTCCCGATGCAGCTCCGCTGCTGGCTTTCTCTCAGCCTCTCCGCCCCGATCTGTAGCCCCTCGGCTGCTCTCTCTGCAGCCCCACCGCTGCTCTCCGTCTCCCCCGTGCCCGGACACCGCTGGCCAACGGTGCAGAGTCCCGTCCTGTGGCGATCACACCACTTCCCACCTCCTGCCCTGCGTGGCCTTCTCCCGTCTTTATTCTTACACTCTCTCCTCATCTCTTCCGGTTCCCGCCCTTAAGAGCTCACCCTTCTCCCCACGTGACCCAACTCCTCCCCCCTGTTACGTCATATCCGCGAGGCCGTTTACGCCCGCATTACAAATATACAACAGCAGGCGTTAGGGTCAGGATCGAACCCACGACCTCCTGTGTACCAGGCGAGGTAGTTAACATCTTCTAGCCACCGTGATGATGATGAGAGAGAGAGACACGCAGACTCCAAATATCCAGCAGCAGGCGTTAGGGTCGGGATTGAACCCACGACCTCCTGTACACCAGGCGAGGTAGATAACATCTCCTAGCCACCGTGATGATGATGAGAGAAAGAGACACGCAAACTCCAAATATACAGCAGCAGGTGTCAGGGTCTGGATCGAGCCCACGACCTCCTGCTAACCAGGCGAGGTCGTTAACATCTCCTAGCTACCGTGATGATGATGAGAGAGAGAGACACGCAAACTCCATATATACAGCAGCAAGCGTCAGGGTCGGGATCGAAACCCCTTCGTGTGCCACAGTTTGCCGGCCTTCATCGGGTGCAGCTGCTACTCACAGCACTTGCCCCAACACGTCTCTCATGGCTACACCTGCGGCGGGGGATCTTTATCTTTGTGGGTGCGTACGTGGAGGGTAGTACATATTCGATTTGCGAAATCTGTTTGTGTTCTGTTAAAATGTCAATCGCAGCGCTGTGGGGTGGGGTGGGCGTCTGAACGCGTCGTCGTGTGCGCACAGGGAATTTGGTTAGGAGAGCGAGTGGGTGGGTGGGTGGGTGAGTGGGTTGGTGAGTTGGTGGGTGGGTGAGTGAGTGAGTGGGTGAGCGCGTGAGAAAGTGAGTGAGTGGGTGGGTTGGTGAGTTGGTGGGTGGGTGAGTGAGTGAGTGAGTGTGTGAGTGGGTGGGTGGGTTGGTGAGTTGGTGTGTGGGTGAGTGAGTGAGTGGGTGAGCGCGTGAGAAAGTGAGTGAGTGGGTGGGTTGGTGAGTTGGTGGGTGGGTGGGTGAGTGAGTGAGTGAGTGGGTGAGTGGGTGGATGGGTTGGTGAGTTGGTGGGTGGGTGAGTGGGTGGGTGAGTGAGTGGGTGAGTGGGTGGGTGGGTGGGTGAGTGGGTGGGTGAGTGGGTGGGTGGGTGAGTTGGTGGTGGGTGAGTTAGTGAGTGGGTGAGTGGGTGGGTTGGTTGGTGAGTTGGTGGGTGGGTGAGTGAGTGAGTGGGTGAGTGCATGAGAAAGTGAGCAGGTGGGTGAGTGGGTTGGTGGGTTGGTGGGTGAGTGAGTGGATGAAAAAGTGAGTGGGTTGGTGGGTGGGTGAGTGAGTGGGTGGGTTAGTGACTGGGTGAGCGCGTGAGAAAGTGAGTGAGTGGGTGGGTGGGTTGGTGAGTTGGTGGGTGGGTGAGTGAGTGGGTGGGTTAGTGAGTTGGTGGGTGGGTTAGTGAGTGAGTGAGTGCATGAGAAAGTGAGCAGGTGGGTGAGTGGGTTGGTGGGTGAGTGAGTGGATGAGAAAGTGAGTGGGTTGGTGGGTGGGTGAGTGAGTGGGTGGGTGAGTGCATGAGAAAGTGAGTAGGTGGGTGGGTGAGTGGGTTGGTTGGTTGGTGGGTGAGTGCGTGAGAAAGTGAGTGGATGGGTGAGTGGGTTGGTGAGTTGGTGGGTGGGTGGGTGAGTGGATGAGAAAGTGAGTGGGTGGGTGAGTGGGTTAGTGGGTTGGTGGGTGGGTGAGTGAATGGGTGAGTACATGAGAAAGTGTGCAGTTGGTGGGTGGGTAAGTGGGTTGGTGAGTTGGTGGGTGGGTGAGTGAGTGAGTAGGTGAGTGCGTGAGAAAGTGAGTGGATGAGTGGGTGAGTGGGTTGGTGAGTTTGTGGGTTGGTGGGTGGGTGAGTGAGTGGATGAGAAAGTGAGTGGGTGGGTGAGTGGGTTAGTGAGTTGGTGGGTGGGCGAGTGAGTGAGTAGGTGAGTGCGTGAGAAAGTGAGTGGATGAGTGGGTGAGTGAGTTGGTGGGTTGGTGGGTGGGTGAGCGAGTGAGCGGATGAGAAAGTGAGTGGGTGGGTGAGTGGTTTGGTGAGTTGGTGGGTGGGTGAGTGAGTGGGTGAGTGCATGAGAAAGTGAGCAGGTGGGTGGGTGAGTGGGTTGGTTGGTTGGTTGGTTGTTGGGTGAGTGAGTGAGAAAGTGAGTGGATGGGTGAGTGGGTTGGTGAGTTGGTGGGTGGGTGGGTGAGTGAGTGGATGAGAAAGTGAGTGGGTGGGTGAGTGGGTTAGTGGGTTGGTGGGTGGGTGAGTGAATGGGTGAGTACATGAGAAAGTGTGCAGTGGGTGGGTGGGTAAGTGGGTTCGTGAGTTGGTGGGTGGGTGAGTGAGTGAGTAGGTGAGTGCGTGAGAAAGTGAGTGGATTAGTGGGTGAGTGGGTTGGTGAGTTGGTGGGTTGGTGGGTGGGTGAGTGAGTGAGTGGATGAGAAAGTGAGTGGGTGGGTGAGTGGGTTAGTGAGTTGGTGGGTGGGTGATTGAGTGGTGAGTGCATGAGAAAGTGAGCAGGTGGGTGGGTGGGTAAGTGGGTTGGTGAGTTGGTGGGTGGGTGGGTGGGTGAGTGAGTGGATGAGAAAGTGAGTGGGTGGGTGAGTTGGTTGGTTGGTTGGTTGGTTGTTGGGTGAGTGAGTGAGAAAGTGAGTGGATGGGTGAGTGGGTTGGTGAGTTGGTGGGTGGGTGGGTGAGTGAGTGGATGAGAAAGTGAGTGGGTGGGTGAGTGGGTTAGTGGTTTGGTGGGTGGGTGAGTGGGTTGGTGAGTTGGTGGGTGGGTGAGTGAGTGAGTAGGTGAGTGCGTGAGAAAGTGAGTGGATGAGTGGGTGAGTGGGTTGGTGAGTTTGTGGGTTGGTGGGTGGGTGAGTGAGTGAGTGGATGAGAAAGTGAGTGGGTGGGTGAGTGGGTTAGTGAATTGGTGGGTGGGCGAGTGAGTGAGTAGGTGAGTGCGTGAGAAAGTGAGTGGATGAGTGGGTGAGTGAGTTGGTGGGTTGGTGGGTGGGTGAGCGAGTGAGCGGATGAGAAAGTGAGTGGGTGGGTGAGTGGTTTGGTGAGTTGGTGGGTGGGTGAGTGAGTGGGTGAGTGCATGAGAAAGTGAGCAGGTGGGTGGGTGAGTGGGTTGGTTGGTTGGTTGTTGGGTGAGTGAGTGAGAAAGTGAGTGGATGGGTGAGTGGGTTGGTGAGTTGGTGGGTGGGTGGGTGAGTGAGTGGATGAGAAAGTGAGTGGGTGGGTGAGTGGGTTAGTGGGTTGGTGGGTGGGTGAGTGAATGGGTGAGTACATGAGAAAGTGTGCAGTGGGTGGGTGGGTAAGTGGGTTCGTGAGTTGGTGGGTGGGTGAGTGAGTGAGTAGGTGAGTGCGTGAGAAAGTGAGTGGATTAGTGGGTGAGTGGGTTGGTGGGTTGGTGGGTGGGTGAGTGGGTTAGTGAGTTGGTGGGTGGGTGATTGAGTGGTGAGTGCATGAGAAAGTGAGCAGGTGGGTGGGTGGGTAAGTGGGTTGGTGAGTTGGTGGGTGGGTGGGTGGGTGAGTGTGTGGATGAGAAAGTGAGTGGGTGGGTGGGTGAGTGGGTTGGTTGGTTGGTTGTTGGGTGAGTGAGTGAGTGAGAAAGTGAGTGGATGGGTGAGTGGGTTGGTGAGTTGGTGGGTGGGTGGGTGAGTGAGTGGATGAGAAAGTGAGTGGGTGGGTGAGTGGGTTAGTGGTTTGGTGGGTGGGTGAGTGAATGGGTGAGTACATGAGAAAGTGTGCAGTGGGTGGGTGGGTAAGTGGGTTCGTGAGTTGGTGGGTGGGTGGGTGAGTGAGTGAGTAGGTGAGTGCGTGAGAAAGTGAGTGGATTAGTGGGTGAGTGGGTTGGTGAGTTGGTGGGTTGGTGGGTGGGTGAGTGAGTGGATGAGAAAGTGAGTGGGTGGGTGAGTGGGTTAGTGGGTTGGTGGGTGGGTGAGTGAATGGGTGAGTGCATGAGAAAGTGAGCAGGTGGGTGGGTGGGTAAGTGGGTTGGGGAGTTGGTGGGTGGGTGAGTGAGTGAGTAGGTGAGTGCGTGAGTGGATGAGTGGGTGAGTGAGTTGGTGGGTTGGTGGGTTGGTGGGTGGGTGGGTGAGTGAGTGAGCGGATGAGAAAGTGAGTGGGTGGGTGAGTGGTTTGGTGAGTTGGTGGGTGGGTGAGTGAGTGGGTGAGTGCATGAGAAAGTGAGCAGGTGGGTGGGTGAGTGGGTTGGTTGGTTGGTTGGTTGTTGGGTGAGTGAGTGAGAAAGTGAGTGGATGGGTGAGTGGGTTGGTGAGTTGGTGGGTGGGTGGGTGAGTGAGTGGATGAAAAAGTGAGTGGGTGGGTGAGTGGGTTAGTGGGTTGGTGGGTGGGTGAGTGAATGGGTGAGTACATGAGAAAGTGTGCAGTGGGTGGGTGGGTAAGTGGGTTCGTGAGTTGGTGGGTGGGTGAGTGAGTGAGTAGGTGAGTGCGTGAGAAAGTGAGTGGATTAGTGGGTGAGTGGGTTGGTGAGTTGGTGGGTTGGTGGGTGGGTGAGTGAGTGAGTGGATGAGAAAGTGAGTGGGTGGGTGAGTGGGTTAGTGAGTTGGTGGGTGGGTGATTGAGTGGTGAGTGCATGAGAAAGTGAGCAGGTGGGTGGGTGGGTAAGTGGGTTGGTGAGTTGGTGGGTGGGTGGGTGGGTGAGTGAGTGGATGAGAAAGTGAGTGGGTGGGTGGGTGAGTGGGTTGGTTGGTTGGTTGGTTGTTGGGTGAGTGAGTGAGAAAGTGAGTGGATGGGTGAGTGGGTTGGTGAGTTGGTGGGTGGGTGGGTGAGTGAGTGGATGAGAAAGTGAGTGGGTGGGTGAGTGGGTTAGTGGTTTGGTGGGTGGGTGAGTGGGTTGGTGAGTTGGTGGGTGGGTGAGTGAGTGAGTAGGTGAGTGCGTGAGAAAGTGAGTGGATGAGTGGGTGAGTGGGTTGGTGAGTTTGTGGGTTGGTGGGTGGGTGAGTGAGTGGATGAGAAAGTGAGTGGGTGGGTGAGTGGGTTAGTGAATTGGTGGGTGGGCGAGTGAGTGAGTAGGTGAGTGCGTGAGAAAGTGAGTGGATGAGTGGGTGAGTGAGTTGGTGGGTTGGTGGGTGGGTGAGCGAGTGAGCGGATGAGAAAGTGAGTGGGTGGGTGAGTGGTTTGGTGAGTTGGTGGGTGGGTGGGTGAGTGAGTGGGTGAGTGCATGAGAAAGTGAGCAGGTGGGTGGGTGAGTGGGTTGGTTGGTTGGTTGTTGGGTGAGTGAGTGAGAAAGTGAGTGGATGGGTGAGTGGGTTGGTGAGTTGGTGGGTGGGTGAGTGAGTGAGTGGATGAGAAAGTGAGTGGGTGGGTGAGTGGGTTAGTGGGTTGGTGGGTGGGTGAGTGAATGGGTGAGTACATGAGAAAGTGTGCAGTGGGTGGGTGGGTAAGTGGGTTCGTGAGTTGGTGGGTGGGTGAGTGAGTGAGTAGGTGAGTGCGTGAGAAAGTGAGTGGATTAGTGGGTGAGTGGGTTGGTGGGTTGGTGGGTGGGTGAGTGAGTGAGTGGATGAGAAAGTGAGTGGGTGGGTGAGTGGGTTAGTGAGTTGGTGGGTGGGTGATTGAGTGGTGAGTGCATGAGAAAGTGAGCAGGTGGGTGGGTAAGTGGGTTGGTGAGTTGGTGGGTGGGTGGGTGGGTGAGTGTGTGGATGAGAAAGTGAGTGGGTGGGTGGGTGAGTGGGTTGGTTGGTTGGTTGTTGGGTGAGTGAGTGAGAAAGTGAGTGGATGGGTGAGTGGGTTGGTGAGTTGGTGGGTGGGTGGGTGAGTGAGTGGATGAGAAAGTGAGTGGGTGGGTGAGTGGGTTAGTGGTTTGGTGGGTGGGTGAGTGAATGGGTGAGTACATGAGAAAGTGTGCAGTGGGTGGGTGGGTAAGTGGGTTCGTGAGTTGGTGGGTGGGTGGGTGAGTGAGTGAGTAGGTGAGTGCGTGAGAAAGTGAGTGGATTAGTGGGTGAGTGGGTTGGTGAGTTGGTGGGTTGGTGGGTGGGTGAGTGAGTGGATGAGAAAGTGAGTGGGTGGGTGAGTGGGTTAGTGGGTTGGTGGGTGGGTGAGTGAATGGGTGAGTGCATGAGAAAGTGAGCAGGTGGGTGGGTGGGTAAGTGGGTTGGGGAGTTGGTGGGTGGGTGAGTGAGTGAGTAGGTGAGTGCGTGAGTGGATGAGTGGGTGAGTGAGTTGGTGGGTTGGTGGGTTGGTGGGTGGGTGGGTGAGTGAGTGAGCGGATGAGAAAGTGAGTGGGTGGGTGAGTGGGTTGGTGAGTTGGTGGGTGGGTGAGTGAGTGGGTGAGTGCATGAGAAAGTGAGCAGGTGGGTGGGTGAGTGGGTTGGTTGGTTGGTTGTTGGGTGAGTGAGTGAGTGCGTGAGAAAGTGAGTGGATGGTTGAGTGGGTTGGTGGGTTGGTGAGTTGTGGGTGGGTGAGTGAGTGGTGAGTACATGAGAAAGTGAGCAGTGGGTGGGTGGGTAAGTGGGTTGGTGAGTGGGTGGGTGGGGTGGGTGAGTGAGTGAGTGAGTGGGTGAGTGCGTGAGAAAGTGAGTGGGTTGGTGAGTTGGTGGGTGGGTGAGTGAGTGAGTGGGTGAGTGCGTGATAAAGTGAGTGGATGAGTGGGTGAGTGGGTTGGTGAGTTGGTGGGTGATTGGGCGATTGCCACTATGGAACAACGCATTTTGCCTTTGGTTGTTGGAGTTGTTAGCGTCATTTAAGTCTGTCGGGGGGATTAACGGCGCTCTGGTTTGCTTTGTCATTGCAGAGCGCTTTCCAGCATGCCACGTGACGTCTTCCAGCACCACCAGGTTCGTCCACTCCACCACCCCCAGCCACTTCCCACAAGTTTTGCGAGTGAATGAGTGAGCACGTGAGTGAGCGTGTGAGTGCGCGAGTAAGTGGGTATGTGAGTGCGTGAGTGTGCGAGTGAGTGAGTGTGCGAGCGAGTGAGTATGCGAGTAAGTGGGTATGTGAGTACGTGAGTGTGCGAGTGAGTGAGTGTGCGAGCGAGTGAGTATGCGAGTAAGTGGGTATGTGAGTACGTGAGTGTGCGAGTGAGTGAGTGTGCGAGCGAGTGAGTATGCGAGCGAGCGACTGAGGGAGTGTGTGAATGTCCGAGCGAGTGAGTGAGTATGTGAGTGAGTGTGCGAGCGAGCGAGTGAGTGTGTGAGTGTGCGGGCGAGTGAGTGAGTGAGTAAGCACGTGAATGAGTGAGTGTGTGAGTGTGCGAGTGAGTGTGTGAATGTGCGAGCGAGTGAATTTGCGAGTGAGTGTGTGAGTGAGTGTGCAAGGGCGCGAGTGAGCATGTGAGTGAGCGTGTGGCCATGTGAGTGAGTGTGTGAGGCAGTAATTGAGTGAGTGAGCGTGTGAGTGAGTGTGTGAGTGAGTGGGGAGCTGTAGTGTAGCAGTTATCGTGCTGCGCTACGAACCCGGCAACCAGAGTTCAATTCCCGCTCACGGCCAACACCGGTGACGATTATCTGAACCGGTCCTGGACCTCCCCTCGGTCGACTCAGCCACAAATGGGTACCTGGTGCGGTGTGTAAACATCGGCACTTGGGGAGACAAAGGCAGCGGTGCGTGGTGCCGGCCACCCACCCCCTCGTGTGCCGTTCCTGCCTTCGAAGGTGATCTCTTACAGCACTTGCCCC
Source organism: Lampetra fluviatilis (assembly GCF_964198595.1). Classification (NCBI taxonomy): domain Eukaryota; kingdom Metazoa; phylum Chordata; class Hyperoartia; order Petromyzontiformes; family Petromyzontidae; genus Lampetra; species Lampetra fluviatilis. The sequence continues at coordinate 2,635,615 of NC_136331.1, forward strand.
AACAGTCTGTTAAAGGCAATGGGGGGGGGGTCTTTGTCTTTTTGTGAAATTTTTCGAGCGCTGAGTGCGCTTGGTCGACAGCTCGCAAAGCCACGCACGCCGAGTTTCCAGCTCATGGCAGAGTGAGAGCTAAAAAAAAAGTCGAGATGTTGTCATCCCTAGAAGGGGGGGGGGGGGTTGGTGGAGGGTTTATTGCGGACGGATGTGTTGCGTCGAGCGAACAGCGCAGCAGAGCCTCGGCATGCCCCCCACCCCCTCCCCACCCTCCTCCCTCAACACTCTGCAGGGTTTACGGGCGAAGTGGCGTCACCGTGAACGACACCGACGCCATTCGACAACTCGGGTCGTGCGCGCGAGAGCGCCTCGAAAGCGGATGGGGGAAACGTGGCGGGGGGGGGGGGTGCGAAGGGGTGTGGGGGAGGTGGTGGGGGGGGTGGTAGTGGTGGGGGTTGGGGGTGGTGGGGGGGTGGTGTGGGTAGTGGTGGGGGGGAGGGTGAGGGCGGGGGGGTGGTGGGGGGGGTGGTGGGGTGGTGTTGTGGGTGGTAGTGGTGGGAGGGTGGTGGTGGGGGGTGGTGTGGGTGGTAGTGGTGGGGGGAGGGTGGGGGGAGGGTGGAGGTGGGGGGGTGAGGGTGGGGGGGTGGTGGGGGTAAGAGTGGCGAACCGCGTCGCACACAGAATCATCGAGGGTTATCTCGCCAAACCCTCTGTCAAAGTGCCGTTCACCATCACCACGTCTGTGTGTGTGTTGGTGTGACCATCACCACGTGTGTGTGTGTGTGTGTTGGGGTGACCACCACCACCACAACCACCACGTGTGTGTTGGGGTGACCACCACAACCACCACGTGTGTGTTGGGGTGACCACCAGCACGTGTGTGTGTGTTGGGGTGACCATCACCACGTGTGTGTGTGTTGGGGTGACCACCACCACCACCACCAGCACCACCACGTGTATGTGTTGGGGCCTCCACGGGTCCCTCTGGCTGGGTGCGTCTCCGCGGTGGCTGTGGACGAGAGCGTCGCGGTCGTCGACTTCGGACGACGGCCTCGAGGCTCATCGACGTTCACAGTTATCGTCTCGGGCGCCAATTCTTACATCACTCTCTTTGTTGTTTGCTCGCGATTGTTTAACCACAAAAAGTAAACTGCGGTGCAACTACCCTGATTCAATGCCACCCCTCCCACCCAACACCCCCTCTCCAAACATAAACCCTTTATATTTGCATGATGAAGACATGTTCCGATATAATCTTGGATTTGTGTGTTCGTTGAACTTGTTCGCGCTGTAGCGCGCCCATTCAGAGGTGCGTGGGAAGGACAACAAACTACAGGATAATGCAGTTTTAAGGAAATGTATTGACCCTGACAAGTTGATAATGGAGATGGAGGAGGCTTGGGCAGGAGGCCTCAATCCAGCAGTGGATTGAACCTGGCTGGTTGGTTGATGATGATGATGATGATGGAGGTGAAGGAGTCTTGGGCAGGAGGCCTCCATCCAGCAGTGGATTGACCCTGGCTGGTTGACGACGACGACTGTGTAATCCCACGACCGCCGCACTCAGCAGCTGACCCCAGTGCCACGTGTGTTTCTCGCACGCAGCAGGAGAGGAGGCGAGGCGAGGCGACGGCGGTCGATGGTGAACCCCAGAGCACTGGGTGAGTCCACAGGGCAACAGACAAAGGTCCCCCGTGTAGCCTGCAACGGCCTCTGGGGCAAGTGCTGTTCGCGAGCACCTACGAAGGCCGGCAAGGCACACGAGGGGGTGGGGTGGCCAATACCGCGCCCGGCCGCCTTTGTCTTCCCGGTGGCGATGTTTTTACACACCGCACCAGGTACTCATTTCAGCCTGGGTCGACCTAAGGGAGGCCCAGTACCGGTTCAGATAATCGTCACCGGGATTGGCCGTGAGCGGGGATTGAACTCGGGTCGCCAGGTTCGTAGCAAAGAGCGCTAACCGCTACACTACCGCTCCCCACTCACACGCACACACACGCACGCACACACACACAGTCACACGCACACACACGCACGCACACACACACGCACACAGTCACACGCACACACACACACGCAGACACGCACACACACACGCAGACACACATGCACACACGCACACACACAGTCACACGCACACATGCACGCACACACACACGCACACAGTCACACGCACACACACACACGCAGACACGCACACACACATGCACACACCACGCACACACACACACACGCAGACACGCAAACACACATAATGCACACACCACACACACAGTCACACGCACACACACACGCACATACACATGCACACACACATGCACACACACACAGTCACACGCACACACACACACGCAGTCACGCACACACACAGGCACACGCAAATACGCGCGCCAGCGACGTTTTACGCGAGCACTTTTAAAATTCCGAATTGAATTACTGCCGTCTCCCACACGCCCATCATGAACCCCCTGTTTGTGTGTGAGAGACAGAGAGAGACAGGAGAGACACCCAGACCCAGGGCTCAAACCCCCAAGATCTCAGCTGTGCCTGTTCAGAGTCTCTGACATGGCCATTATGAACCGTGTATTGGAGAGAGAGACACCCAGACCCAGAGCTCAAACCCCCCAATATCTCAGCTATGCTTGTTCAGAGTCTATCTGACATGGCCATTATGAACCGTGTATTAGAGAGAGAGACGCCCAGACCCAGGGCTCAAATCCCCAAGATCTCAGCTGTGCTTGTTCAGAGTCTCCGACATGGCCATTATGAACCGTGTATTAAAGAGAGAGACACCCAGACCCAGGGCTCAAATCCCCAAGATCTCAGCTGTGCTTGTTCAGAGTCTCTGACATGGCCATTATGAACCTGTATTAGAGAGAGAGACACCCAGACCCAGAGCTCAAACCCCCCAATATCTCAGCTGTGCTTGTTCAAAGTCTATCTGACATGGCCATTATGAACCGTGTATTAGAGAGAGAGACACACAGACCCAGGGCTCAACCCCCCAAGATCTCAGCTGTGCTTGTTCAGAGTCTCTGACATGGCCACTATGAACCTGTATTAGAGAGAGAGACACCCAGACCCAGGGCTCAAATCCCCAAGATCTCAGCTGTGCTTGTTCAGAGTCTCTGACATGGCCATTATGAACCGTGTATTAGAGAGAGAGACGCCCAGACCCAGGGCTCAAACCCCCAAGATCTCAGCTGTGCTTGTTCAGAGTCTATCTGACATGGCCATTATGAACCTGTATTAGAGAGAGAGACACCCAGACCCAGAGCTCAAACCCCCCAATATCTCAGCTGTGCTTGTTCAAAGTCTATCTGACATGGCCATTATGAACCGTGTATTAGAGAGAGAGACACCCAGACCCAGGGCTCAAACCCCAAAGATCTCAGCTGTACTGGTTCAGAGTCTCTGACATGGCCATTATGAACCTGTATTAGAGAGAGAGACGCCCAGACCCAGGGCTCAAACCCCCAAGATCTCAGCTGTGCTGGTTCAGAGTCTCTGACATGGCCACTATGAACCGTGTATTAGAGAGAGAGACGCCCAGACCCAGTGCTCAAACCCCAAAGATCTCAGCTGTACTGGTTCAGAGTCTCCGACATGGCCATTATGAACCGTGCATTAGAGAGAGAGACGCCCAAACCCAGGGCTCAAACCCCCAAGATCTCAGCTGTGCTGGTTCAGAGTCTCTGACATGGCCACTATGAAACGTGTATTAGAGAGAGAGACACCCAGACCCAGGGCTCAAACCCCCAAGATCTCAGCTGTGCTGGTTCAGAGTCTCTGACATGGCCACTATGAAACGTGTATTAAAGAGAGAGACGCCCAGACCCAGGGCTCAAACCCCCAAGATCTCAGCTGTACTGGTTCAGAGTCTTCGACATGGCCATTATGAACCGTGTATTAGAGAGAGAGACACACAGACCCAGGGCTCAACCCCCCAAGATCTCAGCTGTGCTTGTTCAGAGTCTCTGACATGGCCACTATGAACCTGTATTAGAGAGAGAGACACCCAGACCCAGGGCTCAAATCCCCAAGATCTCAGCTGTACTGGTTCAGAGTCTCTGACATGGCCACTATGAACCGTGTATTTGAGAGAGAGACGCCCAGACCCAGGGCTCAAACCCCCAAGATCTCAGCTGTGCTTGTTCAGAGTCTATCTGACATGGCCATTATGAACCTGTATTAGAGAGAGAGACACCCAGACCCAGAGCTCAAACCCCCCAATATCTCAGCTGTGCTTGTTCAAAGTCTATCTGACATGGCCATTATGAACCGTGTATTAGAGAGAGAGACACACAGACCCAGGGCTCAACCCCCCAAGATCTCAGCTGTGCTTGTTCAGAGTCTCTGACATGGCCACTATGAACCTGTATTAGAGAGAGAGACACCCAGACCCAGGGCTCAAATCCCCAAGATCTCAGCTGTGCTTGTTCAGAGTCTCTGACATGGCCATTATGAACCGTGTATTAGAGAGAGAGACGCCCAGACCCAGGGCTCAAACCCCCAAGATCTCAGCTGTGCTTGTTCAGAGTCTATCTGACATGGCCATTATGAACCTGTATTAGAGAGAGAGACACCCAGACCCAGAGCTCAAACCCCCCAATATCTCAGCTGTGCTTGTTCAAAGTCTATCTGACATGGCCATTATGAACCGTGTATTAGAGAGAGAGACACCCAGACCCAGGGCTCAAACCCCAAAGATCTCAGCTGTACTGGTTCAGAGTCTCTGACATGGCCATTATGAACCTGTATTAGAGAGAGAGACGCCCAGACCCAGGGCTCAAACCCCCAAGATCTCAGCTGTGCTGGTTCAGAGTCTCTGACATGGCCACTATGAACCGTGTATTAGAGAGAGAGACGCCCAGACCCAGTGCTCAAACCCCAAAGATCTCAGCTGTACTGGTTCAGAGTCTCCGACATGGCCATTATGAACCGTGCATTAGAGAGAGAGACGCCCAAACCCAGGGCTCAAACCCCCAAGATCTCAGCTGTGCTGGTTCAGAGTCTCTGACATGGCCACTATGAAACGTGTATTAGAGAGAGAGACACCCAGACCCAGGGCTCAAACCCCCAAGATCTCAGCTGTGCTGGTTCAGAGTCTCTGACATGGCCACTATGAAACGTGTATTAAAGAGAGAGACGCCCAGACCCAGGGCTCAAACCCCCAAGATCTCAGCTGTACTGGTTCAGAGTCTTCGACATGGCCATTATGAACCGTGTATTAGAGAGAGAGACACACAGACCCAGGGCTCAACCCCCCAAGATCTCAGCTGTGCTTGTTCAGAGTCTCTGACATGGCCACTATGAACCTGTATTAGAGAGAGAGACACCCAGACCCAGGGCTCAAATCCCCAAGATCTCAGCTGTACTGGTTCAGAGTCTCTGACATGGCCACTATGAACCGTGTATTTGAGAGAGAGACGCCCAGACCCAGGGCTCAAACCCCCAAGATCTCAGCTGTGCTTGTTCAGAGTCTATCTGACATGGCCATTATGAACCTGTATTAGAGAGAGAGACACCCAGACCCAGAGCTCAAACCCCCCAATATCTCAGCTGTGCTTGTTCAAAGTCTATCTGACATGGCCATTATGAACCGTGTATTAGAGAGAGAGACACCCAGACCCAGGGCTCAAACCCCAAAGATCTCAGCTGTACTGGTTCAGAGTCTCTGACATGGCCATTATGAACCTGTATTAGAGAGAGAGACGCCCAGACCCAGGGCTCAAACCCCCAAGATCTCAGCTGTGCTGGTTCAGAGTCTCTGACATGGCCACTATGAACCGTGTATTAGAGAGAGAGACGCCCAGACCCAGTGCTCAAACCCCAAAGATCTCAGCTGTACTGGTTCAGAGTCTCCGACATGGCCATTATGAACCGTGCATTAGAGAGAGAGACGCCCAAACCCAGGGCTCAAACCCCCAAGATCTCAGCTGTGCTGGTTCAGAGTCTCTGACATGGCCACTATGAAACGTGTATTAGAGAGAGAGACACCCAGACCCAGGGCTCAAACCCCCAAGATCTCAGCTGTGCTGGTTCAGAGTCTCTGACATGGCCACTATGAAACGTGTATTAAAGAGAGAGACGCCCAGACCCAGGGCTCAAACCCCCAAGATCTCAGCTGTACTGGTTCAGAGTCTTCGACATGGCCATTATGAACCGTGTATTAGAGAGAGAGACACCCAGACCCAGGGCTCAAATCCCCAAGATTTCAGCTGTGCTGGTTCAGAGTCTCTGACATGGCCACTATGAACCTGTATTAGAGAGAGAGACACCCAGACCCAGGGCTCAAATCCCCAAGATCTCAGCTGTACTGGTTCAGAGTCTCTGACATGGCCACTATGAACCGTGTATTTGAGAGAGAGACGCCCAGACCCAGGGCTCAAACCCCCAAGATCTCAGCTGTGCTTGTTCAGAGTCTCCGACATGGCCATTATGAACCTGTATTAGAGAGAGAGACGCCCAGACCCAGGGCTCAACCCCCCAAGATCTAAGCTGTGCTGGTTCAGAGTCTCTGACATGGCCACTATGAAACGTGTATTAGAGAGAGAGACGCCCAGACCCAGGGCTCAAACCCCCAAGATCTCAGCTGTACTGGTTCAGAGTCTTCGACATGGCCATTATGAACTGTGCATTAGAGAGAGAGACGCCCAGACCCAGGGCTCAAATCCCCAAGATCCCAGCTGTGCTTGTTCAGAGTCTCCGACATGGCCATTATGAACTGTGCATTAGAGAGAGAGACACCCAGACCCAGGGCTCAAATCCCCAAGATCTCAGCTGTGCTTGTTCAGAGTCTCTGACATGGCCACTATGAACCGTGTATTTGAGAGAGAGACGCCCAGACCCAGGGCTCAAACCCCCAAAATCTCAGCTGTGCTTGTTCAGAATCTCCGACATGGCCATTATGAACCGTATATTAGAGAGAGAGACGCCCAGACCCAGGGCTCAAACCCCCAAGATCTCACCTGTGCTGGTTCAGAGTCTCTGACATGGCCATTATGAACCGTGCATTAGAGAGAGAGACGCCCAAACCCAGGGCTCAAACCCCCAAGATTTCAACTGTGCTTGTTCAGAGTCTCCGACATGGCCATTATGAACCTGTATTAGAGAGAGAGACGCCCAGACCCAGATCTCAAACCCCCAAGATCTCAGCTGTGCTTGTTCAGAGTCTCTGACATGGCCATTATAAACCGTGTATTAGAGAGAGAGACACCCAGACCCAGGGCTCAAACCCCCAAGATCTCAGCTGTGCTGGTTCAGAGTCTCTGACATGGCCACTATGAACCGTGTATTAGAGAGAGAGACACCCAGACCCAGGGCTCAAACCCCCAAGATCTCAGCTGTTCTTGTTCAGAGTCTCCGACATGGCCATTATGAACCTGTATTAGAGAGAGAGACGCCCAGACCCAGGGCTCAAACCCCCAAGATCTCAGCTGTGCTTGTTCAGAGTCTCTGACATGGCCATTATGAACCTGTATTAGAGAGAGACACCCAGACCCAGGGCTCAAACCCCAAAGTTCTCAGCTGTGCTGGTTCAGTGTGCGGCATGGACATTATGAACCTGTATTCGAGAGAGAGACACCGAGACCCAGAGCTCAAACCCCCAAATATCTCAGCTGTGCTTGTTCAGAGTCTATCTGACATGGCCATTAGGAACCGTGTATTAGAGAGAGAGACACCCAGACCCAGAGCTCAAACCCCCCAATATCTCAGCTGTGCTTGTTCAGAGTCTATCTGACATGGCCATTAGGAACCGTGTATTAGAGAGAGAGACGCCCAGACCCAGGGCTCAAACCCCCCAAGATCTCAGCTGTGCTTGTTCAGAGTCCCCGACATGGCCATTAAAAACCGTGTATTAGAGAGAGAGACACCCAGACCCAGGGCTCAAACCCCCAAGTTCTCGGCTGTGCTTGTTAAGAGTCTCCGACATGGCCATTATGAACCGTGTATTAGAGACAGACACCCAGACCCAGGGCTCAAACCCCCAAGATTTCAGCTGTGCTTGTTCAGAGTCTATCTGACATGGCCATTAGGAACCGTGTATTAGAGAGAGAGACACCCAGACCCAGGGCTCAAACCCTCCAAGATCTCAGCTGTGCTTGTTCAGAGTGTCCGACATGGCCATTATGTACCGTGTATTAGAGAGAGAGACGCCCAGACCCAGAGCTCAAACCCCCATTATCTCAACTATGCTGGCTTCATGTCTCCGACATGGCCATTTATGAATTCCGCTGAGCGGGAAAGACACACCCAGACCCTGGGACAAGACCCAGGACCCAGGTCGCCAACCCAGCTGAAGCAGCATTCCAAGCGGCTTAAATCTTCACCACCGCCGCAGCCGCCAACTCAGTCCACCCAGCAGTGTTCACGGATTCCATGACCACCAGTTCGTTTGCAATTGACTGGTCGCGTAGCCGCGGTGGGGTTAAACACGTGGGTAACTCCCACCATTTGCCCAATCCACGGTGGCTAGGAGATGTTAACTCCCTCACCTGGTATGCAGGAGGTCGTGGGTGCGATCCCAACCCTGACGCCTGCTGTTGTATATTTGGAGTTTGCGTGTCTCTCTTTCTCTCTCTGTCATCACGGTGGCTAGGAGATGTTGACTCCCTCGCCTGGTACACAGGATGGTCGTGGGGTTGAACCCGACCTTGACGCCTGCTGCTGTATATTTGGAGTTTGCGTGTCTCTCTCTCTCTGATCATCACGGTGGCTAGGAGATGTTAACTCCCTCGCCTGGTATGCAGGAGGTCGTGGGTGCGATCCCATCCCTGACGCCTGCTGTTGTATATTTGGAGTTTGCGTGTCTCTCTCTCTCTGTCATCACGGTGGCTAGGAGATGTTAACTCCCTCGCTTGGTATGCAGGAGGTTGTGGGTTTCATAACGACCCCTGACGCCTGCTGCTGTATATTTGGAGTTTGCGTGTCTCTCTCTCTCATCATCATCACGGTGGCTAGGAGATGTTAACTACCTTGCCTGGTTTACAGGATAGTCGTGGGTTCGATCCCAACCCTGACGCCTGCTGCTGTATATTTGGAGTTTGCGTGTCTCTCTCTCATCATCATCATCATCGCGGTGGCTAGGAGATGTTAACTCCCTCGCTTGGTCTTCAGGAGGTCGTGGGTTCGATCCCGACCCTCACGCCTGCTGCTGTATATTTGGAGTTTGCGTGTCTCTCTCTCATCATTATCATCACGGTGGCTAGGAGATGTTAACTACCTCGCCTGGTATACAGGATGGTCGTGAGTTCGATCCCGACCCTGACGCCTGCTGCTGTATATTTGGAGTTTGCGTGTCTCTCTCTCATCATCATCATCACGGTGGCTAGGATATGTTAACTACCTCGCCTGTTATACAACAGGTCGTGGGTTCGAACCCGACCTTGACGCCTGCTGCTGTATCTTTGGAGTTTGCGTGTCTCTCTCTCATCATCATCATCATCACGGTGGCTAGGAGATGTTAACTACCTCGCCTGGTATACAGGATAGTCGTGGGCTCGATCCCGACCCTGACGCCTGCTGCTGTATATTTGGAGTTTGCGTGTCTCTCTCTCATCATCATCACGGTGGCTAGGAGATGTTAACTACCTCGCCTGGTGTGCAGGATGGTCGTGGTTTGAACCCGACCCTGACGCCTGCTGCTGAATATTTGGAGTTTGCGTATCTCTCTATCTCTGTCATCACGTTGGCTAGGAGATGTTAACTACCTCGCCTGGTATACAGGATGGCCGTGGGTTCGATCCCGACCCTGACGCCTGCGCTTTAAATCAAAATTTAAAACCTTCATAGTTGAGTGTATTTGCTGGTTTCAACTTGACCAGCGGTGGACGAGGTAGGCCAAGCAAACCTCTCCACTCGTAGAAGCTCGGAGAGACCCTATCCGCCAGCAAGTTGCCGTCGATCGATCGAGCGAGCGATTACAATGGCTGGGCTTGCGCGTCGGGACTTCTTTTGTTTTCGTTCGGTTTGTGTGGCGATGTGGGTGGGTGGGTTTGGTGGGCCGGGAGCGCCCGGGGGGGTGGGGGGTCCGTCTGTGACGTCAGAGGCTGCAGGGCGGTGCAGGATGCGCTACGCTCGACTGTGTGGAATTCTTTCGCGGTGCGACCGGGAGATCAGGAAACTCGAGACGTGGGTAGTGGGTGAGTTGGTTGGTGGGTGTGTGTGTGGGTGGGTGCTTGGTGGGTGGGTGGGTTGGTGGGTGGGTGAGTGGGTTGGTGGGTGGGTTGGTGGGTGGGTGGGTTGGTGGGTGGGTGGGTGGGTGGGTTGGTGGGTGGGTGGGTGGGTTGGTGGGTGGGTTGGTGGGTGGGTGGGTGGGTGGGTTGGTGGGTGGGTGGGTGGGTTGGTGGGTGGGTGGGTTGGTGGGTGGGTTGGTGGGTGGGTGGGTGGGTGGGTTGGTGGGTGGGTGGGTGGGTGGGTTGGTGGGTGGGTGGGTGGGTGGGTGGGTTGGTGGGTGGGTGGGTGGGTGGGTGGGTGGGTTGGTGGGTGGGTGGGTGGGTTGGTTGGTTGGTTGGTGGGTGGGTTGGTGGATGGGTTGGTGGATGGGTTGGTTGGTTGGTGGGTTGGTGGGTGGGGTGGGTGGGTTGGTGGTGGGTGGGTGAGTGGGTTGGGGGTGGGTTGGTGATGGGTGGTGGATGGGTGGGGGGTTGGTGGATAGGGGGTGGGTTAGGGGTGGGTGGTGGGAAGGGGGGATTGATGAGTTGGTGGGTGGGTTGGTGGGTGGGTGGGTGGGTGGTGTATGGGGGGTGGGTAGAGGGGTGAGTTGGTGGATGGGGGGTGGGTTAGGGGTGGATTGGTGAGTTGGTGGGTGGATTGGTGAGTTGGTGGATGGATTGGTGAGTTGGTGGGTTGTGGTTGATGGTTGCGTCAGTGGCTCTACGTTATTTTTAACGCTTCCTCCCCGACGCCACCTGTAACTTTTACCATTTCATTGCCCCACGTAAATAAAATACTGAGCTGCGACGTCGCACTTTTTCGAGATACTCTCTAGAGAGCTGCGTAGCCCTTCAAATGATGACTCAACAACGTGGCTCATCACCGTGTGCACTTTTATAGCAGCCAAACACTCTTAAACGCGTGATGTTCATTCTGAATGTGGAAGTGGAACAAAAAAAACGGAGGACCCGGAGAACAAATCCACACGATAACGGGGAAAGAGAGAGAGACACACGCAAGCTCCAAATATACAGCAGCAGGCGTCAGGGTCGGGATCGAGCCCACGACCTCCTGCACACCAGGCGAGGTAGTTAACATCTCCTAGCCACCGTGATGATGATGAGAGAGAGACACGCAGACTCCAAATATACAGCAGCAGGCGTCAGGGTCGGGATCGAACCCACGACCTCCTGTATGCCAGGCGAGGTAGTTAACATCTCCTAGCCACCGTGATGATGATGAGAGAGAGACACGCAGACTCCAAATATACAGCAGCAGGCATTAGGGTCGGGATCGAACCCACGACCTCCTGTATAGCAGGCGAGGTAGTTAACATCTCATAGCCACCGTGATGATGATGAGAGAGACACGCAAACTCCAAATATACAGCAGCAGGCGTCAGGGTCGGGATCGAACCCACGACCTTCTGTACACCAGGCGAGGTAGTTAACATCTCCCAGCCACCGCTGCACCCCCCAACCTTACCTCGAGGGGGAGGGGGGGTTCTCTAATCATCATCACCACGGTGACTAGGAGATGTTAACTACCTCGCCTGGTCTACAGGAGGTCGTGGGTGCGATCCCAACCATGACGCCTGCTGTTGTATATTTGGAGTAAAATACAGTTTAGTTTAAGTCACACAATTCCGTCAGGAGGAGCGGAGAGGTGAATCTTTGCTGTGACGATGCCTCCTTTGTATAGAGATATCTGTGAGTATCGTTTTGTATCTGAATCTATAGAACTCAGTGTGAGTCTACGGGTATCTGTGAGTCTATGGGTCTCAGTGTGGATCTGTGGGCCTCTATGTGAGTTTATGTGTCTCTATGTGAGTACACGGGTGTCTGTGAGTCTTTAGGTCTCAGTTTTAATCTATGGGTCTCTGTGGGAGTCTATGGATCTCTGTGTAAATACATGGGTCTCTGTGGGAGTCTACGGGTCTCTATGCGAGCGAGTCTATGGGTGCGCTGTGCGAGAGAGTCTATGCTTCTCTTTGTGAGCGAGTCTACGGGTCTCTATGCGAGCGAGTCTACGGGTCTTTGTGTTGGCGAGTCTATGGGTCTCTATGCGAGTGAGTCTACGGGTCTTTGTGTGAGCGAGTCTATGGGTCTCTGTGCGAGTGTGTCTACGGATCTCTGTGCGAGTGAGTTTACGGGTCTCAATGCGAGTGAGTTTACGGATCTCTGTGCGAGCGAGCGTACGGGTCTCTGTTCGAGTGAGTCTACGGGTTTTTGTGTGACTGAGTCTATGGGTCTCTGTGCGAGCAATTCTATGGGTCTCTGTGTTAGTGAGTCTACGGGTCTCTATGTGAGTGAGTCTACGGGTCTCTGTGTGAGCGAGTCTACTTGTCTCTATACGAGCGACTCTATGGGTCTCTGTGCGAGCAATTCTATGGGTCTCTGTGTAAGTCTACGGGTCTCTATGTGAGTGAGTCTACGTGTCTCTGTGCGAGCGAGTCTATATGTCTCTATGCGAGCGATTCTATGGGTATCTCTGTGAGCGAGTCTATGGGTCTCTGTGCGAGTGAGTCTACGGGTCTCTGTGCGAGTGAGTCTCCGGGTCTCTGTGTGAGCGAGTCCTATGGGCTCTCTGTGCGAGCGACTCTATGGGTCTCTGTGTGAATCTATGGATCTCAAAGTCTATGGGTCTCTGTGCGAGAAATTATACGGGTCTCTGTGTGAGTGAGTCTACGGGTCTCTGTGCGAGCAAGTCTACGGGTATCTGTGTGAGCGAGTCTATGGGTCTCTGTGCGAGTGAGTCTCCGGGTCTCTGTGCGAGCGAGTCTACGGGTCTCTGTGCGAATGAGTCTACGGGTCTCTGTGCGAATGAGTCTACGGGTCTCTGTGCGAGCGAGTCTACGGGTATCTGTGTGAGCGAGTCTACGGGTCTCTGTGCGAATGAGTCTACGGGTCTCTGTGCGAGCAAGTCTACGGGTATCTGTGTGAGCGAGTCTATGGGTCTCTGTGCGAATGAGTCTACGGGTCTCTGTGCGAGCAAGTCTACGGGTCTCTGTGCGAGCGAGTCTATGGGCTCTCTGTGCGAGCGACTCTATGGGTCTCTGTGTGAATCTATAGATCTCAAAGTCTATGGGTCTCTGTGCGAGAAATTATACGGGTCTCTGTGTGAGTGAGTCTACGGGTCTCTGTGCGAGCAAGTCTACGGGTATCTGTGTGAGCGAGTCTATGGGTCTCTGTGCGAGTGAGTCTCCGGGTCTCTGTGCGAGCGAGTCTACGGGTCTCTGTGCGAATGAGTCTACGGGTCTCTGTGCGAATGAGTCTACGGGTCTCTGTGCGAGCGAGTCTACGGGTATCTGTGTGAGCGAGTCTACGGGTCTCTGTGCGAATGAGTCTACGGGTCTCTGTGCGAGCAAGTCTACGGGTATCTGTGTGAGCGAGTCTATGGGTCTCTGTGCGAATGAGTCTACGGGTCTCTGTGCGAGCAAGTCTACGGGTCTCTGTGCGAGCGAGTCTATGGGTTTTTATGCGAACGAGTCTATGGGTCTCTGTGCGAGTGAGTCTATGGCTCTCTGTGCGAGTGAGTCTACGGGTCTCTGTGCGAGCGAGTCTATGGCTCTCTGTGCGAGTGAGTCTGTGCGAGTGAGTCTATGGGTCTCTGTGCGAGAAATTATACGGGTCTCTGTGTGAGTGAGTCTACGGGTCTCTGTGCGAGCAAGTCTACGGGTATCTGTGTGAGCGAGTCTATGGGTCTCTGTGCGAGTGAGTCTCCGGGTCTCTGTGCGAGCGAGTCTACGGGTCTCTGTGCGAATGAGTCTACGGGTCTCTGTGCGAATGAGTCTACGGGTCTCTGTGCGAGCGAGTCTACGGGTATCTGTGTGAGCGAGTCTACGGGTCTCTGTGCGAATGAGTCTACGGGTCTCTGTGCGAGCAAGTCTACGGGTATCTGTGTGAGCGAGTCTATGGGTCTCTGTGCGAATGAGTCTACGGGTCTCTGTGCGAGCAAGTCTACGGGTCTCTGTGCGAGCGAGTCTATGGGCTCTCTGTGCGAGCGACTCTATGGGTCTCTGTGTGAATCTATAGATCTCAAAGTCTATGGGTCTCTGTGCGAGAAATTATACGGGTCTCTGTGTGAGTGAGTCTACGGGTCTCTGTGCGAGCAAGTCTACGGGTATCTGTGTGAGCGAGTCTATGGGTCTCTGTGCGAGTGAGTCTCCGGGTCTCTGTGCGAGCGAGTCTACGGGTCTCTGTGCGAATGAGTCTACGGGTCTCTGTGCGAATGAGTCTACGGGTCTCTGTGCGAGCGAGTCTACGGGTATCTGTGTGAGCGAGTCTACGGGTCTCTGTGCGAATGAGTCTACGGGTCTCTGTGCGAGCAAGTCTACGGGTATCTGTGTGAGCGAGTCTATGGGTCTCTGTGCGAATGAGTCTACGGGTCTCTGTGCGAGCAAGTCTACGGGTCTCTGTGCGAGCGAGTCTATGGGTTTTTATGCGAACGAGTCTATGGGTCTCTGTGCGAGTGAGTCTATGGCTCTCTGTGCGAGTGAGTCTACGGGTCTCTGTGCGAGCGAGTCTATGGCTCTCTGTGCGAGTGAGTCTGTGCGAGTGAGTCTATGGGTCTCTGTGCGAGTGAGTCTATGGGTCTCTGTGCGAGTGAGTCTATGGGTCTCTGTGCGAGTGAGTCTCCGGGTCTCTATGCGAGTGAGTCCACGGGTCTCTATGCGAGCGAGTCTCCGGGTCTCTGTGCGAGCGAGTCTATGGGTCTCTGTGCGAGCGAGTCTATGGGTCTTTGTGCGAGCGAGTCTCCGGGTCTCTATGCGAGTGAGTCCACGGGTCTCTATGCGAGCGAGTTTCCGGGTCTCTGTGCGAGCGAGTCTCCGGGTCTCTATGCGAGCGAGTCTATGGGTCTCTGTGCGAGCGAGTCTATGGGTCTCTGTGCGAGCGAGTCTATGGGTCTCTGTGCGAGCGAGTCTATGGGTCTCTGTGCGAGCGAGTCTATGGGTCTCTATGCGAGCGAGTGTATGGGCTCTCTGTGCGAGTGAGTCTACGGATCTCTGTGTGACTCTACGGATCGTTTCCTCTGCACACGCCTGACGCTGATGGCGAGAAACAGGCGTGACCTCACACGGAGAGGTGGTTGATCATGACGAGGCAGATGATCGCGTGACGAGCAGGAGCGGGAGTCGTGAATCCTCCCCTCCTCCCCTTCCTCCTCCTCCTCTGTATGTTCCATTTACGCATCAACACAAAAATCATCGTCAACGCCACCAACACCAATCATCATCGAATTTTCCGGTCCATACGGCGTACAGTTATTTCAATACGGGCAAAATTTGCTTGGTGTTTCTCCCTCGTCATTGAACTTTGTACGCTGAACGTGGAGATTTACAAAAGTCACGGGGTGATAAATAAGATCTGAGTTCCAATTGTGTAAATGCTTACCCCGAGCTCTCATACTCTGATGGTGCATTGTCTTTGAGTTGTGCGCCTTTTGGCATCATCTCGTCCAACACCATGTGAGACTAGGCTCTAAAGAAAGCTGTCTCGGGTGTGGACCAATCAACTTCAAGGACGGTGCATACATTATCAGAGTTATGTTTTTTGTTTGCATTATGTCTGCAGGTATTGTGGTCTATGCAAACATGACTCCTTGTGAAAAAAGGTGTCAGTTTTGTTGCCAGATAAAAGGGTAAAAAACCAATTATCAATTACACTGGTCAACAAAATTTTTTTTTTCTGGCCTGGACTTTTGCAGCTGTTCTAGACTAATTTCAGGGTGCTGATTCCAAATCTGACCTCAGATTTACTCTATCACATCTCATTTTTATGCTATCGGCATACCCCATTTTCATTGATTTTACCCGAAATTAACTCTGTCACTTATGATTGCAAGTTGTTGCGAGTCAGTGACTGCTTTAGTGTTAAAATATGGTGCTGTATTTTAGGATAGTGTGTTTATAATATAATTTTATGTAGATATCCACATTTATTTAATATTTTTCTTCCGCAGTTTTTATTGAAAATGCAATATTTGATATCTCAAAAACCCGATGTGATAGACAAAAACCGATGCCAGATTTGTAATCAGCACCCCAAAATTACCTTTAAACCATTGGAATACCTTATGCCAGAAAAAGTGTGTTGACCAGTGTTATCAAGGTCTGAGTTTGTTTGCAATAAGGTAAAGGCACTGATAAGGGGTTGCCATTGCTGTGGTGTCGGAAACCGGTTCGATTGGGAGCGGTCGTGTAGCGGTTAGAGCACTACACTGCGAACTCTGGCCACCCGAGTTCGATTCCCGCTCACGGCCAAAACCCGGTGACGATTACGTGAACCGGTACTGGGCCTCCCCAAGGTCGACTCGGCCTCAAATGAGTACCTGGTGTGGTGTGTAAACATCGTCACTGGGGGAGACAAAGGCGGCCGGGCGTGGTGCTGGCCACCCACCCCCTCGTGTCCCGTGCCGGCCTTCATAGGTGTTCGCTAACAGCACTTGCCCCAACAGTCTGTTGCAGGCTATACGGGGTCTTTGTGTTTTGTTTTTATGTTGTCGGAAACCGGTTCGGTGGTTATGGACACCCAGATGTTTTTGGGGCTAAGCTCCAACTTCACGAGCTGTAAACAAACACGGTGTGTCTGTGTGTCTGCGTGTGTGTGGTAGCGCGTCTCTGTGTGAGCCTATGGGTCTCTATGTGGGTCTCTGTGTAGGTCTATGGGTCTCTATGTGGGTCTCTGTGTGGGCTCTGTGTGGGTCTATGAGTCTCTATGTGGGTATCTATGTGGGTCTCCATGTGGCTCTCTGTGTGGGTCTCTGTGTGGGTCTATGGGTCTCTATGTGGGTCTCTGTGTGCGTCTATGGGTCTCTATCTGGGTCTCTATCTGGGCCTCTGTGAGGGTCTCTCTCTGGGTCTATGGGTCTCTATGTGGGTCTCTATGTGGGTCTCTATGTGGGTCTCTATGTGGGTCTCTATGTGGGTCTCTGTGTGGGTCTCTGTGTGGGTCTCTGTGTGCGTCTATGGGTCTCTATGTGGGTCTCTGTGTGGGCTCTGTGTGGGTCTATGAGTCTCTATGTGAGTCTTTGTGTGGGTCTATGGGTTTCTATGTCGGTCTCTGTGTGGGCCTCTGTGTGGGTTTATGCGTCTCTGTGTGGGTCTTTATCGGGGTCTCTGTGTGGGCTCTGTGTGGGTCTATGGTTCTCTGTGTGGGTCTCTATTGGGGTCTCTGTGTGGGCTCTGTGTGGGTCTATGGGTTTCTATGTCGGTCTCTGTGTGGGCTCTATGTGGGTCTATGGGTCTCTGTGTGGGTTTCTATGTGGGTCTCTGTGTGGGTCTCTATGTGGGTCTCTGTGTCGGCTCTGTGTGGGTCTATGGGTCTCTATGTGGGTCTATGTGTGAGACTATGGGTCTTCATGTGCGTCTCTGTCTTGAGTCTATGGGTCGTCATGTGGGTCTCTATGTGAGTCTATGGATCTCTATGTGGGTCATTGTGTGGGTCTATGTATCTCTATGTGGGTTTCTGTGTGAGACTATGGGTCTTTATGTGCGTCTCTGTCTGAGTCTATGGGTCTTTATGTGGGTCTCCGTGTGAGTCTATGTGTCTTTATGTGAGTCGCTGTGAGGGTCTGTGGGTCTCTGTGTGAGTCTATGGGTCTCTATGTGGGTCTCTGCGTGCATCTATTGGTCTCTATGTGGGTCGCTGTGAGGGTCTGTGGGTCTCTGAGTCTATGGGTGTCTATGTGGGTCTCTGCGTGAGTCTATGGATCTCTATGCATCTAAGTGTGACTACGCGAGTAGCTGTGCGATCCTCTGCGTGTCATCTCTGCGAGTCTCTGCATTACTGCGCACGCCCGTGACCCTCTGGCGCCCCGAGCCCGTAACCCACATGCAAGCCCCGGTGCTGCCGTACACACCTCGCGTGCCACGTGGGGGCAGCTGCCATTGGGTGGGGCGCCCCTTGGGCTGGACTGAAGCAGGAATCGCGGAATAAACAGCCACTCAATTTACGACCAAAATTGATTTTGCCACAAATCCGGCTGTCGGCTGATGAAGCTGGTTGTAATTACTGACGAAACGTCGCACACAGATTGTAAATGTTGTGGCGTGGCTCTCCAACACACCGGTTAGTGCTGGACTAGTATACTACACTATACACTACACTACTATACACTACACTATACACTAGTGCTGTACCAGTGACGAATTGGCCACGTTCTGTTTGTGACAAACTGTCTGCGCTGGGCGGTGCCGGGTTTAACAACGCATTTATATATACACAATCTAACCCCAAAAATCTGTATTATGCATGATATTGGTTGCGAAAGCCTACTCCGTGTTGAACCAAGCTGCTGCTGCAATCGCTTGGCAAAATGTCACCGCAACCTCGCCTCGGAATCGTAAAAGTCCGAGAGGGTTTTACTCCCCCGACAGCACGTGCTCGGTGGGTGCAAAAGTCGTCAACTTAATTGGACAAAGTTTTGTGACTCAAATGACAAAACTTACACGGGGCACTCTTCGATACACCATACCGTGTCAACCCACGTGGTTTACTCCGTATTCTAGCACAGGGGAAATTGAGTTTTCAGGTCCATACGGCGTCGAGACGTTTCAATACGGGCAAAACAAATTCTAGTTGTTTGTGTTTCTCCCTTGTGATGGGACTTTGTCGGATGAACGTTGAGATTTATAAAGGGTACTGGGTGACGAATCAGGTCTGAATTGGTCTGTAATAAGGTCGGGCGCTGATAAGGTGTTGGCAGATATGATATAGACAGAGACCCAGAGAGACCCATAGAGACCAAAAGAGATAGATGGAGACACACAGAGATACATAGAGACCAATAGCGATAAATATATGTAACATACCTATTAACCTAAACGATTTACCCCGTATTATTATTTTTCATGCTTTGATACTGGCAAAAAGGGATCCCATGATATAGCTGCTCACCCCGAACTATACATGCAACTATACACGTGCATTGTCCTTGTGCTGTTCGCTTTTTGGCGTTCTCTGGTCTGCCACTGGTAGTGAGACTAGGCCCTAAAGAAGGCTGCTGTCTCTGGTGTAGGCCAAACAGTTTCAAAGACAACGTCCATTTTTTATCAGAGCCATGCTTTTTTTTTAGATTTGAAGCTTTCGTGACTGCAAGGATTCATATTCTTAGGTTTTTTCGGTAAAGTCACGTAGGTAAAACATTAAAATTAATGAAAGTAAAATAAAATAAAAATCACGACGTTTCGGAGGCAACACAAGTCTCCGTCATCAGGTGGGACCGTCACAGCCAGATTTGCTGCAAATCTCCGTCATCAGGTGGGACCGTCACAGCCAGATTTGCTGCAAATCTGGCTGTGACGGTCCCACCTGATGACGGAGACTTGTGTTGCCTCCGAAACGTCGTGATTTTTATTTTATTTTACTTTCATTAATTTTATGTTTTACCTTCGTGACTTTACCGAAAAAACCTAAGAATATAGAGCCATGTTTGTTTGCATGTTCACCACAAGTACCGTGTGTGGTTAATGGAGTAACTTGATTCCTTGCAGAAAGTTTATATTTGGTGTCTTAACATCATAACACAACCCCTGTTTTATTGCCAGAAATGGTAAAACACCGATTATAATTGTTCATGATTAGGCTGTGTTGGGGTGGTGGTAGTGGCCGCTTTATTGACAAAACTTTTATGTTTACGCAATATAACCTCTAAATCACCCCCCCCCACCCCTGTATTATGGACAACATTGGTTGTGAAAGCCCTGCCACTACCACTACTATCACTACCACCACCGCACCAGGTACTCATTTGAGGCCGAGCTGATCGAGACGATGCCCAGGCCTGGATCTGATCATCGTCACTGGTGGTGGTGGTCGTGGGTGCGGTGGCGCAGCAGCTAGCGCACCGATTTCTATTCCCGCTCACGGCCACCAACCGCCGTGACGGTCACCTGTAACGCTCATGGGTCTACCCCTAGGTCGACTCGGCCTCAAATGAGTACCCGGCTGCGGTGCGTGGACAACGCCGGTCTCGAAAGCCCTGCCACCACTCCCCACCGCTGCCACCACGACCATGTGTTGAACTGTCTCTCGCTTGTTTTTTTTCTTCCTGCACTCGCTTTCTCGCTCCTAGGGCTTCCACTGACCAAGTCCGACAAGTCGCGGCGTCCACCTCTCTCAGCGCGCGGAACGACACCGAGCCACCGGCGGTGCCCTTGAGCAAGTCGAGGTAATTGCAATTAGAGACGAAAATTCCCACCCCCCACCCGCCAGCCCATGTAGCCTTCAACGGGCTGTTGGGGTCACGTGCTGTTCGGTAGCGAGTGAACTAAGAATGTAAACTGTCACATTGAGATGCAAATTCTTTTGTCAAGGCGCTCTTCCTCCTCCAACCCAGCTTAAATATACGCTCCAAGCCTGGTGGTGTTTCATTCAGACGCTGTCTTTCCGACAGACCTGTTCTTCACCTAAGGACGGCTGCTTGTGTTGTGGCCGAAACGTCGTGAGAATTTTTTTTTTTAGGTTTTATTTTTATTATTTTATTATTTCCCTTCTACGTGACTTTACCGAAAGAACCAAGAAGATGTCACATTGTTGTTTTGGCAAGCTGTAAGGGTCCACTGAGCTGCTTTTACATAGCTTAACCGAAGTGGTTCATTGTCGTCGTGTGGAAATTTACAGCAGCCAAATACTCTAAGTTAAATTACACTATAAACTTGACTTAAAGATTCCGTGACTGCAGGAATTCATATGCTTTAGGTCTTTCGGTAAAGTCACGTAGATAGGTTCAAAGAAAATAACAAAATAACAAAAAACTACGACGTTTTGATCGCAACACAAGCAGTCGTCATCAGGAAAAGGGGGGTTAGCTTCTAAAGACAACTGTTCATAAAGGTTTGAAATGACGGTAGCCCAAATGTCACCAGCCAATGTTAATGTAAGTGGTGGGCAGTGACTGCAGCGGTGGTGGGTTTTCCACCAATCAAAGGGCTGCAAGGTAAAAATGTGCATGTTAACTCAATCATTTTTTTACCAGGTAAGGCCCCACTTAGCTATGTAGCTCTTTTACAGGTAGGGACAACAGGTTCCACACTGCCCACCAGGGATTATTTGTCTGTCTGTCGTGCATAGCCACGCCCTCGATTTGTAAGTCATAGAGCGCTTCGGGCGGGCTCAGCACCACGTGACGCACCGCCACACGCGGCTTGCGCCACGTGACACGGATCGCACGAATGCGCCGTCCAATCAAGTTCCTACCAGCCCACTCCGAAGGAACGTGTTTGAGAAGCGACCTGACCATCACAATTGATAGCTCATATGCACGTCGATTCTAAATGTCAAGAGAAAAACCGGAGGACCCGGAGAAAAAGAACACGCGGCCACGGGGAGAGAGATACACAAACTCCAAATATACAGCAGCAGGCGTCAGGGTCGGGATCGAACCCACAACCTCCTGTATACCCGGCGAGGTAGTTAACATCTCCTAGCCACTGTGTAGCCGGAACTATGAAGGCTGGCATGGCACACGGGGGAGTGGGTGGCCAGCAACTACGCCCGGCCGCCTTTGTCTCCCAAATGGCGATGTTTACACACCGCACCAGGTACTCATTTGAGACCGACTCGACCTAGGGGAGGCCCAGGACCGGTTCAGATCATTGTCACTGGTGGTGGTCGTGGGGAGCGGTGGCGCAGTGGTTAGCGCACTGCGCTATGAGCCAGGCGACCCGAGTTCGATTCACGCTCACGGCTAACACCGGCGACGATTATCTGTAGTGGTCATGGGCCACCCCCTAGGTCGACTCGGCCTCAAATGACTACCTGGTGTGGTGTGTAAACATCACCATTGGGGAGAGAAAGGCGGCCGGACGTGATTGCTGGCCGCCCGCCCGCCCCCTCGTGTGCCACTGTGCCAGCCTTCATAGGTGCTGCACGCTAACAGCACTTGCCCCGGCAGCCCGTTGAGGCTACACGGGGAATCTTTGTCTTTCATTTTTTGGCGGTTGTCAGCGGGCGGGTGGAGTGAGCCCAGTGATTGATGCCGGATCTGTAACCGATCGCTGGTTGTGGCTTTGCTCTCCAACACACCGGTGTGCTATACTAGCGGAGTGGGTTCAAGGAGACTAGATACGGCTTGTAGAGGCAACACGTTTATTAAAATAACAACGGTAACAATTCCTAACACAAAGGGGTAGCGGCCCCTCCACCTGATACCTGGAGAGGTATAGCCCCTGGGCTAGTATGTCCTATCGACTGGGCTACGTACTCTCGGCCCTCTGTCTAAGGGGCCTTAGGGGAGGCTATCCGACCCGACCCAGCCAAGGTCCTCGGGTCCAACCACTGGTCCACTCGGTCACGGCCCTTAGAAGGGCGTCGGATCTGCGGGTCCCAGGGTTCTAGCCTAAGCAGGTCTTTAGTCTTCAGCTTGACGATGACTGCCGGACCCGTCCAGAGGTCCAGCTTTTATACCCGTTTCAGGGTGTCTCCGCCCCGAGCCACGCCTCCCTTCTAGAACTCTCTAGCGGGCTCTGGAATATCTCCCCAGGCCCTCTCTTGGGGTCTGGGGAGCCCTGTTGGCCCAACGAGCCAATTCATCTCACCCATTCGTTTTACCACCCCCTATTGACACATGCCTGCTACTACAGGTAAGGATGAATGGGAAATGTACACAGTGCCCAACCACGCTACTACACTAGTAAGGGATTGGCATGTTCTGTTTACGTGACAAATACAGGGTGCTTCAAAAATGTTTTATCACTTACATGGGACTATCGTTTTTAATGTAAAAATAGCGGATAATACACTGTAACATGATAACAAATGTGTGTTAATAGCTTCAAAAAGTCTCCCACTTGTTCGCCATAGTTGTCAACGCATGCCTGGAATCTTCTCCAGGTGGTCTCCAGAGCCCCGGAGGCACATTTCTTGTGGTATTGTTGCAAATTTTCATAAGTGTTAACATTTTTTGAAGCGCCCTGTTTTAATGCGACCTAACCCAACAAACCTGGATTAAGGATGACATTTGGTCGCGAAAGCCTACCACGTGTTAAACCCATCTCCGTCGTTTCCTCTTTTCCCAGACCGAAGATGAAAGTCAAACTGAGCCCTCAGTGCCGGCAAACCTTGACGAGCATCGCCAACGACCCTCCGCCAAAGACGTGAGAACACATCGGTTCAACACCCGGACGGGGTGGGGTGGGGTGGGGTTTGGGTTGTCGTTGTCGACTGAAGCTTTAGGCCAACTTTGGCGTGCTGGGCGCTCCGTGATCCCCGTGGGGACCGCGGGTTCCACGCCGGTGTCGGTGCGGTGGGACGTTAAGCGCTCGGCCACGCTCACCGGGTGAGCGATGGGGGGAGCGCCACTCGGCCACGCTCACCGGGTGAGCGATGGGGGGAGGGCCACTCGGATTGCTCACCGGGTGAGCGACGGGGGGACCGCTGCTCAGCCACGCTCACCCGTGGCAGCAGCACTCGAAGGGTCACAGCAAGGTGACCGACTTTAGCTGAGTGACCGGCGGCTCGCCAGTCACAAGGCGGCCGCCGACGCCGCTGCCGGGTCGGGTGACCGGAAATCTGCGCGCGGCGATGGATCGCCGTTTTGAGACTCATTCAAGACGGCGAAAAAGGCGCCCGTGGCTATAGTGAAACGACGCGACAACGCGAGGTTGCACCGTGCAAATGCAGCAGCTCAACACAGCATACACGCTCTAAGGAGCAAACAACAGCCATGGAGATGGCAGCTGGTGCAGCAAACCAAGAATGAGGAACGGACGCTGTGGGAGTCACTGCGAAATATTCCATTCGAAAAGGATGACTATGCAGGAGAAGTCGAGTGTCAAGCGGCTGGGTTCTCGGTCAACCGAAAAATCGACACAACCAGCTCTCAGGCGACCGGGGAAAGAGCATGCCGTGAGGACGTTTAGCCAGAGCTGGTATGCCAGAAAGGCCTGGCTCTGTGGACGTGCACAGCATAATGCACTTTTCTGTTTCACTTGACCTCGACTAAAATTTGTCGAGTTGTGAGCTGATCTCGAAATGCTCTTTGGGCGTTTTGGCAGAGTCAAAGGGGTTTGTGTGGTGTGTGGATGTGAGGGGTCATGGGAACAACATTTGAGTGCTTCGTTGTGCCGTTTTGTACGAGCGCCCCACCGTTGGCAGGCGAGACAGTGATAGTTTTCACTTTCACGGCAATGCCGATAACGCGACGGGGCTCTGTTTTGTATTTCGTTTGGACACCGTCTCTTCGGAGGTGACTCATAAACCAGCCCCACCTGCAGTGGCAATGTCGCGAGCCGCCGCTGGTCAACAGGTCACATGTCAACGGCTCAAGAGGTCAACATGTCAACAGGTCAACATGTCAACAGACCAACAGGTCAACATGTCAACATGCCAACAGGTCAACATGTCAACAGGCCAACAGGTCAACATGTCAATAGACCAACTGGTCAACAACAGTCTCCGTGGACGCGGGGAGGGGGTTGGTGGTGGTGACCCCGCTCTGTCTCTTGCCTTAGGTTCAACGAGCAGTTGGTGGTGGAGAAGATCCTGAAGGTTCGCGATTGTCCCTGGCTCGAGAACCGCACCGAGATCGACGCCTTCCGGTAAGGCGTTTCACTCCCGGCACGCACGACGGCGGGGTGGGTGTGGGTTCTGGTCGCCCTCGCACTGTTTGGCTTCTGGCACTAAAACATAAACTCAACTTTTTATTTCATTTTGACCAGGTGAGACCCAATTTGAGCTACTCTGTAGCTCTATTTCAGAAGCCACGTGGCCATCACAGATGATTGCTCAACCAAGTGGACTTATCATCACCATCATCACCGTGTGGAAATTTTATATCAGCCAAATACCCTAAATGAATGGGTGGAGGTTGAGTGGGTGGGTAGGTGATGGTTGGTTGGTGGTGGGTGGGTGTTTAGTTGGTGCGTGAGTGGGTGGGTGGTGGGTTGATGGTGGGAAGGTGGTGGGTGGGAAGATGGTGGGTGGTGGTAGTTGGTCGCTGGTGATGGGTGGGTGAGTGAGTGGGTGGTTTGTGGGTGGGTGAGTGGGTGGGTGGGTGGGTGAGTGGGTGGGTGGGTGGTGGCTGCGTCAGTGGCTTTCCGGTTTTTTAAACCCCTACCTCTAGCTTGTACTATTTTTAAGTTACCAAGTGTAAGACTGCCAACTGAGCGACATAGCTCTTTTTCAGAAGCGACCTGGCAATCGCAAATAATATTTCACCGAAGTGGGATTATCATGATCATCATCGTGTAGAAATGTATGGCAGCCAAATTCTCTAAACGCGTGATGTTGATTCTAAATGTCAAGGGCATTACCGGAGGGCCCGGAGAAGAATCCACGCAAACATGGGGGAGAGAGACACCGCAAACTGCAAATATACAGCGGCAGGCGTCACGGTCGGGTTTGAATCCACGACTCTTTGCATCCCAGGCGAGGGAGTTAACATCTCACCACCATGGCATACACTGGTGGGACAAGGCTACAAAGAAGGCTGCTGTCTCTGGCATAGGCGAGTGAGTTTCAAAAACAAGGCATGTATTATCCGAGTATGTTTGTTCGCATGGTTTGCCACAATTACGTGTGGTTAATGCAGACTCGATGCCTTGCAATAGGTGTATCCAGATATATAAACATAGAAAAAACTTCAACCGGGAAGATGGATACAGATTGAGCAATCATTGGAAGGATGTTATTAACCAGGTAAAACCATAACTGCTTTTGGCCTGCCTTCATATCCGCATCTCCAGTTTCCTAACCCTCCCACTCTCAGCCCCGCCCAATTCCCCTCCCCACCCCGGCGTTGTATGCCGTGCTTGAGTCTAACTTGTATCATCCACTCCCCCTACCCCACACCCCCACCCTCCCTGTATCTCCTCCCTGCCCCCCCTTCTCTTGCCTATATGGCCTCTTGTTGCAGCAGCCCCCTTTGCCCACTTCAGCAATTGTTTCTTGCTGTGGTTGTCCCACCTGATGACGGACGCTTGTGTTGCGCCAGAAACGTCGTGATTTATTTTATTTTATACCTACGTGACTTTACCGAAAGAACCAAAGAGTATCTATTTATCTTCTTGGTTCTTTCGGTAAAGTCACGTAGAAGGGAAATCATAAAATATAAAAATAAAACATAATAAAATAATTCTCACGACGTTTCGGCCACAACGCAAGCAGCCGTCCTCAGGTGAAGAACAGGTCTGTCGGGACAGACCTGTCGGAACAGACCTGTTCTTCACCTGAGGACGGCTGCTTGCGTTGTGGCCGAAACGTCGTGAGAATTGTATTTTATCATGTTTTATTTCTATTATTTTATTATTTCCCTTCTACGTGACTTTACCGAAAGAACCAAGAACACCATAACATGGTTGACCAATCGGGAGCCATCTCTCGACCGCACTCGGGCACTGATCAGCCTCCCATTGTATCTGTACCAGATGGAAATCCTTCTGCTACAGCCATGGAATGCTTCTCGAACTACGTGGTCAAAGATGACGTTAAATCACGTAGGAGCCTGAGGACATCCATGTCGCACCCCAAGGTGAACGAGGAATGGCCCTGGGCACCTGGCCACGTGGCTTTACCCGGGCCTGCCCACCATCATGAAGGCCCTTCATGATTGTGAGCAGAGAGTCGGGGGGACTCCCCCCGCGATTATCATCGTTGTATACAAGGGGAATGCGGACACCAAAGCTCCCCAGAGGCCTTGGTGGACTTCGTCACGGGACAATGCGACACTGCGGGGCACCGGAAACGATGCTATTGAGGCAAATGGCTCATCCAGCCACTGTCGCATCTTCAAGGCCCTGGTGTCTGCCACAATTTGTGTTGGAATTTCGCTACGTCCAGTTGACGGGGGCCGTCCCATCCTTGGTTGGCGCTACAGAGGGTGCTTACAACTCTGTGTAATGTGACTGCTGACGGAGACGATCTAGTAACGGGTTTTTTAGGGTGTTGTTTTGCGTGTTGTTGGTGTCTGTGAACACATATGGTACACACTGGGCGTGTGTTCCAGGGAAAAGGGTGTGAATGTGTTATGTTTTATTGAGTGAAAAAAAGAACATAAAAGCTACAAAAATTAAACGACTTGGTGACCGAAGCAAAGTGCCTAATAACAGAGGGTCTTTCTGCTTCTTTTGATCGTAAAAAAGGAGAGAGGGGAGGGGGGAAGGGTGGGAGGGAGAGATGGGAGGGAGGGAGGGGAGGGAGAATCGGTGTCAGGTGATTCAATCCACCGCCACTCCGTTATTCAATCCGAGTTCTAATCTTAGACTCGGCCTCGTTCAGCAGACCTCGTGAGTGCCAGGGTGGCAGGGGAGATTTGTCGTCAAATGTTTTTAAAGTTTAAAACTAAATTCACTTTCTTCCAGATTGTCCTGTCGCTGGTTGATCGGATTTGTAGAAAAAAAAACAAATCCTCGGGATTGCTTTACGCGTGAGAGACACAATACGGAAAGGATGCGAATTCTCTGATGATGAATTTAGCTGATTTATTATTTCCCCCCACGGCGACTCCCGTCATGGTTCTGTGCGTTGTTTACGACTGCAGACGATTTGTGGAGCTGGAACCCACGTCTCACAGGGAGGGCCCTGACCAATTAACATCTGCCAAATCACCAGTAGTGACACAAGCAAATCCTGACTGCTGATTAGTCAGTGAATGATAAAACCAGCCCGTGCCTATAAACATCTGGCAGATGACCAGCAGTGGCACAAGAAAAGGTTTACTGATGATGAGTCAGTGAATGATTAAACCGGCCCGTGCAAAGGTGGACTGCTGATGAGACGATGAATGTCGAAACCGGTGCTGAGTTTTGCTCCGTCTCCTCGGTTGGACGTTCACGCGGACCCATTCCATTCCTCGGCTGTCGTTTCGTTTTTAGTCCAGGATATCATGCGGCGCCACGGTGACGAAATGTTTACTACCTCGCGTAGTATACAGGAGGTCGTAGTTCGATTCCAACTCTGACGCCTGCTGCTGTATATTTGGAGTTTGCGTGTCTCTCTCTCTCATCATCATAACGGTGGCTAGGAGATGTTAACTACCTCGCCTGGTATGCAGGAGGTCGTGGCTTCTTTCCGAACCCCGTAGCCTGCTGCTGTATATTTGGAGTTTGCGTGTCTCTCTCTCTCATTATCATAACGGTGGCTAGGAGATGTTAACTACCTCGCCTGGTATGGAGGAGGTCGTGGGTTCGATTCCAACCCCGACGCCTGCTACTGTATATTTGGAGTTTGCGTGTCTCTTTCTTTCTATCCCCGCGGTCGCGTGGATTTTGCTCCAATGTCCTCCGGTTTTATCCCTCCACATTTACAAACGTGCGTTTAGAGCAGCCTGCACCTTGCACCCCTGCAGCCTGCAGAAAGGGCAGCTTACACTCCCAGGGGGTGCGTGCCCACACGGGTTAAGAACCACCGGTGTGGAGAATTTGCCTGCTGCTAGAAATCTCCACACGTGATGATGATGATGTTAAGCCCACTTCTTTGGAGCTGTCATTTGTGATGTCCAGGTCGCTTCTGAAAAAGAGCTACATAGCAGTTCAGTGGGGCCTTATACCCGGTAAGATAACAAAAAATCGCTCCAAAAAAATAGTTTCAAATAGTAAAAAAAATTGTTTTAAAATAGTACAAAAATGATAGTTTCAAAATAGTACCAAAAAAATTGTTCAAAAAAGTTGTTAAAATTGTTTTAAAGAACTGTTTAAAAATAGTAGATGTATCGTAATTTTTTGGCAAAATTTTTGTAAACAAATTCCTTTCAAATGATACAAAAAAGAGTTTCAGAAATTAGTTGAAAAACATTATAAAAATAGGAAAAATTACAGCTTTAAAAAAATGTAAAAAAAAACAGTTACAAAACAGATTTTTTTTTTTTACGTAAAACATTTTTAACAAAAACTTTTAAAAAGTTGTAAAAAAAAATTACAATTGTACGAAAAAACTTGACAAAGTAAAAAAATTAAGTAAAAAAACAGTTTACACATTTTGGAAATAGTGAAAACAACTGTAAAGAAATACTGTAAAAAAAATGTTTACGTAAACAAAAAATTACACTCTTTGGTTTTTTCGGTAAAGTTACGTAGGTAGAAATAAAACAGAACAAATCACGACGTTTCGATCGCAACACAAGCAATCCTAATCAAGTGGGACAACCACGGCAAGAAAATGCTGAAGTCGGGGGGAGAGCTGCCGTGGCAAGAGGTTATATAGGTAAGACAGGGGGGAGGAGGCAAGGGGGAAAGGGAGAGAGGGGGGTGTGGGGTAGGGGAAGGGGGGCCACGTGAGCACTAGGGGAAGAGGACGTGGGGCTGGGGGGGGGGCGTGGGCGGGGTTAGCAGTAAACCGACAGGTAATGATGGAAACAACAACAATGATTGTTCAATTTGTATCCATCCTCTCGGTTGAAGTTTTGTTTATGTTTATATATCTGGATGGCTTCATGAACAAACCTTATGATAGTAGCCCGAAGGTTTGCAGAGTACCTTGGTCTTGGAAAAAAAAATATCACGGGAGCCCACAGCGTTATAACAATGGTCAGCTACGGCAGAGGTATTGGTTCTGAAGTGTTTCAGATCTGCCTTGTGTTCGTGAACACGGTCCGAGACATGTCATTTCGTTTCCCCAATGTAACTGCTACCGCAGGTACAACTCAGTTTGTAGACTCCAGGGTATTGCATGGCAGGAATGACCTCCTTCACAGATGGGATAAGATCACGGATTTTGTGTACTGTATTGAATCGGACCTGGATCTTGTGTTTGTGTAATATTTTGAAAACCTTTTTGGTAACACCTGCTATGTATGGTAAAGTGATGGTTTTGATTGGATTCTCAGGAGATTGTTTCTCCATGGTTGGAGAAACAGCTTTGCAAATAATGCGGTCCGAGTACCCATTCATCTTGAGGGCTTGGTGTACGTGTTCCAGTTCACTGGTTAAGTGGTGTTGGTCGGAGATGCAGTGGGCCATATGGTGTAGTGTTTTGATGAGGGAATTCTTCTGTGCCGGATTGTGGTGGGAATCAGGTTTTAGATAGGAATCTGTGTGGATGGATTTCCTTTGGACAGAGTGTCTCAACGAGCTGTTAAGCGTCTTCTTAAACAGAACATCCAGGAATGGTAGCTTACCATCCTTCTCCACTTCCATGGTGAATTTGATGGATGGGTGTATGGAATTGATGTAGTTGAGAAATTAGTTCAATGCTGGCAGGCCATGTGGCCAAATGACGAAGGTGTCATCTACGTATCTCTTCCACAAGGAAGGACGTAGGGTGGATGTCTGGATGGCATCCGTTTCAAATTTCTCCATGAAAACATTCGCTATCACTGGTGATAAGGGGGAACCCATGGGGGGGGGTACCTTCATGTCGTTCGTAGAAAGTACCATTCCAGGTGAAGTAAGTGTTTAAAAATAAACTAGATTCGAAGCTTTCGTGACTGCAGGAATTGCTCTTTGGTTCTGTCGGTAAAGTCACATAGAAAATAAAATTAAATAATAATAGAATACGACGTTTCGGTTGCAACACAAGCAACCATCATCAGGTAAGAATGAAAGATAAAACACAGAAGGGGAAACAACACAGGCAGACACACATACAGAGAGAGACACACACAAAGACACACCAAGCGAGACACACACCAAGCAAACACAGACACGGAAACAGCATAAGCAGACACTCGGTGTGTCTGTCTCTCTCTGCATGTTGTCTGCCTGTGTTGTTTCCGTGTCTGTGTTTTATCATTCATTCTTACCTGATGATGGTTGCTTGTGTTGCAACCGGAACGTCGTATTTTATTTTTTGGTTTTGTTTAAAAATAGTAAAAAGAAACAGTAAAAAAAAGTTTTATTATAGTGAAAGAAATAGTAAAACAAACGTCAAAAAATGTGTAAAAAAATTGTTAACAAAAAACTCTTTTAAAAAATTGTAAAACAAAATTGCGAAAAAACTGTTAAAACATTTAATAAAAAAATACAGTTAAACAAATTTTTTAAACAAAAATTTTGTTTCAAAAAAGTTTAAACAAAAATCTCATTGACCTCCCGTGGAGCAGTGTCATGGCACCCACCCGTGACCACTCCCTGGCGTGGAGTCGCCCTCTCGTGGCCGCGAGCTCCACGAGGGGGCCCACAAAGAAACCACGCACCACGTGACGCAGCTCACAACGATACCACCACTGGCATCTATCTCCAGGACTGGCTGCAGTGACTGTGTCTCTCATTTTTTTTGTTACGATCAGTAGAAACAAGAAGATGCTCGGTGTAGTCGGCACTTTGCTTCGTTCATCATTTCGTAATTTGTTTTAATTGTTTATATTATGTTTTTTAATAACTTTGCTTTATGTACCCCCCCCCCTCTCTCTCTCTCTCTCTCTCTCTCTCTCTCTCTCTCTCTCTCTCTCTCTCTCTCTCTCTCGCCCCCGTGCGGAGAGGCCACGCCTAGTGGTCGCTCCTGCTCCACCAGCATCAGCAGCAAACACCCCAACGACACAGCGCACAGGTGTTCTGCCGCCGCCATCATGGCGCAGCGCCAGCGCGCGGAGGAGGAGGACGCGAGGATGATGAGCCTCACGCGGAGGAACGGCCTCGTGGCGTTTCCTCCGCCGGAGGTAACTGCCGAAGCTGTCGCCGTCGCGGTGGCCGCGTGCGTCGGCCCCGCCAACGTCAGGGCCGTCCAGCGCCAAAACCGCGGTGTCACCGTGTACGTGGCGGAGGAGGAGATGGTGGCGCGCGTCGTCGAGAAGGGGCTCACGGTCGGGGAGCTGTATGTACAATGCGCCCCGCTTGCCTCACCCGCGGTCCGCGTGCTGCTCTCCGGCACGCCGCCGTACCTCTCCAACGCCGAGCTGCGCAACGACCTGCAGCGTTTCGGCACGGCCGTGTCGAGTATCACGACATTGCCCATGCGAACGACCAACACTGCACTCACGCACGTCAAGGCACTGCAGCGGCAAGTGTTCATGGTCCTGAAAAATGGGGCCGAGGAGCTTGACGTTACACTAAAATACACCATAAACAAATGCACGTACACGGTGTATGCCTCATCGGTTGGACTCCGGTGCTACGGGTGTGGCAAATCGGGCCACGCCCGCAGAAACTGCCCGAGCAAGGTGAGCGGGGTGGCCGCGCCACCTGCCGCGACGACGCCGGGACAGTGGGGGCGGCCAGAGGCGCAGCACCAGCAACAGACGCAGCAACAGAACCAGCAGCAGCAGCAGCAGCAGCCGCAGCAGCAGAAACAACAGCAGCAGCAGCAGCCGCAGCAGCAGCAACCGGAACAGCAGCAGCAGCAGCAGCAGCAGCAGAAACAACAGCAGCAGCAGCAGCCGCAGCAGCAGCAACCGGAACAGCAGCAGCAGCAGCAGCAGCAGCAGAAACAACAGCAGCAGCAGCAGCCGCAGCAACCGGAACAGCAGCAGCAGCAGCCGCAGCAGCAGCAGCAACAGGAGCAGCAGCAGCAGCAGCCGCAGCAGCGGCAGCCGACGCAGCAGCAGCAGCAACAGCAGCCGCAGCAGCAGCAGCAGCAGCAACAGCAGCAGCAGCCGCAGCAGCAACTGGAACAGCAGCCGCAGCAGGACGAGCGGCAGGACCGGCGGGAGCGGCAGATCATCAGCCACGACCCGCCGGGAGCGGAACCAGGCGGCGACGCGCAGGCGCCGGGGGACGACTCCGCCGGCTTCGTCACGGTTGAAGGGAGCCGAAAGAAACAAAGGGCCAAGAGGAAGGCGAAGAACGGGCACGCGGAGGGGGAGCACGAAGGCGCCCCCCCAAAGCGCACGGCCGGCATCGATGGAGACGCGGCGGGGCAGCCCGAGAGCGCTGAGATCGCGGCACGGGGGGAAGAGATGGACCATGGAACAACCCCACCCCCCACCCCCCACCCCAACCCCCCCACTCCCCACCCCCCCACCCCACCCCCCCCATCACCCCCCCCCACCCCCACCCCCCACCCCCCCGCCCCACCCCCCCCACCCCCCCCACCCCCCCCCCACCGCCCCCCCCCACCCCCCCCACCCCCCACCCCCCCACCCCCCCCCCACCACCCCCCCCCCACCCCCCCCACCCCCCCCCCAGAGGCGGACACCCGCAGCGGCGACGACGGCGGCCGAGGGAGCGCCCGTCGAGCCGGACGACGAGAGTCGCCCCGGTCCGAGCGGCGCCCTGGGCCCACGGTGGTGGGCAGCGGACGCTGACCCCGGGGGTGACCGCGACGGGCGCGCGGACGCCGGGGCGGGCGGCGGCGACAATGAAGACTGCGGCGCCCCGGGAGGAGGCGGCGGCGACAATGACGTAGACGACGACGACGCCTACACCGTGTGTGAGGGCGACGGAGGCAGCATCTGCGGGAGCGAGTGGAGCTGCGGCCTGGTGGAGCCGGATAGGAAAATGCCCGCGCAGACCATCCTTGCCTTCTTTAGAGACAACTATGGCAAGAGGGTGTTTTCCAAAAAGGCTTTCCCGGACGCGGACGCGTTCCTCTCCACGGCGCAGGAGATCTGCCGGCGGCCGGCAGAGTACGGCTGCACTCCGAGGGAACGCTACCGTATTAAAGGAATGATGACGAGGCTGCGCGGGAAGGGGAAGGCGGCCTCAAAGGAGGCCTCAAAGGCGACAGGGCGCGTGGACCTCCCCTGAACGCCGCAATGGGGCCACAATTAGTTGTCGCGACCATAAATTGTAACGGTCTGCGCAGCGAGGACCGGTGGCGCCGGCTGTGCAGGCTCCTCGACGATCAGGCGGTCGACGTGGCTTTAATACAAGAAACCCACCTAGACGCCGCGCTACAGCCGAGCCGCCAGCAGCTGCTGCACGGGCGCTCCTTTTTCTTTAGCAACGGGGTGAACGGGGCGGCGGGGGTCGCGGTGGTGTGCTCCCGGACCTTCGCCCCGGACGCCCTGACTTTTCGGGAGGTAGTGGCCGGCCACCTCGTCGTGGCGGACATGGTGCTCGCCGGCACCAAGGCCCGCGTGATAAATGTGTACGCGCCCAGCAAGTCGAGGGACAGGGCCGTGTTTTTCAAGGGCGAACTACGGCGGGTGGTGGCGGAGACCGACGGCGTTGAGGGGGCGGTCACGATCGTGGGGGGCGATTTTAATTGCACGCTCCAACCCTCCCTCGACCGAACTGGGCCAGAACCACACCCCGAATCTGCAAGAGAGTGGGCGGCCGTCGTGGCCGACCACGGACTACTCGACGCGTGGCGGCTCCAAAACCCGGGCCGGCAGCAGTACACATGGACCAGGTGCGGTGCGGGGGGGCGGCCGAGCCTGGCCAGGCTAGATCGGGTGTACGTCACGGCCGGGGGGGCCAGCCTGCTCGGTGAGAGCGGGGTGGTTCCCCCCGGTTTCTCCGACCACCACATGGTGTACGTGCGCCTGCATCTCCCTCACGGTGGGCAAGGGCGGCCGTATTGGAAACTGAACGTGAACCTGCTGGACGATGGTGGATTTCGGGCGGCCTTCCGGGCCTTTTGGAAGGTGTGGGAGGAGAGACGGGGCCGTTTCGCCACCCTCCAGCAGTGGTGGGACAATGGGAAGGCCCAGGTGGGGGTGTTGGCGAGGGCCTACATGGGCCAACACGTCGCGGCCCGGCGCGAGGAGGAGGAGGTTCTCCGGGCCCGGGTGCTGGCGGTGGAGGAGGCACTGGGCCACCACCCCGCCGCCGAGGGCTGCAGGGAGCTGCGGGAACAACAGCGGCTCCTGAGGGCCGTCTCGGACAACGACGCATACAGGGGGTTTGTGGGCCGGAAGATGACCCACCTGTACAGTATGGACGCGCCGACGAAAGCCTTCTTCAGGCAGGGGGCCACGCGGGCCCAGCGGGCCGACATCACCAGCCTGACGGGGCCGGACGGAGAGACCCGGTGTGACGGGGAGGGAATCGTGCGCCTCGTCAATGGGTATTACGGACGGCTTTTTTCTGAGAAGAAAATTGACGAGGAGGCGGTGGCGGAACTCCTGGAGGGCGTCCCCAGGTTGGCTCCGCCTGACGCCAAACTGCTCGACGAACAGGTCACCATGACGGAGCTGGAGGCCGCGGTGAGGAGTCTCGCCGCGGGGAAGACCCCCGGCATAGACGGCCTTCCTACCGAGTTTTACACGACTTTCTGGAGCGAGCTCGGACCGGCGCTCGCCGACGTACTGCGCGAGAGCCTCCGGTCGGGGGTGCTGCCGCAGAGCAGCAGGCGCGCGGTGGTGACCCTGCTCCCAAAAAAGGGTGACCTGCGCCGCTTAGACAACTGGAGGCCGGTGTCCGTGCTATGCACGGACTGTAAGATTTTGGCTAAAGCCCTGGCGAACCGCCTGAAGACCGTGGCGGGGAGCCTCGTGCACCCGGACCAGTCGTACTGCGTCCCGGGGAGAGCCATACATGACAACGTCGGGGTGGTGCGGGACATCATGGACCTCGCCGCCGCCCACAGCGTTGATGCAGGCCTCTTGTTTTTAGATCAGGCGAAGGCCTTCGACCGTGTCTCACACGCGTATATGTACAGGGCGTTGGAGGCATACGGGGTAGGGCCAACCTTCAGGGCGCAGGTGCGCCTCCTGTATACGGAGGTGAGTAGCCTCACTAAAATAAATGGCAGGCTTGGCGCCCCCTTGGCCCTCGGGGGAGGGGTCCGGCAGGGGTGTCCCCTGTCCGGTATTCTGTACACCTTGTGTATAGAGCCTCTCCTGCGGCGGCTGCGGGGTACGCTGGGGGGGTTTCAGTTCCCGGGTGCGGGCGACGCGCCGATCACGCTCTCGGCGTACGCTGACGATGTGTGCGTCGTGGTGACGGGCGCGCAAGACGTGG
Source organism: Lampetra fluviatilis (assembly GCF_964198595.1). Lineage (NCBI taxonomy): Eukaryota > Metazoa > Chordata > Hyperoartia > Petromyzontiformes > Petromyzontidae > Lampetra > Lampetra fluviatilis. Next base: position 2,671,484 of record NC_136331.1, read on the forward strand.
AGGCGGTCCGAGGCGCGGTCCGTCTCTACGAGAGGGCCTCCGCCGCCAGCGTAAATTGGGAAAAGAGCAAAGCGATAGCGCTGAGACCGGGCGGGGTGGTGGGCTCACTGGCGCTCCCGGGAGGCGTCGCCTGGGGCGCGGGGGGAGCCCGCTACCTCGGGGTACATCTGGGAAGCCCGGTCGAGGTGGAACAAAATTGGGTAGAGGTAGAGGGAAAAATTGACGCGACGCTGGCGGCGTGGGCCCGGTTCGCCCCGGGAATGGCGTACCGGGGGAGGGTACTTGTAGTCAACAATTTGGCCGCGGCACTCCTCTGGCACAAAGCCAAAGCGCTGGAACCTCCGGCGGGGCTAGTGGCGCGGATACAGAAGCGCTTCACCGCCTTCGTGTGGCACGGTCACCACTGGCAGAGGCCAGGGGTCCTGTGTCTGCCGGTGGCGGAGGGGGGACAGGGCCTCGTGCACGTAGCGGCGCGGATCCGGACCTTCAGGATCCAACAAGCGCAGCGACTGTTGTACGGGGGGGAGGGACGGCCCGGGCGGCCCCTGGCCCTCGGCCTGCTGCGGCGCGCCGGGCGTCTGGGGTACGCCCGGGAGCAGTTCCTGACGGACCAGGCCATCGTGGACCGAGCCTCGCTGCCCGCGGTCTACCGCGGCATGATGGACGCGTGGTCGACGCTGGATTGGGCGCGGGTCGGCGGCGGATACAGGGCGGCCCACTTCGTGGGGGAGCCCTTGTTCGCCAATGCAGTCCTGCCTGGCTTGCGGGGTGAGCATGCCCTGGCCAGGCGCTTTGCCGAATGCGGCATCGGACGGGTCGGTGACCTGCTGGCGCCCGGACGGGACGCGTGGCGGACGGCCCTCGAAATTTCCGGAGCGGCCGGACGCCGCACGGTCCTGGCGGGCGCGAAGGTGCTGAGGGAGGCCCTGCGGGCGATGCAGGCGCTGGGCGTCCGGCTGGCGGAGGTCGGGGAGGAGGACACCCCCCCGTTCCCTCCGCTGGCCTTTTCGGTCCGCGCCCCCGACGGCCACGTGGAGGGCGGGACGCTGCTGCGCATGGCGGGGTGCACCGGGGTGCCGCTCGAAGGCGCGCAAAAAACGCGGCTGTACGACGCCTGTCTGAAGGCGGTGCTGAGCGCGGAGCTGGTGGGCCAGCCGGACACGGGGTGGAGGGAACACTTTGGCGCGCTGGACACTGCGGGGCCCCAGTGGAAAAACTTGTACCGCCCTCCCACCACCAAGCGTTGCGGTGACCTTCAGTGGCGGCTGGTGCACCGCACGCTGCCAACGGCCGTGTGGGTCAGCCGCGCCGTGCCGGGGACCCCGGACACGTGTGCGTTCTGTGGGGTGCGGGAGGATGTGGTTCACGCGTACCTCCAGTGCGCGAGGCTGGCGCCACTCTTGGCCTTCGTGAAGGCGGTGCTCCGGAGGCTGGACGTGCCGGCCCGAGAGAGCGCGTACATACATGGGGTGACCGGCGTGGCGAGCCCCGTCAGGGACGTGGCGAACTTTGTGTGCGCGCAAGCGAAGCTCGCAACGTACACGACGAGGAAACGCGCGCTGGAAGGAAAGGTCGGCGGCGCGGGGGTGCTGCAGGTGGCGCAGGCCCTGATAAAGGCGCGCGTGCGGCTAGAATTCGCCCACCACAGGCTGTCGGCGGCCGAGGGGGAGTTCCTCCCGCGGTGGGGTAGGGCGCGGGACGCCCTGTGTACGGTCGAGCACGGCGCGGTCCTGTTTGTGTTTGACCCCCTCCCCCCCCCTGACCGGATGCCCCCCCTCCGCCCCCCCCCAGAACCCCCCCCCCCCCTCAGGGGTGACCGGTGCGAATAGTGCCTGGACACTGAAGCGGGCGCGACGTTTTTTGTGGTTGTGCGGTGTGGGTTTTGTGGTTGGTTTATATCGCGCACATGGGTGCCACTGCACTGGGCAGAGGGTGCTGGAATAAAGACATTCAAAAATCAAAATCTATGTCTCCATCTCTCTCTCCGTTTCTTTCTCTGTGTCCCTGTCAATGTAGCCCTGTATTTATCTCTCTCCCTGCATCACCCACTCTCTATATCTCTCTCTGTCTATCTCCGTCTCTGTCTTTCACTCTCAATGTCTCTCTGTATATCTCTCTCTGTCTCTCTTTCTCTGTCTCTCTGTCGTTCTATGTTGCTCTCTCTCTCTCTAATGTCTCTCTCCACCTCTCTCTTTGTCTCTGTCTGTCTCCACCTCTCTCTGATGTCTCTCTCCGATGTCTCTCTCTGATGTATATCTCTAATGTCTCTCTCTCTCTCCGCTGCCTCTCTCCGTTGTCTCTCTCATGCCTCTCTGTCTCTCTATGTCTCCACCTCTCTCTGATGTCTCTGTCTACAATGTCTCTCTGTTTCTGTCTGTCTCTCTCTCTCCATGTCTCTCTCTCTGATGTATCGCTCTAATGGCTCTCTCTATCCCTCTCTCTCTCTCTCTACGTCTCCACCTCTCTCTGATGTGTCTCACCGATGTCTATCTCTGCATCTCCATCGCTGTGGCCTCAGGTTGACTCACGCGAACACAACGGGAGGAGCGAGCCAGGTGGTGATCACGCGAAGCAACTCGCCCATCAACACGAGCATCGTCTTCGACCAGAGCAGGAAGACGCTCGTGGTGGACGCCAAAGTCACGAATCTCTTCCTCAAGGTGCGACCCTAGAGGTGGCGGGGTGGGGGCAGGGCCGGATCAATGAATCAACACCCGGGGTTGGTGACCGTCAGCGGTAATCGAACTTGGGTCGCCGGGTTCGTAGCGCGCTAACCGCTGCACCACCGCTCCCCGTGAGACTACGGGGCAGGCAGCACAGTCGTCGAATATAAAGATCCATGTTTTGTTTTTCGGTTGAGCCACATCAGAATGTTTTATCTTGGAGAAATCCGATGAGCTTTGAAACCATTTTTTACAAACTAATTTTTTTGGTTTATTGTGGCACACCTTATGGCATCATCTGGTCCAACCCATGTGAGACTAGGCTCTAAGGAAAGCTGTCTCGGGTGTGGACCAATCAACTTCAAGGACAGTGCACATTATCAGAGTTGTGTTTTTTGTTTGCATTATGGCTGCAGGTATTGTGGTCTATGCAAACATGACTCCTTGTAAAAAGGTGTCAGTTTTGTTGCCAGATAGAAGGGTAAAAAAACAATTATCATATTTTTACTGGCAAATGAGGTTCCAATGGTAGACTGTTTTTTTTTATTAAGTCTACATTATTTTGTTGTTACCGGGTACAGGAAGGCCCAACTGAGCTGCTAGCTAGTAGCTTCTTTTCAGAAGACGCCTGTCTGTCACGAATGTGCGTTCAACGGCCGTCGGGGAAGCGAGATGGCCAATGGGTCTCCAACCGATACCCCTCTCCCAGTGCCACCTCCACCCATGGCTACGCCAGCCACTAACCTACAGCATGGCTGGTCACTATGATGATGATGATGACGAGTGATCACTGATGATGGTGGCTCATGAAGATGGCTAATGATGATGACTGCTTCCGCTGATGATGGCTGATGATGATGGTGATGGCTGATGATGTGGTTGATTATAATGATGGCGGCTGATGATGATGGCTGATAATAATGGCTGCTGATGATGATGATAGCTGATGATGATGGTGATGTGGCCACAGGAGTTCCCCGAGCGGAGTGGGCGTTACCCTCGCTGCGCCGTCGTAGGGAACGGAGGGATCCTCGCCAACAGCTCCTGCGGCTCCCAGATCGACGCAGCCGACTTCGTGATCCGGTGAGAGGGGAGGGAGGAGAGGAGAAGGGAGAGGGGGTAGGGAGGAGTGAGAGTGTGTCTATGTGAGCGGGGTTGAACTCTAGATGTGTGGGCAGGGTTGACTCTCGACGTGCGGGCAGGGTTGTGGCTCACCCCCTTCACTGTCCACCAGATGCAACATCCCTCCCGTGGGGGGCGACTTCCAGGACGACGTGGGAAGCAAAACGGACATCGTCACCTCCAACCCGACCATCTTCATCAATCGGTGAGCGAGCGAGCGAGTGCGCATGGCCGCGTGCCGATGGTCGACTCAGCCTCAAGTGTGCAGAAAACGACGCCAACTGGGGAGACAAAGGCGGCCCCGGCTGTGACGCTGGCCCAACCCAACCCACCCAGCCAGTGTGCCGTGCCACCGGCTTTTACAATTGCTGCTCCTCTTCGCGAACAGCACTTTCCCCAACACGGACGGATCTTTGTCGTTTGTGTTGCCTCGGTCGACTCAGCCTCACGTGAGCACACCAGTGTGCCATGTGTGTACTAAACGTTGCCATTGGGGAGACAAAGGCGGCCCTGGGTGCGTTGAAGGCCCAACCAACCCACCCGGTGTGCCTGCACCACCGGCCTTCACAATTGCTGACTCACTAATAGCACGTGCCTCCAACATCCCGTTCAAAGGCTACACACAGGGGTATCTTTGTCTTTCATGATAGTTTTGTTTGGGCTATATCGCGTGAATATAAATGTTGTGTCGTTAAACCCGCCACCACCCGGCACAGCCAATTAGTCAGTTTTAGTGTCACGCGAACAGAACGCGGCCAATTCGTCACAAGTACAGCCGCACCGGTGTGTTGGAGAGCAAATCCATGACATTTACAACTCTGAGTCTGACGTTTCGCCAGCAATTACAACCGGCTTCATCAGGCTGGGAGGCCGGATTTGTGGAGACATCCTCCCTCCTCCTCCTCTTCCGTTCCTTCAATAGAGGGCGAGATGTGACGACGTCCCTTGTGAGCTCCTCACATACGAGGTCGGGATTTGATTTGCGCTGTAAGCAGAGTCGTCCAATAGGAGGTAGGTGGGCGAACGAATCGGGGGCCGACCGCCATGGGCGACGGCCCCCGCCTCCCGCCCCGCCCCCCGACCCGCACTACGATGTCTGTCGAACCCCGGCCACGCTCGCCGCCACCAACTCGGGGTGACGGTTATCTGAACTGTTTCTGGGCTTCTCCCCTAGGTCGACTTGGCCTCAAATGAGTACCTGAGTGTGGTGTGTAGTAAACACAAAGGCGGCCCGGCCGTGGTGTTAGCCACCCATCCCCTTGTGTGCCGTGCCGGCCTTGATAGGTGCTCGCTAACAGCACTTGCCCCAAAAGTATGTTAAGGCTATGCGGGGATCTTTGTGTGTAACCCCGTGTGTGTGTGTGTGTGTAACCCCGTGTGTGTGTGTGTGTGTAACCCCGTGTGTGTGTGTAACCCCGTGTGTGTGTGTAACCCCGTGTGTGCGTACGTGTAACCCCGTATGTGCGTACGTGTAACCCCGTGTGTGTGTGTGTAATGTAGTAACTCGGCGGGAGACGACTTCACGGGTAACACACTCTTTATTTTATCAAACTCGTTCACAGGTGACTAACACCTACTTTGTATCTCGGGTGACAAACACCCACTTAGTATCTCGGGTGACAAACACCCACTTAGTATCTCGGGTGACAAACACCCACTTAGCTACTTGGCGACTAACGCCCACTGAGCTACTCGGATGACCAACATCCACTTAGTATCTCGGGTGACAAACACCCACTTAGCTACTCGGCGACTAACGCCACTGAGCTACTCGGATGACCAACATCCACTTAGCTACTCGGCGACTAACGCCCCTGAGCTACTCGGGACACTCCCTGCCCGGGGTATCCGTCTCGACTGTGGGTCCCCAGCCCGACCCACGGGGGCGTCGGACCCCGGGCCCCACAGCCTCGCCTCCGAGCCACACAGGGCCCCGGTCCCCACAAGGACGGCGGGACTAGGGGTCTCGTGGCACTAGGTCTTCAGCTCCGTCTTCGGGTCTTCAACTGGGTAACTCTCCCCGAGTGCTCTCGCGCGTCCCCCTTTATACCCCACCTGCGGACGTCGCTGCGAGCACCCACTTATTCGACCAATCGCCGGGCGCTGGCTACGATCCTCTTTTCCCACATCTCATCGTGCCTCACCACTCACGCCGCGCCGCCCCGTCATCTGTCACTCCCGGCGCGCGCGTCCACACCACGCCCACAACGCGTGCCCAACCCCGCACCCCGCGCCGCCCCGTGATCCATCACTGTCACAGTCGGCGCACGTCAATACCACCACTACATCACCCCCTACCACATAGCTCGCAGCCGCCCCGGCTGCTATAAAAATATACAAACCCCCCTGTGTGCCCCGTAACACAACACAACAACAAGAACAACAACTAACCTAACAACACAACACGACGCGAACACTACCATCCGCAACCCTCAACCAATGCCACCGCGACAATAGAACAATATATACAAACCGGCGAGTGACAATAGCAATGTGTATGCAAAAAGGAAAATAAATGGAATTTTTTTTTTTTTTTTTTCTTTCGACTCGTGCAGTGTCCCCTTTTTCTCCCGAGCGTCCCTACAACGGGACATTACCCCGGCAGAGGGGAACACCGGGCGAGCTCGGTGTAGAGAAAAAACGTCTTCATGAAAATTGTTGAGTCCGCCTTGCCGGTCCGTCGTACGGCACCAGACGCGGTTGAACGTCCGGTGGTGCCGGCGGTTCAGGAAGACATCGGCCAGGCATCGAGGACTCGTGCGTGCCCCGGGGTTCAGGCTCTCGACGGTCAGCAGCCGTCAAGCCCGAGGCACCTGGGGGTGGGTCAGGTGGAGACACGTGAGGATCAGCCTGCGACACCTCCCTCCCCGAGTCGACGGTCACATCACACGCCCGGTCGTCACGGCACAGAACGGGGTCACACGGTGCCGCATAGGGCTTCAGTCGGGAGGGGTGCACGTACCAACGGCGTTTCCCCCATTTAATCTGTATACTCTGGGGTCGTGCAACCCGCACAATTTCCACCGGTCCCCTCCAAGGTCTCAACAACTTGGGGGACGTAGCCAACGGTGCATGTGGACAATGCAGCCAGGCCTTATCGCCTGGTTTCCAATCATGCGTATGCACCCTCCGCTCATGCAATTTCTCGTTTGCAATTTGCCGCGACCGCGAATTCAACCTTGCCGCCTCCCGCGCTTCAGTCAATTTGGCGATATTAAATTTGATGTGGTCTGCCAATTTAGATTTTGCACGTGGCTGGGAAATCCCCAGTTGGACGTCCATGGCCGGATCGGCCTCCCGCCCATACATAAGAAAAAATGGGGAAAACCCCGTCGCCGCATGAGGGGCCATTCGATAGGCCGCGAGTACCCCCGGCACCTGTAAGTCCCAATCAACCTGATCGTCGCAGACCTGTTGGCACAACATAGACGTAATCGTCCTGTTCAGACGCTCAACCATCCCGTCAGTCTGCGGGTGGTAGGGGGAAGTACGCACTTTCTTTGTACCCAACAGGTCGCACACCTCGCGCAACAAAACGCTCGAAAAATTCTTCCCTTGATCCGTCAGCAAGCGTTCGGGGGCGCCCTTGTCCAACACATAACCCTGGACAAAGGCGTCCGCCACCGCCGCAGCCGACTGGTTGGCGAGCGGCCATGCCATAGGCCATCGGGTGAAGTATTCCACGCCAACCAGCAGGAACCTATTTCCCCTTGGTGTAGCCGGAAAGGGCCCCAAGATGTCCAACGCTACCAATTCGTTTATACGCGAAACCTGAATGGATTGCAGCGGTGGATTAGCTGCCAATGGTGGCGGTTTCCTTTTGGCGCACCCTACGCATCCCTTAAGAATATTCGCCACGTCGTTACCCATCCCCGGCCAATAATAGTCTCGCTGGATTAGGGCGAGCGTTTTGTGAAAACCCAGATGCATGAGCCGTTCATGAGCTGCCAGAACAACCCTACCCCGCATAGCAACAGGCACAACGAGCACGTGACGCCGGGACATGTTGTCCCACCTCATCAAAAGGCCCTGTCTGCACTCCCAGGAACCGACCCGCGCCTCCCCTTCTTCGGGAGCGCCAACTTTCCGACGTAGCGTAAGTAGGGAGCTGTCGGACATCTGGAGGCGGCCCCACTCAATGAGGGGCAACGACAACAGCGAATCCCTCCCCGTGGGGGCGTCCTCTCCCGGGTTGTCAGTGGCGGCGAGCGCAACTCCCGGGGTGCCGGCGACCGGGGGTTTGCACCGCGCCGATCCCAACAAACATGTGCAGTCCGTGCACGGCGGCAACCGCGACAAGGCGTCCGCGTTTGAGTGTCGCAACCCCTTGCGGTAAATCGTCGTGAATTGGTAGTCTTGAAGGACCTCCAACCATCGGGACAATTGGCCCGATGGCTGTGCCACGCGCATAGCGTATTGTAGAGCCGCATGGTCCGTCCGGACCGTAAAATGACGGCCGTAAAGATACGGCCTGAATTGCTGTGTAAAGAACACAATGGCTAACAATTCACGACGAGTCACGCAATAGCGTTGTTCTGCGGGGGAAAGAACCCTACTACCGTAGGCGACCACCCGTTCAACCCCCCCGACCACCTGTGAGAACACCCCCCCGATACCCGTATTGCTGGCGTCCGTGTCAAGCAAAAACGGTTGTGTGAAATCGGGGTAACACAAGGGGGGAGCCTGCACCAAGGCGTCACGGAGGGAGCAGAACGCAGCCTCCTCTTCCGCCCCCCAGTGAAACCTCACACCCTTAGCCGTCAAAGCGTGCAGGGGCTTGGCTATGGTGGCAAATTGCTTGACAAAACGACGGTAATAGGAGGCAAAACCAATGAAACTACGAACCTCCGTGACCGAGGTTGGCGTTGGCCATGAGCTGACGCAATGCGTCTTAGCAGGGTCCGTCGAGATCCCTGAACGACTCACGATATGGCCCAAATACCTGACCGATTCCCGAAGCAGAAAACATTTAGCCGGTTTAAATTTAAGCTTAGCGGAACGCATCCTGAGGAACACCGCTCTCAGTCGCTGGAGGTGCTCCTCGAAAGTCCGACTAAAGACGATGATATCGTCAAGATAAATCAAACAGGTATCCCATTGGAGGCCCGACAAAACCAATTCCATGAGTCTCTGGAACGTGGCGGGAGCGGAATGTAAGCCCATGGGCAAACGGTTGAATTCAAATAGGCCCCCAGGTGTCCGGAAAGCAGTTTTAGGTTTAGACTCGTTATCGAGTGGCAATTGCCAAAATCCAGAAAGCAGATCGAGTGTGGAAAAAAACTGCGCTCCCGCCAAGGCATCCAGCGACTCATCCATCCTGGGGAGCGGATACGCATCCGCCATCGAGATTTTGTTTAAGCGGCGGAAATCGACACAAAACCGCAAGGACCCGTCCTGTTTCTTTACTAGGACAATAGGAGCACCCCACGGACTAGAAGAGGGCGAAATGATATCGGCCGCCAACATATCATTAACCGCCGATTGCACATGTTCCTTCTCGGCTGGGCTGAGCCGGAAGGGATTCTGACGAATAGGGGCCGCGTCCCCTGTAGCTATGTGGTGGCGCAACAGGTCAGTGCAGCCGATATCGTACTTATGTTTGCTGAACACGTCAGCAAACTCGATGAGCAAACCCCTCAATGCTCCCAATTGCACCCCGGACAAGTTAGCAGAACCGGCACACAGCGAGTCCAACCACTCAGTCCCCTCATCACTTTGAGGATGCGACTTGACAGTGAAATCTGCTTGAGCCACGAGCCGTTCCTCAACGGGTAGCGGCGCGGCGTGAGCCAGCACCGTTCCCTGCGCAATTACGGCCGGCCGCGACCCCGTATTCAGGACCATTACGAACGGCTCACTGTCCCCTCTCACCATGGTTTGAGCAACCGCTAAGTCGAGGCCCTTACTGGCTCTGTTTGACGGCCCCAACAGCACCCCCTGTGCCTCCGCACCCACCTCGAGTGGCTTCCTGAACCGAAGGGGTACTAACATTTGCGATCCCGGGGGCACCCGTACAGTGTGAGTCGCCAGCGCCTGCACCGTCGCACAAACCGTGCGCACTTCGGTAGGGCTCGACAAGAACGCAACCCGCCGACCTGACGGAAGCTCTATGCAGGCCTGATCTATAAGAATTTTGATGGGCATTTTGGACAAAAAGTCCGTACCTAGCAAACAGGGAACGGCCAGCGATGATGATACAAAAATAGGGCCCGCTAATTTAATGTCACCAATGCAAATAGTCGCCCGAATCTGGCCGATGATCCCCAGGGATCCCCCATTTGCCGCATAAAATGGCACGTCTACTGGCAGAAGGGGTCTACTTTGGACGGGAAGAATGTTATAAATAAGGTCCGAGATGATGGTGGCCGACGCACCCGTGTCAACAAGCACCCGGACCTCAACCCCGTCAATGAACCCCGTTACCACGGACGACCCGGCCGACGCAGCCACGATCCTGTGGGCCAATTCGGACCACTCGACTGCTTGCGGGCCGCGTACGGACCCCCCTCGCCGAATTGAACCCCCGGCACCCAGCCGCGAACCCCCCACCGCGAAGCGGCGACCCGAATGTGCCGTGTTTGTGGACCGAACGTGTGAGGTGCCGCGACTTGCCGGGTTTTGTTGGGATGACTTGTGGCCCTGGTCGTCGTCCCGACGTGGTCCTGTGGCGCGCTGACGCGGGGCCCGGCACCCGGCTGCGACGTGACCCCGAAGGCCGCAGTTGTAGCAGACGACGGACGTCGTAGGTTTCGGTTGCTCCAGCTTGCGGGGCGAACGTGTGGGCGAACGACCTCCCGTTCTCCACTCCCCCGGACGCGATGCAGCGAAGGCCTGCTCCTGCACCGCAGCTGGCTGAGGTTCGGCGATCGTGGCGGCCAGTGCCGCGTTCCCCGCCCATTTGCAGACGACCCCCGGCTTGCGTTTGAGGACCTCGTACGCGTGAATGCTCGTGGCGATCGCCAGGGAGCAGATATCCATCTCGTCTGCCACGTTGATGGGGACCCCCAACTCGTGGGCCAACACCAGCAGCTGCTCCGTCACCATGGCGTCCTTCCCCTCCTTATCCATGCGGGGAAAAGCTGCGTCCGCCAAGGCGAGTAGTGCCGTGCGGTAGGCTAGCGTCGTTTCCCCAGCCACCTTCCGCCGATCGTAGAACTGGTGGCGACACGTGGAGGGCGGCCCGAACACCTTCGCCATCAGGTGTAGTGCGGCCTGGAGCGTAGAGCGGGACGACCTTGCAGCAGATGTGAAGGCTGCAAGCGCGTCGTCGTCAAGCATCGCTGGCAACGCACGCAGGGCAGTGGTGTCGGACCACCCCGACATCTCCTGATGAGCGAGGAACCTTCGTTGGAAGGCTCCCCAGTCGCCCCCATCCGCCTTGAACGCCGACAGCGCGGGCAATCTTTGCTGGAGGACCCGATCGTCGTCGACGTCGGAGAGATTTTCCCGCGCTCCGCTGGAGTTGTGTAAAATGTCGGCTCGGTTGTCAGGCGCAAAATGGAGGGCTCCGGCGCGCGCTGATGACGTGGGCTGCGCTGCGCGGAGGTGTCCGGCCACGTGGCGTCCGTCTTTCCCGCCAATCGGTGGCGGCCCCCCAAAAACGGCGGCAACTTCCAGACTTTTGGCGCGAAGCGCCTTTTGGCGGGAATCCTCCAACGTCGCTTCCTCCACGACCCCCGCAGCCGTTTTTCCGCTCGCCGGAACGGAGATGTCGGCCAAGACAGCGGCGGCGGCGAGTAGCAACTCCGCCAACCGGGAGTGCGCGTCCTGGAGGCTGGTGTCGGAGGCAAGCGGAGCGTCGGCCATCACCGCGAAGTGCTGCATCGGCGGCAACTCCTCGTCCTCTACTCCCGAGGTCGGTGTCCCCGGTACGCCGTCGTCATCCCGACCTCGCTCGTGGGTACGGGTAGTCTTCCTTGTGTCCATACTTCTTGAAGACAGGTTTACTTCTGACGCCAGTTGTAATGTAGTAACTCGGCGGGAGACGACTTCACGGGTAACACACTCTTTATTTTATCAAACTCGTTCACAGGTGACTAACACCTACTTTGTATCTCGGGTGACAAACACCCACTTAGTATCTCGGGTGACAAACACCCACTTAGTATCTCGGGTGACAAACACCCACTTAGCTACTTGGCGACTAACGCCCACTGAGCTACTCGGATGACCAACATCCACTTAGTATCTCGGGTGACAAACACCCACTTAGCTACTCGGCGACTAACGCCACTGAGCTACTCGGATGACCAACATCCACTTAGCTACTCGGCGACTAACGCCCCTGAGCTACTCGGGACACTCCCTGCCCGGGGTATCCGTCTCGACTGTGGGTCCCCAGCCCGACCCACGGGGGCGTCGGACCCCGGGCCCCACAGCCTCGCCTCCGAGCCACACAGGGCCCCGGTCCCCACAAGGACGGCGGGACTAGGGGTCTCGTGGCACTAGGTCTTCAGCTCCGTCTTCGGGTCTTCAACTGGGTAACTCTCCCCGAGTGCTCTCGCGCGTCCCCCTTTATACCCCACCTGCGGACGTCGCTGCGAGCACCCACTTATTCGACCAATCGCCGGGCGCTGGCTACGATCCTCTTTTCCCACATCTCATCGTGCCTCACCACTCACGCCGCGCCGCCCCGTCATCTGTCACTCCCGGCGCGCGCGTCCACACCACGCCCACAACGCGTGCCCAACCCCGCACCCCGCGCCGCCCCGTGATCCATCACTGTCACAGTCGGCGCACGTCAATACCACCACTACATGTGTGTAACCCCGTGTGTGTGTGTGTAACCCCGTGTGTGTGTGTAACCCCGTGTGTGTGTGTAACCCCGTGTGTGTGTGTGTAACCCCGTGTGTGCGTACGTGTAACCCCGTGTGTGTGTGTGTGTGTAACCACGTGTGTGTGTGTAACCCCGTGTGTGTGTGTGTGTAACCCCGTGTGTGTGTGTAACCCCGTGTGTGTGTGTGTAACCCCGTATGTGCGTACGTGTAACCCCGTGTGTGTGTAACCCCGTGTGTGTGTAACCCCGTGTGTGTGTGTGTGTGTAACCCCGTGTGTGTGTGTGTAACCCCGTGTGTGTGTGTAACCCCATGTGTGTGTAACCCCGTGTGTGTGTGTGTGTAACCCCGTGTGTGTGTAACCCCGTGTGTGTGTGTAACCCCGTGTGTGTGTGTGTGTGTAACCCCGTGTGTGTGTGTAACCCCGTGTGTGTGTGTAACCCCATGTGTGTGTAACCCCGTGTGTGTGTGTGTGTAACCCCGTGTGTGTGTAACCCCGTGTGTGTGTGTGTAACCCCGTGTGTGTGTAACCCCGTGTGTGTGTGTAACCCCGTGTGTGTGTGTGTGTGTAACCCCGTGTGTGTGTGTGTGTAACCCCATGTGTGTGTGTGTGTGTGTGTAACCCCGTGTGTGTGTGTAACCCCGTGTGTGTGTAACCCCGTGTGTGTGTGTGTAACCCCGTGTGTGTGTAACCCCGTGTGTGTGTGTAACCCCGTGTGTGTGTGTGTGTGTAACCCCGTGTGTGTGTGTGTGTGTGTAACCCCGTGTGTGTGTGTAACCCCGTGTGTGTGTGTGTAACCCCGTGTGTGTGTGTGTAACCCCGTGTGTGTGTGTGTGTAACCCCGTGTGTGCGTGTGTAACCCCGTGTGTGTGTGTAACCCCATGTGTGTGTGTGTGTGTAACCCCGTGTGTGTGTGTGTGTAACCCCGTGTGTGTGTGTGTAACCCCGTGTGTGTGTAACCCCATGTGTGTGTGTGTGTAACCCCGTGTGTGTGTGTGTGTGTAACCCCGTGTGTGTGTGTGTGTAACCCCGTGTGTGTGTAACCCCGTGTGTGTGTGTGTGTGTAACCCCGTGTGTGTGTAACCCCATGTGTGTGTGTGTGTAACCCCGTGTGTGGGTGTGTGTGTAACCCCGTGTGTGTGTAACCCCGTGTGTGTGTGTGTGTAACCCCGTGTGTGTGTGTGTGTGTGTAACCCCGTGTGTGTGTGTGTGTGTAACCCCGTGTGTGTAACCCCGTGTGTGTGTGTGTAACCCCGTGTGTGTGTGTAACCCCGTGTGTGTGTGTGTGTGTGTAACCCCGTGTGTGTGTGTGTGTAACCCCGTGTGTGTGTGTGTGTGTGTAACCCCGTGTGTGTGTGTAACCCCGTGTGTGTGTAACCCCGTGTGTGTGTGTGTGTAACCCCGTGTGTGTGTAACCCCGTGTGTGTGTAACCCCGTGTGTGTGTGTAACCCCGTGTGTGTGTGTGTGTGTAACCCCGTGTGTGTGTGTGTAACCCTGTGTGTGTGTAACCCCGTGTGTGTGTGTGTAACCCCGTGTGTGTGTAACCCCGTGTGTGTGTGTGTAACCCCGTGTGTGTGTGTGTAATCCCAGATTTGAAGCTTTCGTGACTGCAAGGAATCATCTTCTTAGGTTTTTTCGGTAAAGTCACGTAGAAAGTAAAATAAAATAAAAACAAAAATCACGACGTTTCGGAGGCAACACAAGTCTCCGTCATCAGGTGGGACCGTCACAGCCAGATTAGCTGTATCAAGTGAGGCAATGATTCAAGATGTAATCCCTTAAAAGCGAGTTGAGGGGGGAGGGAGAGGGAGGGGGGAGCTCATCAGACTATGGTAGCCAATGAAAGGAACGTATCGGGAGGGAGGGGGGGCGAGGCCAAAAGGGTGGCCGATGGACGTGGAAGCGCTTGTGCGCAAGCGGCCAATTACTGCACACGCCAACACAATGGAGCGATTGTGCGCAAGCGGCCAGCCACTGCACCCGCCAACACAATGGGCAAAGAGGAGGAGGGGAGGTCTAATACACATGATAGACAAAAGAACGAAAATGATGATGGGTACAAACTTAGGGGGAGCTCATCAGACTATGGTAGCCAATGAATGGAACGTATCGGGAGGGAGGGGGGGGCGGGGGGGGGGCGAGGCCAAAAGGGTGGGCGACGGACGTGGAAGCGCTTGTGCGCAAGCGGCCAATTACTGCACACGCCAACACAATGGAGAGAGAGGGGGAGGGGGGGTCTGATACACATGATAGACAAAAGAACGAAAATGCCCATGTTTATACCAATGCTGGCTGAACAATGAAGAGAGTACTGTTAAAATAACTGGGGATGTTAACACTCGGTAAAGTACAGTAAAATAGTGCCTGTCAGATAAGATGGTCCAAAAAATTTGTGATTAAGTCTTTTTTGCGTGGTTGATAACATCTTTCCAATGATTACTAAGTTTGTACCCATCATCACGGTTGAAATTATGTCTGTGTTTGTATATTTGTATGGCTTCGTGTACAAACCTTTGATGGTAGCCGGGAGGTTTGCAGAGAACCTTGGTCTCGGAAAAGACAATTTCATGAGAGCCCACCGAGTTGTAGCAATGATCGGCCACGGCAGAAGAATCAGTTCTGCCGTGTTTCAGATCTGACTTGTGCTCGCGGACACGATCAGAAACATGACGTTTCGTTTCTCCAATGTAGCAATCACCACAAATGCAACTCAATTTGTAGACTCCAGGATACTGTAAGTCAGGAACGACATCCTTCACAGATGGAATCAGATCACGGATTTTATGCACTGTACTGAATCGGACTTGGATCTTATGTTTGTTTAGAATTTTGGAGATCTTTTTGGTCACGCCAGCTATGTATGGTAACGTGATGGTTTTGGTCGGAGTTTCATGTGGCTGTTTCTGTGTGGTGGGAGAGACAGCTTGGCGGATAGTACGGTCAGAGTATCCGTTCATCCTGAGGGCCCGATGTACATGTCTTAATTCACCGGTCAGGTGGTGTTTGTCAGAAATGCCATGTGCTCTGTGGTATAGCGTTTTGATGAGAGAGTTCTTTTGAGATGGGTGGTGGTGGGAATCCGGTTTCAAGTAGGAGTCTGTGTGGGTGGCTTTTCTGTAGACAGAATGTCCCAAGGAACCGTCAGACTCCTCTCAAACAGAATATCCAAGAATGGTAGTTTACCGTCTTTCTCCACTTCCATGGTGAATCTGATGGATGGGTGTCTAGAATTGATGTGGTCCAAGAAGTGGTTCAATGCTGGGAGGCCATGTGGCCAGATGACGAAAGTGTCATCCACATATCTCTTCCACAGGGAAGGACGCAGGGTGGATGTCTGGATGGCGTCTGATTCAAACTTTTCCATGAATATGTTGGCTATAACTGGTGTGTGTGTGTAACCCGGTGTGTGTGTAGATTCGAGTCCCTGATCGGGAGAAGAAAGGAGTTCATCAGGAAGATGTCTTCATACGGCGCCAGCATCCTGCTCATCCCCGCCTTCTCTGTATCTGCGTACACGTCGCTCGCGTACAGGGTAACTACGGGCCCACTCACATCCAACCGTGTCCACCAGTATCCACCTGTGCACCACGTGTCCATACGGGATCACACGCGGCAGCGATTCCTCACTCCCCCCGCCCCCCTTCCTCCCCCCACGCCCCGCCCCCCAGGCCATATTTACCCTGGACGACTTTGAGTCCCAGCAGCGCGTGGCCATCTTCAACCCCTCCTACATGAGGGCCATCTCCCGCTTCTGGAAGAAACGCGGCGTCAAGGAGTCGC
Source organism: Lampetra fluviatilis (assembly GCF_964198595.1). Taxonomy (NCBI): domain Eukaryota; kingdom Metazoa; phylum Chordata; class Hyperoartia; order Petromyzontiformes; family Petromyzontidae; genus Lampetra; species Lampetra fluviatilis. The sequence continues at coordinate 2,687,825 of NC_136331.1, forward strand.
ACATCACCTCGGGCCTCATGATGGTAACAATGCGCCACGGGAACCGTCTCCAGTGTCTCCCAGTGTCACGGCATGTCTCCCAGTGTCTACACCCGTGTCTCTCAGTGCCTCCCCGTGTCTCCCAGCGTCTATACCCTACCTCCCAGTGTCTCCCCGTATCTCCCAGTGTCTACACCTCTGCCTGCTCGTGTCTCCCCGTGTCTGGCAGTGTCTCCCATTTCTCTCATTGTCTCCCAGTGTCTACACCTCTGCCTCCCTGTCTCCCGTGTCTCCCAGTCTTCCAGTGTCTCCCCGTGTCTACACCCCTGCCTCCCGTGTCTTCCTGCGTCTCCCCGCGTCTCCCTTTTTGTTTCATTAATTCAATTTACTGTATGCGTAAAAACTTGCCCCCACTGGAGAGGGCATCCCAATACGTCAAAGTATAAATTAAAAGAAGGTAGTCCTCCAACCTATATGTTGCACACTCGAAATGAAGGACGTGGGCAGGTGCTCCAAATCGAGGGCTCACACATTAATTGTGATAATCTGTAAAATGCAACAGCACGTGTGTCATAGAGAAATTCTCAACCCAGTCGCCATTAACCACGTGACTGGTGTACAGGTCAGGTTACTCATAAACCCTGCCAGCCACCTACAGGCCCAACTCAGTATCGCTTGCTGGTGTCCACACGAGCATTGATGTACTGCACAGCACATAAGGGACCTTCACAAAACCACACTTTACTCCATTGCTGTACGAGGAAATAATTAAAAGAGTGGTCCATTCCTAATGTGCCACGTATAAAATCAAGACGCGTATCAAAATATCGACCAGAGGCCAAGATGGCCAGGTGTGCTGGTAGCACAATCAGATAGTGGTTAATACTGAAGCACCAATCAAGAGATGAGACGAACTGGGTTTGAGTCAAGGTGCAGCTTCGGCCTGTGTCTCCCCGTGTCTCCCCGTGTCTCCTTGTGTCTTCCCTGTGTCTTTCCGTGTATCCTTGTGTCTCCCCGTGTTTCCCCATGTCTCCTTGTGTCTCTCCGTGTATCCTTGTGTCTTCCCGTGTCTCCCAACTTTCCCTTGCATCTTCCCTCCTAAGTAAGTCTGAGCATTTTCTTATGAGTGAACTGCTACGGTGGCTAGGAGATGCCAACTGCCTCGCCTGGTGTACAGGAGGACGTGGGTTTGATCCCAACCCTGACGCCTGCTGTATATTTGCAGTTTGCGTGTCTCTCTCTCTCATCATCATAACGGTGGCAAGGAGATGTTAACTACCTTGCCTGGTATACAGGAGGTCGTGGGTTCGATCCCGACCCTGACGCCTGCTGTATATTTGGAGTTTGCGTGTCTCTCTCTCTCTCATCATCATCATGGTGGCGAGGAGATGTTAACTACCTTGCCTGGTATGCAGGAGGTCGTTGCATGAAAGAAGAGCAAGATAGCAGCTCAGTGGTTTCTTACGCATTGGGATCCTCAGATGGAATGCACATTAAACATTCGTACTATAACCAGCTAAAAATGGTGTAATAGTTTAAATAGACTGCGCACACTTCTACCACATTCTCCCCGTGTTTCCCAAAACATCTCTCACTCGCCCCTACCCCCCTCCCCCCAGACGAGCGTGGCCATGGACCTGTGCGACGAGGTGCACGTCTATGGCTTCTGGCCGTTCGTGCACGACCTGCCCACCCCAGCGCAGGTGAAAGAGGACCAGAGGAGGAGGAAGCCGAAGAGGAGCAGGAAGAGTAAGAAGGGGGCGCAGGCCGCCGCGGCCGCCCCTGTCGACCCACCGCAGGGCCGCCAGTTGCCCCACCACTACTATGACGACCAGCAGCCCAAGAAAGTGCACTCCATGCCCAGCGAGTTTGCCGAACTTCTGCGGCTGCACAGCCGCGGGGTGCTCCGCCTGCACGTGAACGCTTGCGGGGGTCAGTGATGGTGCCGCGGTGGTGGCGGCGGTTCCCTCCAGAACCCGCATCCCCCAACAGAACCCACGTTCCCCTTTCAGAACCCACGTTCTTCCTCCAGAACCCACGTTCCACCACCAGAACTCACGTTCCTCCTCCAGAACTCGCGTTCCTCCTCCAGAACCCACGTTCCCCTTTCAGAACCCACGTTCTTCCTCCAGAACCCACGTTCCACCACCAGAACTCACGTTCCTCCTCCAGAACTCGCGTTCCCCCTCCAGAACCCACGTTCCCCTTTCAGAACCCACGTTCTTCCTCCAGAACCCACGTTCCACCACCAGAACTCACGTTCCTCCTCCAGAACTCGCGTTCCTCCTCCAGAACTCGTGTTCCCCCTCCAGAACCCACGTTCCCCTTTCAGAACCCACGTTCTTCCTCCAGAACCCACGTTCCACTACCAGAACTCACGTTCCTCCTCCAGAACTCGCGTTCCTCCTCCAGAACTCGCGTTCCCCCTCCAGAACCCACGTTCCCCTTTCAGAACGCACGTTCTTCCTCCAGAACCCACGTTCCACCACCAGAACTCACGTTCCTCCTCCAGAACTCGCGTTCCTCCTCCAGAACCCACGTTCACCCTTTCAGAACCCACGTTCTTCCTCCAGAACCCACGTTCCACCACCAGAACTCACGTTCCTCCTCCAGAACTCGCGTTCCTCCTCCAGAACCCACGTTCCCCTTTCAGATCCCACGTTCTTCCTCCAGAACCCATGTTCCACCACCAGAACTCACGTTCCTCCTCCAGAACTCGCGTTCCCCCTCCAGAACCCACGTTCCCCTTTCAGAACCCACGTTCTTCCTCCAGAACCCACGTTCCACCACCAGAACTCACGTTCCTCCTCCAGAACTCGCGTTCCTCCTCCAGAACCCACGTTCCCCTTTCAGAACCCACGTTCTTCCTCCAGAACCCACGTTCCACCACCAGAACTCACGTTCCTCCTCCAGAACTCGCGTTCCTCCTCCAGAACTCGCGTTCCCCCTCCAGAACCCACGTTCCCCTTTCAGAACCCACGTTCTTCCTCCAGAACCCACGTTCCACCACCAGAACTCACGTTCCTCCTCTAGAACTCGCAATCCCCCTCCAGAACCCACGTTCCCCTTTCAGAACCCACGTTCCTCCTCCAGAACCCACGTTCCACCACCAGAACTCACGTTCCTCCTCCAGAACTCGCGTTCCCCCACCAGAACCCACGTTCCCCCCGGTACCCAGGTTTTAGATGCTTCTAGATGCTACCTACACAACAAGGCATTGGGGTGCTTCGTTGGGCCCTGCGTACGCATTTCATGCACGTTATTGCGGACCGTGCTTTACCTCCTGCATTATATATTATTTATTACCGCGGCATGTTTCAATAACGCGACGTTCTTCGGGAACCCAACTACTGCCTCCCGCCGCGTTGTCGGGCAGCAGGAACGTCATATGAACGACATTCGGTATTTATTTAGGTGTTTGAATATCTTAACACAATTTCCGTTTTATTGCCAGAGAGGGTAAACACCTTTTATTATTTTTCATGCTTTGATGCTGGCATAAAAGGTATCTCATGATTTAGCTGCTCACCACGAACTATACATGCAACTATACACGTGCATTGTCCTTGTGCTGTTCGCCTTTTGGCGTTCTCTGGTCTGACACTGGTGGTGAGACTAGGCCCTAAAGAAGGCTGCTGTCTCTGGTGTAGGCCAATCCATTTCAAAGACAACGTCCATTTTTTATCAGAGCCATGTTTGTTTGCATATTCACCACAAGTAACGTGTTTGGTTAATGTGGTGCTTGACTCCTTGCGATAGGTTTTTATTTGGTTCAAACACCAAATAGATACCTCCTGTTTTATTGACAGAAAGGGTAAAGCCTATTCTGATTTTTCGTACGTAATATGTTGAACTTCTTTCTCACCACCGTACGTAGCCAACCGCGCTAATAGGAGGTGTAGGGGGGAGGGAAGAACAGCAAACTAAACACAACAACAATAATTTCTAAAGGAAGGAGCGTTCCAGACGGCCACAGAAGCGCGTCCGAAAGCACCGCGCGGCGACGATGCGGTGATTGCCGTCTTCGTTCGATGACTTGGCCAGAAGCCATCGCCGCCGCCGCTTGCGAGGATGACGAGGGAGTTCGCGTGACCGACGGTATGTAGTATGTAGCTAATTGACGAGATCAGCGAGGTGACGCTGAAAGGGTACGCACGGACGGGTTCGTGAACACGTGCACGCACTCACGCGTACTTACCCGCAACAACAACCACAACAACCACCGCAACAACAACCGCAACAACGAAAACAACCACAACAACAACAACCACAACAACGACAGCAACAACAACTACAACAACCACAGCAACCATGACAGCTGTGACCCAGGATATTTAGTCTTTCTGTTTACAATCCCCTCAATGCCCTCTCTCACATGTAAACGTTACGATCTCCAAAGTGGATGTGCAACTTGCGCAGATACAGAAACTTAATTTATTACTTTCTTCGCGGTGTGTAAAGGGTGATTATGATTGTTTTTCCGTGTGATCACAGTTATCTATGTTTCATGGTAGAAAATATATGGCAATTCTGTAATATGTATGCTTCCACGGGAATCAACTTCCCCTGTACATAGACTCAGCACTGCTCCCCATAGAGTCAACACTTACCCATCGACTCAACACTGCCCACAGACTCAACAACTCCCCTGTACATTTTATCAATCCACCTCCTTAACCTCCTTCCGTTCCTCTCTTAAATCCTCACCTCTTCTCCATCGCACATTCCCCTTCCTCGTCCTGTCGCCCCTCTGCATGGAATCTATAACCTCGAACACTCAGCCCTAAGAGTTAGTAGCTGTAGTTTACGTGCCTTAGCCTGGCTCTCCGAAGTCGCAGCTATTTACATCGGACATCCTCTGCAGCCGAAGTGTGCCCTTCGCATTTTATGGGCCTGAGGTGTTTTAGCACTGAACCGTCAGGAATCGTTGCACGTGCCTTAGACTGGGCCCTCTGGGCTCTCGGGCATTAACTACGAACCCCAATAATCCCGAGCAAGCGGCCTTAGTCTCGCCGAGCCATTTCAATGACGACGATAGCGATATTCCATTGGAACCTCATTTGCCAGTAAAAAAATATGATAATTGTTTTTTAACCCTTTTATCTGGCAACAAAACTGACACCTTTTTTTACGAGGAGTCATGTTTGCATAGACCACAATACCTGCAGTCATAATGCAAACAAAAACATAACTTTGATAATGTATGTACTGTCCTTGAAGTTGATTGGTCCACACCCGAGACAGCTTTCCTTTGAGCCTAGTCTAACATGGTGTTGGACCAGATGACGCCAAAAGGCGCACAACTCAAAGACAATGCACCATCAGAGTATGAGAGCTCGGGGTAAGCATTTACACGATTGGATACATTATCAGAGTTATGTTTTTTGTTTGCATTATGACTGCAGGTATTGTGGTCTATGCAAACATGACTCCTTGTAAAAAAAGGTGTCAGTTTTGTTGCCAGATAGAAGGGTAAAATAACAATTATGATAGCGATATTATTTATATTGCCACCACGGAAGGCTTGGAATCATTCGCGGACAGAAATGACCACTGGGCCTTGAAGAAAGAGGTGGAGGACCTTTTAAGAATGGTGGGAATTTTAAGAAAGTGGTGGGGACCGATGACAAAGAGGGGCAGGACCTTGAAGGAAGATGTGTGGCCTTTAAGAAAAGGAGAGGAAGACCTCACAAAGAATGGCCTGGAGACATTACCTGTTAACCCCTCATCAGTGCCCTAGTTTATTAAAGACCAATTGAGACCGTATTGGTCACCCCGTGCTCCTTATAAATCTCAAAGTTCATCCTACAAAGTCCCATCACAAGGGAGAAACACAAACAAATGGACACAATTCTTTTCTTGTTGCCGGTATTGAAACGGCTGTTCTCCGTATGGATCTGAAAAACTACCTTTCCCTGTACAATAACACGGGGTTAAACCGTACGGGTTGACGGGTATGCATTTGTCTGTACGCGATTTAGCCCAAAAAAAAATACACCTCTATCATGGATAATATTTGCTCTCAGTCCATCAACGCCAAGGCACTTGCAGGGTTGGTCCCGTGACCCTCCTCCTGGCAGCAAGCGTGGCGCGTTTGACGGCACTTCGCGTGACCTCGGCGTGCACGTGGCCTGGCCTGGCACAGACCACGTGGGCGGCGCGCGTCACCACCACCTGGTGGCGAATGGCGGAGGCGTTTGGCGTTTTGGTCGATAAAAAAAAGTGTACGGGCAAAAATTTGCGAAGGGATTTTTGAGTCGATGCGCATGAAGGCGCGTGGTTTGTTGTTGTTTTTTGTTGCATAATCGGTTACCGCAATAGGTGGGGTGGGGGGAAACCAGGTTAAACCGGTTAGTCGCACGCAAAAAAAATGTTGAGAGCGATAAACAAACATAGGCACGCGTGTGTGTGTGTTTTCGCCGGCGAAACGTGCAATGAGAATTAGTTTTATTTTAAAAATATTCTAACGTGCGGACACACATATATATAAATGCTGTCTTAGCTGGTAAATGTATATGGGGGACAGTATAGAAGCAGAGGGGAAGACAGCGAATAAAGTCTCGGCGTAGACGCGGTTCGAACGATCGGATGCAACTGGGGCGTAAGAAACTCGATGCGGGTTTGTTGTTGTTACTTATCTTATCTCGGACGAGCACGATCCATAGACTAACATTGCCCATAAACTAACATTGCCCATATACTAACATTGCCCACAGACTAACATTGCCCATAGACTAACATTGCCCATAGATGTAAATTGCCCACAGACTAACATTGCCCATGAACTATTATTGCCCATAGACTAACATTGCCCACAGACTAACATTGCCCATAGACTAACATTGCCCATAGATGTAAATTGCCCACAGACTAACATTGCCCATGAACTATTATTGCCCATAGACTAACATTGCCCATAGACTAACATTGCTCATAGACTAGCATTGTCCATTGACTTACATTGCCCATAGACTAACATTGCCCATAGACTAACATTGCCCATAGATTAACATTGCCCATGAACTATTATTGCCCATAGACTAACATTGCCCACAGACTAACATTGCCCATAGACTAACATTGCCCATAGATGTAAATTGCCCACAGACTAACATTGCCCATGAACTATTATTGCCCATAGACTAACATTGCCCATAGACTAACATTGCTCATAGACTAGCATTGTCCATTGACTTACATTGCCCATAGACTAACATTGCCCATAGACTAACATTGCCCATAGACTAACATTGCTGATGGAATAACATTGCCTATGGACTGACATTGCCCATAGACACATTGCCCATAGACGAGCATTGTCCATTGACTAACATTGCCCATCGAGTGACATTGCCCACGGAGTAATCACGGACAGCTAAATGGAAGCAAGGCGCTCACCACTGACGAAAGGAAGGCACACATATCGTGAAGGCACACATATCGTGATAACACCGTGGAGATGTCAATAAGTATTTGCATCTACTGTTATTGATTCGCATCGATTGTTATTGATTCGCATCGATTGTTATTGATCTAAGATTCCAATAGATTTGAGTTTTAATGTGTCATTTTAAAAAGAAAAACATTACAGACCCTTTGGCCATCCACTGCTAGATGAAGGCCTCCGCCCTCCCCACGCCGTGTGAGTCATGAGGCTTGGTTGACCATACTTCACCATGCTGGTCATCCAGCGTGGGGGAGCGGTAGTGTTGCTGTTCGCGCGCTGCGCCATACAGATCCGGCGACCCGAGTTTGATCGATGCCAGCTCACGGCCAACACCGGCGGCGATTACCTGAACTGGTCCTGGGGAGACAAAGGCGGTCGGGCGCGGTGCTGGCCCACCCACCCGCTCGCGTTCCGTGCCTGCCTTCGGAGGTGCACGCTGACAGCACTTGGCCCCACAGTCTATTTCACTGTCAACAAAAAAAACATTTTTTTCTGGCCTGGACTTTTGCAGCTGTTCTAGACTAATTTCAGGGTGCTGATTCGAAATCTGATCTCAGATTTGCTCTATCACATCTCATTTTTATGCTATCGGCATACCCCATTTTCATTGATTTTACCCGAAATTATCTCTGTCACTTATGATTGCAAGTTGTTACGAGTCAGTGACTGCTTTAGCGTTAAAATATGGTGCTGTATTTTTAGGATAGTGTGTTTATAATATAATTTTATGTAGATATACACATTTATTTAATATTTTTCTTCTGCAGTTTTTATTGAAAATGCAACATTTGATATCTCAAAAACCTGATGTGATAGACAGATTTGGAATCGGCACCCCAAAATTACCTTAAACCCGTTGGAATACCTTATGCCAGAAAAAGTGTGTTGACCAGTTTCATGCTTCAAATTTGAGGCTACACCGGGGGTGTGGGATGATCTTTGTCTTCGGAGGACCAGTTCGAATTACCACTTCGCCACTGACGTTGGCCGTGAGTGTGAATCGACCTCGCGAGTCGCGCTCACCACTGCGCCACCGCTCCCCCGGCCAACGCAAAAACCTCGAAGCTTTTTTGTGACGCCACCCACCCTCATCGCCCAGTCACTCGAGGTCGCTCCACTGACAATGTGAATTGTTTTGTAGGTTCATTGACTCGCGTTACTTCGCCGTGAGATGATAACGACGAGGGCTATGTTTACGTTTGTGTGTGTGTTTGTACAATTGTGGGATCACTTATCCAGTGGGAAATAAAGGTTGGTCGTTTTATCAACTTTCCCACTGCTCATTCATTCCGCACTTTGTTTAACCATTTATATAGCATTCACTGTTACCACCACCACCACCAACTACCAACAAGACAAAGATCCCCCGTATAGCTAGCACCACGCCCGGCCGCCTTTGTCTCCCCAGTGGCGATGTTTATGACACACCGCACCAGGTACTCATCTGAGGCTGAGTCGACCTGGGGGAGGCCCAGGACCGGTTCAGATAATAATCGTCACTGGTGTTGGCCGTGAGCGGGAATCGAACTCGGGTTTGCCGGGTTCGTAGCGCAACGCGCTAACCCGCTACGGGGCTGTCCATAAATGATGTCACGCGATTTTGGACAATTTTTTACCCCCCCCCCCCCTCGTCACACGGCGTCACAACAAGTCAGACCCCCCCCCCCGCAAATATGACGTCACAAAGCTCTGCCCCCCCCCCCAAAACCATATTTCCACTTTTAAAATAAAACATGCTTAAAATCGCTTTAAACTGTCATTGTAGTGCGTATTTAATGTGGCGCTGCACTCTGATGTTGTAGGAGTGTTGTTATAACAATTTGTGTTGTTGTAACAATTCTATATTTATTTAAAATTGCGCATTTTGATGTGACGTCACATTTCTCACCCCCCCCCCCCCCTCGTCACACATCGTCAAAAATGTCTGACCCCCCCCACCCCCCCATGGGAGGGGGTAAGCTACCATTCCTGGATGTTATGTTTGAGAAGAGACCTGATGGCTCGTTGGGACACTCTATCTACTGGAAAGCCACGCACACAGATCTATTTGAAACCTGATTCCCACCACCATCCGGCACAGAAGAATTCCCTCATCAAAACACTACACCATAGGGCCCACTGCATTTCTGACAAACACCACCTAACCAGTGAACTGGAACACGTACACCAGGCCCTGAAGATGAATGGGTACTCAGACCGTATTATTCGCAAAGCTGTGTCTCCAACCAGGGAGAAACAACCCCCTGAGACGCCAATCAAAAGATCCGGGTCCGATTCAGTAGAGTACACAAATCCGTGATCTAATCCCATCAGTGAAGGATGTCATTGCTGACATGCAATATCCTGGAGTCTACAAACTAAGTTGCACATTTTTCGATTTAAAGCTTTCGTGACTGCAGGGATTCATCTTCTTGGTTCTTTCGGTAAAGTCACGTAGAAGGGAAATAATAAAAGAATAAAAAAAGCGTTTTTTATTTTATTATTTCCATTCTACGTGACTTTACCGAAAGAACCAAGAAGACCTATTTACTAATGTCATTGTTTAATTCTAGATTTGAAGCTTTCGTGACTGCAATGATTCATATTCTTAGGTTTTTTCGGTAAAGTCACGTAGGTAAAACATTAAAATTAATGAAAGTAAAATAAAATAAAACAAAACAAAAATAAAATTCACGACGTTTCGGAGGCAACACAAGTCTCCGTCATCAGGTGGGACCGTCACAGCCGAATTAGCTGCATCAAGTGAAGCAATGATTCAAGATGTAATCCCTTATAAGCAAGTTGCTTATAAGGGATTACATCTTGAATCATAAGCAACTTGCTTATAAGGGATTACATCTTGAATCATTGCTTCACTTGATGCAGCTAATTCGGCTGTGACGGTCCCACCTGATGACGGAGACTTGTGTTGCCTCCGAAACGTCGTGAATTTTATTTTTGTTTTGTTTTATTTTATTTTACTTTCATTAATTTTAATGTTTTACCTACGTGACTTTACCGAAAAAACCTAAGAATATGAGTCATTGTTTAACATTGAATGCAGATCTCCCCCCGCCGCCCCGCCCCCCTCCCCCCGCTGCCCCGCCCCGCTCCCCCGCCCCCTCCCCCTCTGCCCCGCCCCCTCTCCCGCTGCCCCGCCCCCTCTCCCCGCCGGCCAGCCAATCGCAGCCCTCCGCCCCTCAGGCAACTGCATCGGCCTCGTCCGACCGCCGCCTCGGGCCAGCCACCCGCGATGGTGAGGCTACGCAGAAAGTGGCTTGCGCTGGTGGTCTTCGTCGTCTTCGTCGTGGGCGTCATGATGGGGCTCGGGGCCGTGTCGCGACGGGCCGACGACGACGACGGCGGCGGTGGCGGCGGCGGCTCCTTGTGGGAGTTCATGCCGCGACCCCGAGCCGTTGTCGGAGGCGACCCCCTCGCCGCTCCCGCTCGGCCGGCTCCCGCGTCGCCTCTGCCGGCGGGGCCGCCGCGCAAGACCGAGGCTTCGGACGGCGACCAGGCCGCGTCTACGGGACTCGTCAAGGGGGACGGCGCGAATGGGAGCAGCAACAACGACAACAACAACGACGACAACGACGGAGGAGGAGGAGGAGACGTGAACTACGACGTGCACATCTTCTACTACGCCTGGTTCGGCAACCCGCGCTTCGACGGCCGCTACGTGCACTGGAACCACGCGCTGTTGCGCCACTGGGACGCGAAGGTGGCGGCCGCGTGGCCCACGGGGGCCCACGAGCCGCCCGGAGACGTTGCAGCCTCCTTCTACCCCGAGCTGGGCCCCTACTCGTCCCGCGACCCCGCCGCCGTGCACGGACACATGCGACAGCTGCGACACGCCGCCGCCGGCGAGTCGCTCGCTCCTTCATTCATTCGCTCGTTCGTTCCTTCATTCATTCGCTCATTCGTTCGCTCGTTCGTTGGCTTGTTCGTTCTTTCGTTCGCTAATTCGTTGGCTCGTTCCCTCATCCATTAGCTCGTTCCCTCGTTCGCTCGCTCATTAATTCGTTTGCTCGTTCATTCACTCATTCGCTCGTCCCTTCATTCGCTCGTTCCTTCATTTCGTTCTTTCATTGGCTCGTTCGCTCATCCATTCGTTCGTTCCCTCATTCGTTCCCTCGCTTTCTCGCTCATTCGTTCGCTCGTTCCTTCATTCGCTCATTCACTCGTTTCTTAATTAGCTCGTTCCTTCATTCGTCCTTTCATTCGCTCATTCGTTCGCTCATCCATTCGCTCGTTCCCTTATTCGTTCCCTCGTTCGCTCGCTCATTAATTGGGTCGCTCGTTCATTCATTCGCTCTCTCGCTCATTCGCTCCCTCGTTCACTAATTCGATCATTCGCTCGCTCATTCGTTCCTTCGTTCTCTCGCTCATTTGGTCGTTCGTTAATCCGTTCGCTCGTTCATTCATTCGCTCGCACGATTGGCTGGAGGGGTCGGGCATGTCAATCGCACGGGTGTTTACGCGTTCGTTCACTCTTCATTCATTTGTATGGGTGTTCAGTGTCGATTCGCACACTCAGTCGGTCGCATGGGTGTTCGTTCATTTGTGTGCGCGCTCAGTCGTTCGTTCAGTCTGGTTAGAGTGGGGGGCGGGGGTTCACTCCCTTACTAAATCATTCTCATTGGTGTTCATTCGCTCATTCATTTGTATGGGTGTTCAGTCGGGGGATGACGGGCATCTCACTCGTTTATTAAATAATTGGCATGGGTGTCTATTTGATAACTCATTCGTTTGTATGGGTGTTAAGTCAAGAGGCGATTCGCTCACTCATTCAATCGTTTCGCATAGGTCTTCTTTCGTTCAGTCAGTCGTTCAATCAGTCGTTCAGTTGGTGCGTTCAGTCGAGGGCACATGGTTCATTCATTCAGCGGTACAATTGTATGGGCGTTGAGTCCTTCATTGACTCGTGTGGCTTATTCGTTCAGCCTGGGGCAGGTGATTCATTCATTTGTATGGGTGTTGAGTCCTTCATTGACTCGCGTGGCTCATTCATAGCCTCGTCCTGAGAGGTAACGGCGACTTGGGGAGGCCTTCCATCTAGCAGTGGATCTACCATGGTTGCCCATTATGTATATATGTAGAATTTCCATACCTGTCAACCCCTTATCAGTGCCCTACCTTATTACAGACCAATTCAGACTATTGGTCACCCCGTGCCCCCTTATACATATCAACGTTCGTCCTACAAAGTCCCATCACATGGCAGACACACAAACAAATAGACAATGTTGTTGCCCTATTGAAACGGCTGTACGGCGTATGGACCAGAAAATTCAATTTCTCTGTACAAGAATACGGGGTAAACCGTATGGGTTGACACGGTATGAATTTCTTTTGCACCGTACATAGCCAACCGTGCTTATTGGAGGAAAGACAGTGATGACACGAGTGTAAATTAATGTGAGTTGTATCGTTTGCACCGGTGATCAGTCATTCGCTTGTGACGAGTCTACTGTCATTCACTCGGTCATTGCACTGGACGGACGTTCAGTCTTGATTTAAAGCTTTCGTGACTGCAGGGATTCATCTTCTTGGTTCTTTCGGTAAAGTCACGTAGAAGGGAAATAATAAAATAATAAAAATAAAACATAATAAAATACAATTCTCACGACGTTTCGGCCACAACGCAAGCAGCCGTCCTCAGGTGAAGAACAGGTCTGTCGTTCAGTCGTTCAACTTGCCAATGAGCAATTCGCGAGGTCTTCTCGGCCAATAATTAGTACCGGCTGTGGTGTGTAAACGTCAGCACTGGGGAGACAAAGGCGGCCGGGCGTCGTGTGGGCCACACCTTCCTCTAGTGAGGTGCGAGCATGCCGGCCTTAACAGCACTTGCCCCAACAGCCTGTTAAGGCTACACGGGGGGAGGACCTTTGCCTGTTCGTGCGTGTGTGTGTGCGCGTGCCTGGTGTAGTGTAGCGGTCAGCGCACTGCGCTACGAACCCGACGACCCGAGTTCGATTCCCGCTCACGGCCAAGGCCGGCGGCGGTTATCTGAACCGGTTCTGGGCCTCTCCCCTAGGTCGACTCGGCCTCAAATGAGTACCTGGGTGCGGTGGGTAAAAACATCGCCAGCTGGAGAGAGACAAAGGTGGCCGGGCGTGGTGCTGGCTATACGGGGGATCTTTGTCTTGTTGGTAGTTGGTGGTGGTAATAGTGAATGCTATATAAATGGTTAAACAAAGTGCGGAATTAATGAGCAGTGGGAAAGTTGATAAAACGACCACCCTTTATTTAGTGCAGCGCTCGCCCCCGACGGTCGGCTAAAGGCTGCACGCCGACTTTTGTGTGTTTTCTGCGCAGGCGTACTCGTGCTCTCGTGGTACCCCCCCGGCAGGAAGGACGACAACGGAGACCCCGTAGACGATCTCGTGCCGATGCTGCTGGACGCCGCTCACCGCCACGCGCTCAAGGTGCTGCCCGGCAACGCGGTTTCGGCGAGGGGACAGTCCACTGTCCGAATGGCGTTGCGTTGTCACGACACCCGTTGGGATGCAGGGCGCGATGGGTGTCGGACTAGGGGGCGCGCGTTTTTTTGTTTCTCACGCGGATGCGATTCGGATATACGGCGCGATCGAGCGAACGGAGCTACGGTCGGTCGCGCGGGTGGGGATAAGCGGTCGTACGGCTGCCTCGGGGTTTAACGTCGCGAAACAAAGGCATTGGGATGCTGCTGAATGCTTATAGATCCTACCTCGCGTCACACAGCAAAAGGCTTTGGGATGCTGCTGGATCTTTCTAGATGTTACCTAGTCACAACAAGGGATTGGTATGCTGCTGGATGCTTCTAGAGGCCACCGAGCGTCACATCAAAGGCATTGGGATGCTGCTGGATTCTTCTAGATGCTACCTAGCGTCGCAACAAAGGCTTCGGGATGCTGCTGGATTCTTCTAGATGCTACCTAGCGTCACACAGCAAAAGGCTTTGGGATGCTGCTGGATTCTTCTAGTTGCTACCTAGCGTCACGAGAAGGAATTGGGATGCTGCTGGATTCTTATAGATGCTACCTAGCGTCACAACAAAGGTATTGGGATGCTGCTGGATCTTTCTAGATGTTACCTAGCGTCACATTAAAGGCTTTGGGATGCTGCTGGATGCTTCTAGATCCTACCTAGCGTCACAACAAGGGATTGGTATGCTGCTGGATGCTTCTAGAGGCCACCGAGCGTCACATCAAAGACATTGGGATGCTGCTGGATTCTTCTAGATGCTACCTAGCGTCACGAGAAGGAATTGGGATGCTGCTGGATGCTTCTAGATGCTACCCACCGCGCGTCCTCAGTCTTTGTTGAGCCCTGCGTGCGCATCTCACGCACGTTATCGCGGACCGTGGTTTAGCCCATGCTGTATATTCATTATAACTCGGTGTTCTTCAGGAAACACAACTACTACCGCATTACAGGAGAACAGACTGCACGTTGAACGTTTGCATCATACGTAGACGACCGAGGTGCGGGGGAAGGACAACAAACTAAACACAAGAACAAGAAGCAGTAGTAAAGATTTGAGTTTGTAAATCTAGATGATGATGATTTCAAAGTGGCAGGGCTCCAGCAGCTTCCTAACATCGGAAGCAAGAGCATTCCAGACGGCCGCAGAAGCGCGTCTGAATTCGCGCATAGCGGTGACCACTGTCTTTGTTTGATGGTCAGCCAAAAGGGTAGTATATAGTGTAGTGTATAGAGTATTGTGTAGTGTAAAGTGTGTATAGAGTGGTATATAGAGTTGTGTGTAGTGTATAGAGTAGTGTGTAGTGTAAAGTGTGTATAGAGTGGTATATGGAGTAGTGTGTGGAGTAGTGGGTAGTGCAGTGTATAGAGTAGTGGGTAGTGTAAAGTGTGTATAGATTGGTATATAGAGTTGTGTGTAGTGTATAGTGTGTGCGATGTGTAAACATCACCGCGCGGGAGACAAAGGCGGCCGGGCGTGGTGCTGGCCACCCACCTCCCTCGCGTGTGCCGTTACGGCCTTCGCCGGTGCTACTTGCCAACAGCACTTGCCCCAACAGTCTGTTAAGGATAATTGGTTTTTTACCCTTCTATCTGGCAACAAAACTGGCACCTCTTTTTACAAGGAGTCATGTTTGCATAGACCACAATACCTGCAGCCGTAATGCAAAAAAAAACATAACTCTGATAATGTATGCACTGTCCTTGAAGTTGATTGGTCCATACCCGAGACAGCTTTCCTTAGAGCCTAGTGTCTCACATGGGTTGGACCAGATGACGCCAAAAGGTGCACAACTCAAAGGCAATGCACCATTAGAGTATGAGAGCTCGGGGTAAGCATTTACACCATTGGAACCTCATTTGCCAGTAAAAAATATGATAATTGTTTTTTTTACCCTTCTATCTGGCAACAAACTGACACCTTTGCCCCAACAGTCTGTTAAGGCTATACAGAGTGGGGGGGGAGGGATTCTTTGTCTTTGTCAGCTCGAGGGAGCTGAGTGCCTCTGTGTGGTTGCAGGTGACGTTTCACATCGAGCCGTACAAGAACAGGGACGAGCGGTCGGTCCGCAACGATGTCAAGTACATCATCGACAGGCGAGTCGCACCTTCGTTGTTGTTTATGTTTTGACAGGTAAGGGCCCACTGAGATACACAGCCGCTTTTCAGATGCGAACAGGCTGTCACATGATAGCTCAACGAAGCGGCTTAGCGTCGATGGCAGTGTTAGTCTGTGGGCAGTGTTAGTCTGTGGGCAGTGTTAGTCTGTGGGCAGTGTTAGTCTATGGGGACTGTAAGTCTGTGGGCAGTGCTGAGTCTATGGGCAGTGCTGAGTCTATGGGCAGTGTTGAGTTTGTGGGCAGTGTTAGTCTATGGGGAGTGTTATGCTATGGGCAGTGTTAGTCTGTAGGCAATGTTAGTCTATGGGCAGTGTTAGTCTATGGGGAGTGTTAGTCTGTGGGCAGTGTTAGTCTGTGGGCAGTGTTAGTCTATGGGGACTGTAAGTCTATGGGCAGTGTTAGTCTATGGGCAGTTTTAGTCTGTGGGCAGTGTTAGTCTGTGGGCAGTGTTAGTCTATGGGCAGTGTTAATCTATGGGCAGTGTTAGTCTATGGGGACTGTAAGTCTGTGGGCAGTGCTGAGTCTGTGGGCAGTGTTGAGTTTGTGGGCAATGTTAGTCTATGGGCAGTGTTAGTCTATGGGCAGTGTTAGTCTATGGGCAAAACAAATATTAGACCTTCTTTGCCAGTCCCAACATTAAATAATAGGGTTTTTCCCCTTTTTTTTTGGCAACAAAACTGAAACCTTTTTACGAGGATTCATGTCTGCATTAACCACAATACTTGCAGTCAAAATGCAAACAAAACACACACTCTGATAATATATGCATTGTCCTTGAAACTGATTGGTCCACACCAGAGACAGCTTTCTTTTGAGCCTCGTCTCAAACGGTGTTAGACCAGATGACGCCAAAAGGCATACAGCTCCAAGACAATGCACTATCAAAGTAATGAGGGCTCTGGGTGATCATCTACATCATTAGACCTCCTTTGCCAGTACAAACATATAATAATAGGGTGTGGACCAATCATTTTCAAGGACAATGCATTTATTATCAGAGTGTGTGTTTTTGTTTGCATTTTGACTGCAAGTATTGTGGTTAATGCAGACATGAATCCTTGTTAAAAGCTTTCAGTGTTGTTGCCAGAAAAATGGGGAAAAACCCTATCATTAAAAACTAAATAGTTTGATTTCTTTCGTGTGTTTATTTTTTCAAGTGATTTATTTACCTATCCTACACTTTGCTCTCCTATCGTGCGTTTGCATCGTTTGTTGTGGTCACGTTCTGACCCCGTGCTCCTGCTGGGACATCTGTTAAAAAAAAGAGTTTTAAAACTCATCGGATTCCCCCTCCTGCAGTATAACTAAATACACTGTCAACAAAAAAAAAACATTTTTTTCTGGCCTGGACTTTTGCAGCTGTTCTAGACTAATTTCAGGGTGCTGATTCCAAATCTGATCTCAGATTTGCTCTATCACATCTCATTTTTATGCTATCGGCATACCCCATTTTCATTGATTTTACCCGAAATTAACTCTGTCACGTATGATTGCAAGTTGTTGCGAGTCAGTGACTGCTTTAGTGTTAGAATATGGTGCTGTATTTTTAGGATAGTGTGTTTATAATATCATTTTATGTAGATACCCACATTTACGTAATATTTTTCTTCTGCAGTTTTTATTGAAAATGCAATATTTTATATCTCAAAAAACTGATGTGATAGACAAAAACTGATGCCAGATTTGGAATCAGCAATACCTTAAAACCGTTGGAATACCTTATTCCAGAAAAAGTGTGTTGACCAGTGATATACTGATTCCGATTCTGCTCGTGTTTGCTGCACCACAACCTTGGGTTTTCTCCCTAAGCAAGGAAGTCACCCCACGTCAATTGTCACGACCATTGTTGGCCAACATATCCCAGCGCTTGCCAAAAAAAAAACCGACTCATTTGGGATCGTACGGAACAGCCGGAGCAACTGCAGCAGCATCCGCCCCCACTACTACTGTGGATAAGTTTGGCAGGATCCTCGTGAAAGAGAGAGAGATGATAATGAGACTCTCCTGGCTAAACAAGCTTAACTTAAATAACGGACTTTCATTCAGCCGTTTGTTGACTCATTCGTCCATCCGTGAACGGGTGACCGAATGGGTGACTGGACGGGTGAATGAATGAGTGAATGAACGGGTGACCGAAAGGGTCACTGGACGGGTGACTGAATGAATGAGTGAATGAAAGGGTGAATGAATGGGTGAATGACTGTACGGGTGACTGTACGGGTGACTGAACGGGTTACTGAATGAATGAGTGAATGAATGAATGAATGGGTGAATGACTGAACGGGTGACTAACGGAATGTGTGTGAGCGAGCGGATCAATGAACGAACGAAGATGTCTCTCTCTGTGTCTCTCTCTGTCTCAATGTCTCCCTCTGTCTCTCTCTGTCTCTCTCTCTGTCTCAATGTCTCTCTCTGTCTCTCTCTGTCTCAATGTCTCTCTCTCTGTCTCTCTCTGTCTCAATGTCTCTCTCTGCCTCTCTCTGTCTCAATGTCTCTCTCTGTCTCAATGTCTCTCTCTGTCTTAGTGTTTCTCTCTGCTTACCTTTTCCAGCCTGGTTCAGAATCAGAATATTTATTTAGACTGCAGGAGGAGGAATCAGAATAGCTATAAAGCTTCGTCCAGTACGGGGGGCACGGGGCCAGAGCGTTGCAACAACAAACGAGACCAGAAAACACGACAGGAGTATACACAAAAAATGGTAAATAAGTCACCAACATATTAATAAACGATGAATGAATAGAAATAATAAAATAAAACATAATAAAATAATTCTCACGACGTTTCGGCCACAACGCAAGCAGCTGTCCTCAGGTGAAGAACAGGTCTGTCGAGACGCTGTCTTCCATTCTACGTGTCTTTACCGAAAGAACCAAGAAGATGAATCCCTGCAGTCACGAAAGCTTTAAATAAAAAAAAGATTAATGAATAATTTGCATGAGTCCGATTTATCAAGATTGGGCCAAGGTCGTGCACAAGAGAAACCAATTAGTCCCAGTCCACAGCAAGATGACAACCGCACGGAGGTAGTAGTAGTAGTGGTGGTTCCTCGTTGAAATGGCGTGCAAACATTGAGTTTATCGATTAACTACGCAGGGCAATGGTCAAAGTTCGCAAACCGCATTGGCAAATGTGACTGCTGTGTCCGCCACTGACCCTCGGCTTCAGGATGTGGGTTATTTGTTTGAGGGATGGTTGGTTAGGCAGCGCCAGTCCGGGCGTTTCTACTGCACGTACACGGTGAACTTCTTTAATCGGAAGTGCGGGGGGAAGCACAACAAACTAAACGCAACAACTAGCAGTTCTAAATAAATGAGTTTGTCAATCTAGATGATGATTTCAAAGTGCAGCACAGCTCCCAGTGGTTTCCGAAGATTGGTGAGGAAGGAGCGTTCCAGACGGCCGCAGAAGTGCATCTGAAAGCGCCGCGCGACGATGATGATGATGATGAATTAGTTTTCAATGTAGTATAGTAGGGCAGTGTATAGTGTAGTGTCAAGTGAAGTGTATAGTAGTGTAGTATGTAGTGTATAGTATTATGTAAGTGCACGTCAAACTTTTTTCGCACCGTGCGTAGCCAACCGCGCGAATTGGAGGTGCGGGGGGAAGGATAACAAACTAAACACAACAACAGCAACAACAATCAGTTGTAAAGAAATGAGTTTGTCAGTGCAGATGATGTACAAGTGCATAGATCCAGTGGCTTCCTGATACCGGATGGAGGAGCCTTCCGCAATCAGAATCGGTATTGACGCTGGAGGAATCCGATGAGCGAAAAGCTCTTTTTCCCACAGACGTCCAGGCGTGCCGCGCTGGCGTTCCTGTTGCGTGGACGACTTAAAATTGGTGCACCCCCCACCCCTCACCCACCCACTCCCCTCCACCCCTCACCTTCCCACTCCCCCCACAACCACTCCCCTCCCACCCCCCACCTCCACCCCACCCTCCCCACCCAGTCCCACCCCACCCTCCCCACCCCACCCCTCCCCCCCACCGTACCCTCCCCACCTACTCCGCCCCCCACCCACCCCCACCCTCCCCATCCACTCCCCTCCCCACCCGCTCCACCCACTCCCACCCCACCCACTCCCCCCACCCCACCCCCTCCCCCCCACCCTACCCTCCCCACCTACTCCGCCCCCCACCCACCCCCACCCTCCTCATCCACCCACCCCCACCCTCCCCACCCACTCCTCCCCACCCACCCTCCGCCCCGCGTGGCCCACCAGGTACGGCAGCCACCCGGCGTTCCACCGCTACCGCACGAGCTCCGGGCAGGCCCTGCCGCTGCTCTACGTCTACGACTCGTACCTGACGGCGCCCGACGCCTGGGCCGAGATCCTCACCCCGGGGGGCGCGCAGAGCGTGAGGGGCACGCAGTACGACGCCGTCTTCCTGGGTGAGCGGGGTGGGGGTGAGGGTGAGGGTGGGGGTGAGGGTGGGGGTGAGGGTGGGGGTGAGGGTGGGGGTGAGGGTGGGGTTGAGGGTGGGGGTGAGTGAGGGGGCGAGCGATTGACAGATGCTCGCGGGCGAGCGAGCGAGCTAGCGGGGAAAATCTCTCCACCGTCACCACCGCTACCCAGTGCGTGATTATCCTAGTAGCACAAGTAGCTACTACATATATAGCTACAGGCCCTGCCACGGGCTAAATGCTTTCAAGCTATCAATACCGGTTCAGCGATTCTGCACTTGCTCTATTACTACTAGGTTGTTGGGGGGCACCATAGGCGCCCCCCAACAACCTAGTAGCGATTTGTAATTAGAACCGTGTGCATTGTTTTAGGACGATCGCGCGATGTAACTTTAATGTGAATGAATGAAAATGTATTTGAACTTTAGTTGTGATATTGACATTCACTTCTCAGAGCTATGACTTGTTAATCAGTGCAAGAACTGTTAGGATTATTTGGGAGCTCTTCAGGGGTCTTTGGAAGTGGTGGTGGGGGGGGGGGGGTCCCCCTCAGCCCCCACCCCTGTCGGCCCCTGAGCGTGCTGGCAGATCAGCTGACCACAGCGCCTTATTAGGGCGCACATCACCTCGGGGTCGTACATGTTTGGGAGGGGCGCACCTCTGGTTGGCTGCTTGCTCGGGGTCACGTGACGCACTTTAACCAATCCGTGCCGCGTTAATCACAGTCACAGAATGACAGAGCTGGGTGTTTATATATATTTATAATACGATACCGCCTTCAACTTTTACGAACGACTCGGTGTCTAATGTTAGCGATTTGTCGTATTATCCGGTTGTATAGCAAACGAATAAATACAATTACGTTACTATGCAACTTAAATATTCGTTTTAAAGCTTTCGTGACTGCAGGGATTCATCTGCTTGGTTCTTTCGGTAAAGTCACGTAGAATGGAGATAATAAAAATAAAACATAATAAAATCATTCTCACGACGTTTCGGCCACAATGCAAGCAGCCGTCCTCAGGTGAAGACCAGGTCTGTCGCGCGTCAGACGCTGTCTCCCCGACAGACCTGGTCTTCACCTGAGGACGGCTGCTTGCATTGTGGCCGAAACGTCGTGAGAATTATTTTAATATGTTTTATTATTTTATTATTTCCATTCTACGTGACTTTACCGAAAGAACCAAGAAGATGTTAAATATTCGTGTTTAAATCATTTAGGGCACTTAGCTTAATCCGGCACTGCCGCTACCCCTCCCCCCCCCCCCCCCCCAGCACTGGTGGTGGAGCAGCGCCACCTGGGTGAGATCGCCCGCGCCGGCTTCGACGGCCTCTACACGTACTTCGCCACCAACGGCTTCTCGTTCGGTTCGTCGCACCACAACTGGCGCTCGCTCAAGGCGTTCTGCGACGCCAACGGCCTCCTCTTCGTGCCCAGCGTGGGGCCCGGCTACGCCGACGCCAGCGTGCGGCCCTGGAACCAGCAGAACGCTCGCGGGCGAGTCCACGGCAGGTCGGGACCCCGCCGTCGCCACCACCCCGTTCGTCCTATCGCTCGTTCATTCACTCGCCCATTCATTCACCCACTCGTTCATTCACCCGTTCGTTTATTTACCCTCTCTCGTTCGCCTGTTATGTCACCCGTTCGTTTAATCGCCTGTCCATTCATTCACCCACTCGTTCATTCACCCACTCGTTCGTTCACCCGTTTGTTCGCCCGTTCATTCCTTCACCTGTTGTTTCACCCGTTCATTTATTCACGCACTTATTCATTCACCCGTTTGTTCATGTACCCTCTCATTCGCCTGTTATTTCACCCGTTCGTTTAATGGCCTATCCGTTCATTCACCCACTCGTTCGTTCACCCGTTCGTTCACCCGTTTGTTCATCCGTTCATTCCTTCACCTGTTGTTTCACCCGTTCATTTATTCACGCACTTATTCATTGACCCGTTTGTTCATGTACCCTCTCATTCGCCTGTTATTTCACCCGTTCGTTTAATGGCCTATCCGTTCATTCACCCACTCGTTCGTTCACCCGTTCGTTCACCCGTTTGTTCATCCGTTCATTCCTTCACCTGTTGTTTCACCCGTTCATTTATTCACGCACTTATTCATTCACCCGTTTGTTCATGTACCCTCTCATTCGCCTGTTATTTCACCCGTTCGTTTAATGGCCTATCCGTTCATTCACCCACTCGTTCGTTCACCCGTTCGTTCACCCGTTTGTTCATCCGTTCATTCCTTCACCTGTTGTTTCACCCGTTCATTTATTCACGCACTTATTCATTGACCCGTTTGTTCATTTACCCTCTCAGCCTGTTGTTTCACCCCTTCGTTCACCTATTTATTCACCTAATGTCACCCGTTTATTCATTCGCCCGTTCATTCACCCGTTAATTAATTCACACACTTAATCATTCACCAGTTATTTCACCTGTTCATTCATTCCCCTGTTCATTCACACATTCATTCATTTGTTATTTCACCCGGTCATTCATCCGTCCGTTCTTTCACCCGTACATTCTTTCACCTGCTCTTTCACACGGTCATTTGTTCAATCATTAATTAATTCATCCGGTCTTTCATCCATTCATTCATTTACTCGTTCTTTCACCCGTTCGGTCATCATCCGTTCATTCACCCATTCGGTCATCATCCGTTTATTCAGCGTGCAGTCATGGAACCAGCTTAGGTGTGTATTTTACGCTCACAAGACAAAGATCCCCCGTACAGCCTTTACAGACTGTTGGGGCAAGTGCTGTTAGCGAGTAGCACCGATGAAGGCCGGCACAGTACATGAGGTGATGGGTGGCAAGTGGCCATGGTTACACACCGCACGAGGGACTCATTTGAGGCTGAGTCGACCTAGGGGAGGTCCAGGACCGGTTCAGATAATCGTCACCGGTCTTGGAGTCCATGAGCGGTAATCAAACTCGGGTCGTCGGGTTCGTAGCGCAGCGCCCCAGCCGTTACCCTAAACCCGGACACACACACACTCATATACGTGTGTTGTGTGTGCCTGTGTGTGCGTGGTGGGAGCGGTAGTGTAGCGGTCGGTGCGCTGCGTTGCAAACCCGGCGACCCGAGTTCGATTCCTGCTCACGGCCACAAACACCAAGTGACGATTATCTGAACCGTTCCTGTGCCTCCCCTAGGTCGACTCAGCCTTAAATGAGTACCTGGTGCGGTGTGTAAACATCGCCACTGGGGAGACAAAGGCGGTCGGGCGTGGTGCTGGCCACCCACCCCCTCGTGTGTCGTGCCGGCCCTTCGCAAGCGCCACTCGCTAACAGCACTGCTAGGGGTTTAACACGTAGTAGGCTTTCGCGACCAATATCATCCACTTGCTTATTCACCCGTCCATGGACGGGTGAATATTGCAGTAAATCTGAAATATTCATTACAAAAATTGTTCAGTTCATGATTACACTGGTCAACAACAAAAAAAACATTTTTTTGTCTGGCCTGGACTTTTGCAGCTGGATAGTGTGTTTATAATATCATTTTATGTAGATGTCCACATTTATTTAATATTTCTCTTCTGCAGTTTTTAATGAAAATGCAATATTTGATATCTCAAAAACCTGATATGATAGACAAAAACTGATGCCAGATTTGGAATCAGCACCCCAAAATTACCTAAACACCGTTGGAATATCTTATGCCAGAAAAAGTGTGTTGACCAGAGTTATTAATGCGGGGGGATGGGGTTGCCCCATGTGGAGTGACGTTATCCGCGAATGGTTATTGGGGAGGGGTGCAGCATGTGGAGTGACGTCACCCGCTATTGGTTATTAATGAGGTGAGCGGTGCGGCATGTGGAGTTCGCGACCTTCTTGTGCTTCAGTGTAAATTACCACGCCGGCATGAATATTAATGAAGGGGGGGGCCTCTTTTGCAGTGACGTCACGCACGGATGTAGCGCTGTGCTGCGTAGGTTTATTTTTTACCGTCACTTTCTGTAAAGAAACGTCGTCATATTGTAAGCGACGTTGCGTCGTAAATTATTTCATTTTAGCTCGAACCTTCCTCTGCGTTAGTTTAAAAATCCATCGACTCATGAATATTTATGAGGGGGGCGGGCCTCATGTGGAGTGACGTCACGTTGGGGGGCCTCATGTGGAGTGACGTGACACGGAGGGGGTGGGCCTCATGTGGAGTGACGTCACGCGTGGGACACACAGACATTTCTGGGTGATTATAGTCGGTAATAAGAGGTTTTTTGGGTTAGATAGCGTAAGTATAGAAATTTGTCGTTAAACCCGCCACGACCCGACACAGCCAACTAGTAAGGGTTGTTACGTAACCAGAACGTGGCCAATTCGTCACTAGTACAGCACTAGTGTGTAGTGTATAGTGTATTGTAGTGTACTAGGACAGCACTAGTGTATAATGTAGTGTATTGTGTATAGTAGTGTAGTGTATAGTGTAGTATATTGTATAGTGTAGTGTATCGTGTAGTGTAGTGTATAGTGTAGTGTACAGTAGTATATTGTATAGTGTATAGTGTAGTGTACAGTAGTATATTGTATAGTGTAGTATACTAGTACAGCACACCGGTGCGTTAGAGAGCCAAGCCACAACATTTACAATCTGAGTGACGACGTTTCGCCAGCAATTACGACCAACTTCATCAGGCGACGCCCATATTTGTGGAGAAGTCCACCTGTCTCGTTCCTTATACGAGGCTACGTGGGGGACCTTTGCCTTTGCGTGCCACGCAGGTACTACGAGGCCGCGTTCCGCGCCGCCCTGCTCACGCGCCCGGAGATCATCTCCATCACCTCCTTCAACGAGTGGCACGAGGGCACGCAGATCGAGACGGCCATCCCCCGCAAGGGGAGGGGCCGCGACGGGGGGGCCGCGGGGGCGGGGGCTGGGGGGGGCGCCCCCTACCTCGACTACCTGCCGGGGGCCCCAGACATGTACCTGTCGCTCACCAGGAAGTGGGCCATGAGGCTGAGGAAGGAGAAGCAGCAGTGGCTCATGTGATGGGGGGCGCGGGGGGGGTACGGAGGTGAGCGTGTGGGAGGGCGAGTGAGAGAGAGAGACGGAGAGAGGGTGGGGAGAGTGTGGCGGAGAGAGAGTGTGAATGAGAGAGAGACAGACTGCTGAGCGATGGAGAGAGTGGTGGAGAGAGCGGGCAGAGTGTGAATGAGAGAGGGGAGAGTGAATGAGAGGGAGTGATGAGCGATGGAGAGAGTGGTGGAGAGAGCGGGCAGAGTGTGAATGAGAGAGGGGAGAGTGAATGAGAGGGAGTGATGAGCGATGGAGAGAGTGGAGAATGTGAATGAGAGAGTGTGGGAAGAGGGTGGAGAGTGCAGTGTTTGTGTGTCGGATAGTGCGAGAGAACATCTCCGTGTGTAACACTGTGGGTGTAGTGACTGTGATGGGTTGTTGGTGTGTGTAGCAGTGTGTGTGGAGCAGCGTTACCGTACGGCAACCACCAGCCACCACAGCCTGATCGACCGGTAACCACTACCACCACAGTGTTACCGACCACTAGCAAAGAGGTGGGGGTTGTTTTTGGCAGATGGTGTGTGGTGTGTGTGTGTCTATGTATATGTAGAGGAGCAGTGGCGCAGTTGTTGACGCACTGCGCTACGAAGACCAGTGAGCCGAGTTCGATTCCCAGCCAGGTCTAACATCGGTGGGCGAGCGAGATTCTATAGCGGTATGCCTGCAGCCCCTCCCCTTGATTGTGTAACCGGTGTGGCGGTACGGAAACTTCGGCACCGGGGAGACAAAGGCAGTCGGGCGTGGCACAGGCCACAATGCCCCATCGTACAGGGGGGGAAATCACGGTGGCTAGGAGACGTTAGCTCCCTCGCCTTGTCAAGGCGCTCTTCCCCCTCCAACCCAGCTTAAATATACGCTCCAAGCCTGGTGGTGTTTTATTCAGACGCTGTCTTCCCGACAGATCTGTTCTTCACCTGAGGACGGCTGCTTGCGTTGTGGCCGAAACGTCGTGAGAATGATTTTATTATGTTTTATTTTTATTATTTTATTATTTCCCTTCTACGTGATTTTACCGAAAGAACCAAGAAGATGGTATACAGGAGTTCGTGGGTTCGATCCCGACCCTTACCTGCTGTATATTACAGGTAGGAACAACAGGTTCCACACTGCCCACCAGGGATTATTTGTCTGTCTGTCGTGCATAGCCACGCCCCCGATTTGTATTTCATAGAGCGCTTCTGGCGGGCTCAGCACCACGTGACGCGCCGCCCCACGCAGCTTGCTCCGCTTGACACGGATCGCACGAATGCGCCGTCCACCCAAGTTCCTCCCTGCCCACTCCGAAGGAACGTGTTTGGGGTTTGCGTGTCTCTCCGTGGTCACGTGGATCTTTCTCCGGCGCCCTCCAGTTTTTCCCTTCGGCATTTCGAATCGACGTCACGCGTTTAGAGAATTTTGCTGCTGCTATAAATGTCCATGCGATGATGACGACGACGATGATGATCCCAGATTTGAAGCTTTCGTGACTGCAAGGAATTCATACTCTTATTTTTTTCGTGACTTTACCGAAAAAACTAAGAGTATGGATGATGATCCCGCTTCGTTGGAGCAATCATTTGTGATGACCCGGTCGCTTTTGAAAAAGCAGCTCATTGGGCCTTACCTGGTAAAATGAAAAAAAATAGCTGTGTTTTTAGTTTGTATGGTTGCATGCTCTTTGGTTCTTTCGGTAAAGTCACGTAGGGTATAAAATAAATTAAATCGCGACGTTTCGGGCGCAACACAAGCGTCCGTCATCAGGTGGGACAACCACAGCAAGAAACAATTGCTGAAGTGTGTCTGGGTGCGTCGTTTCGGGCCTTAATAGGGGCTCGCTAACGGCACTTTCCCCAACTGCCTGTGTGGGCTACACGGCCGCGGCAGAGAATCGAACTCTTCTCGGGTGCGAACGTGCAAGTGTGCGTGCGTCTCTGTTCGTGCGCGTCAACACCAGAAGAATCTTTTTATAAACGAGTGAGTGTGAGACTCTGCGGTGGTGGTGGCGGCGGTGGATAGAGAGTGTTCATAGAGAGTGTTCATAGAGAGTGTTGGAGTGTGCTTGAGTTGCTGCCTGTTGGCCGAGTTTAACTCGGACAATTCTGGAACTGGAATCTTGAGTTTTCGGGAGGAAGGAGTTGATTTCTAACCGTGACGTGGTACCGGTTTGGTGTTGAACTTCATTGTGATTCACCGCAAAGTTTTGATAACAGTGCTAGGCTGACTGAGAAATAATTGCGTGTTTGGTGTACAGTGGTAAAATAAGGTGGTCCTACCACTCGCTCGTCCACTCACTCATCCACTCACTCATCCACTCACTCATTCATCCGCTCACTCATTCATCCACTCACTCATTCATCCACTCACTCATCCATCCGCTCACTCATTCATCCACTCACTCATCCACTCACTCATCCACTCACTCATCCACGCACTCATTCATCCACTCACTCATTCATCCGCTCACTCATTCATCCACTCACTCATTCATCCACTCACTCATCCATCCGCTCACTCATTCATCCACTCACTCATCCACTCACTCATCCACTCACTCATCCACGCACTCATTCATCCACTCACTCATCCATCCGCTCACTCATTCATCCACTCACTCATCCACGCACTCATTCATCCACTCACTCATTCATCCACTCACACATTCACTCACTCATCTACTCACACATTCACTCACTCATCCGCTCACTCACTAATCCACTTTGTCACTCATCCACGCACTCACACATTCACTCACTCATCCACTCACTCATCTACTCACACATTCACTCACTCATCCACTCACTCACTAATCCTCATTGTCACTCATCCACACACTCACACATTCACTCACTCATTCATCCACTCACTAATCCACTTTGTCACTCATCCACGCACTCACACATTCACTCACTCATTCATCCACTCACTCATCCACTCACTCATCCACTCACTCATCCACGCACTCACACATTCACTCACTCATCCACTCACTCATCTACTCACACATTCACTCACTCATCCACTCACTCACTAATCCACTTTGTCACTCATCCACGCACTCACACATTCACTCACTCATCTACCCTCACACATTCACTCATCCACTTCAATCATCCACTTCCCCTTTGACTTAATTACTCACTCGCCCACCCATTCAATTACTTACCCATCCACTCATTCATTAATTTACCGAGCCACTCACTCGCCCACACATTCACCCACGCATTCACCAACTCGCCCACTAAATAACTCGCTCACCCATTAATTTATTTAATTAGTCACCCACCCGCTCGCCCACCCACTCGCCCACCCACACACGGACTCACTCGCCCACCCACCGGGGTTGCTGCCTATCTGGGAGATGTGTCGAGGTTTTATCCGAGGAGAGGTGTCAACCGAAGTGTGTGGGCAAGTGTGTGCATTCGCGCGCGCGTGTGAGTGTACGTCCTGTCATTCTAGTGTGGCTGTGTGTATACGATAGTAATTATTATGCGAGTGTGTATTTATACAAGCGTGCGTGTTTGTGTTTATATTTGAGGTGTGTGTGTGTGTGTGCGTAAGCACAATGTTATCGTGTTATTATGACTCTGCATTATCCCTGTGTATAGCTTCACGCGCGTTTTCCAGCCTTCGTGTAGTCATATTGCCATGACCACACACGGGTGTGCACGTGTGTGTGTACATGTGTACGTGTGTGTATGTACATGTGTGTGTATGTACATGTGTGTGTATGTACACGTACGTGTGTGTATGTACACGTACGTGTGTGTATGTACACGTACGTGTGTGTATGTACACGTGTGTGTGTGTATGTACACGTGTGTGTGTGTGTACACGTGTGTGTACACGTGTGTATGTATACACGTGTGTGTGTGTCTGTGCACGTGTAAACGTGTGTATGTACGTACACGTGTAAACGTGTGTATGTACGTACACGTGTGTGTGTACACGTGTGTGTGCGTATGTGCACGTGTACACGTGTCTGTGTGTGGTTGCATCGTGGGATCGCGGGAGTTTGGCAGCAGTGGCAGCTTTTGGGGGGGTAGGAGGCCTTCATCCAGCAGTGGATTGACCGGCTCATGACGATGTGAACCTTCAACGTGCATAGGCACCACAACTCGTGTCAATCCACTGCTGGATGAGCGCCTCCCCCACACCGCGCGTCACTGGGGATCACTTCACCGTACTTAACCCCCCGCCGCTGGTCACTTGCCGGTTCGGTGAAGGCGGGGAGGGAGCAATGGACGTGGGAGCATAGGAAGTACAGCACAACAACGGGGGGGGGGGGGTGGTTTCAGCACTGCTGTCCGCCGCTCGAAGCGTGGCCTCGCAAGCCTATAGCACCTGTCGAGGGACTCAGCTACTTACGAACGAGTGAGGTTCCAGAGGTACTGTTCGTAAGTCGATTTGTTCGCTAGTCCAACTTTACTGCTGTCGATTCCAAGCGTGTTGTACGGCGTGTACACTTGACACGGGGAATGGCTTTAAAAGTGTTTAATCTCCTGTAGATGTAGATGCCACTGGTTTTTCACGTTCTACAGATGTAGATGCCACTGGTTCTTCACGTTCTGTAGATGCCACTGGTTCTTCACCTTCTGCAGATGTAGATGCCACTGGTTCTTCACGTTCTGCAGATGCAACTGGTTCTTCACGTTCTGCAGATGGAGATGCCACTAGTTCTTCATGTTCTCTAGATGCCACTGGCTCTTCATGTTCTGTAGATGTAGATGCCACTGGTTCTTCACGTTCTGTAGATGCCACTGGTTCTTCACGTTCTGCAGATGTCATTGGCTCTTCACGTTCTGCAGATGTCAGGTTCTTCACGTTCTGTAGATGCCAGTGATTCTTCACGTTCTGCAGATGTAGATGCCACTGGTTCTTCACGTTCTGTAGATGCCACTGGTTCTTCACGTTCTGCAGATGTAGATGCCACCACCGCCATCTGTTACACGGCGGCTGAACTTACGACGCTCGGTCAGCTGCAGCTGGACATAGGGACCAGGTGTGTTCGTGTTTCCGAAAGTTCCATAAGTCGAATGCTCGTAAGTAGAGGCGCCCCCTGTATAATTCTAGATTCGAAGCTTTCGTGACTGCAAGGATCCATACTCTTAGTTCTTTCGGTAAAGTCACGTAGGTAAAAAATGAAATTAAAATAAAAAAAATAATAATAAAATCACGACGTTTCGGAGGCAACACAAGCCTCCGTCTTCAGGTGAAACTGTCGCAGCAAAAAATCTGTATCAAGTGGAGAGAAGTCCCAAGAGGTACGACCTTATATACTGGTGAAGGGGGGAGGAGCCAGGAAGGGCCGGGGGAGAGGAGGAGTTGTGACATGGTCAGTACTGCTGCTGGAACTGAGCCTTTGTAATGTAAATGGCATATGTAGATAAGCCAGCTAGGATTAAGCCGCCTTTTGTTACCTACGTGACTTTACCGAAAGAACTAAGAGTATGCCCCCTGTATATGCGCGGCGGTCACCCATCCGAACACCAATCCGGGCTCAACGCCCGCTTAGCTTGTGAGATCGGTTTACAATTCCGGACGATTGTGCCCTTGGGGGTGCACACCCCACTGTGCGCTTGTGTAGAACGACACGCGTGTGTACCGTGTGTCTGTGTGACGGGAGCGGTGGCGCAACGGTTAGCTCACTGCGCTACGAGCCCGGCGACCCGAGTTCGATTCCCGCTCACGGCCAACACCAAGTGACGATTATCCGAACCGGTCCTGAGCCCCCCCTAGGTCGACTCGGCCTCAAACGAGCACCTGGGTGCGTTGCGTAAACATCGCCACTGGGGAGACAAACGCGGCCGGGTGCGATTCTGGCCACAACTTACCCCCCCTCGTGTGTCACGGTGCGGGCCTTCATCGGCGCTGCTACTCGCGAACAGCACTTGCCCCAACAGTCTGTTAAGGCTGCACGGGGGACCTTTGTCTCTTTTGGAGAGGGGCATTTTTCGAAGCTTGCAGCATCGTTGTGTTCAACTGCCCGTGCCGGGCAGTAGGGGAGTCTAACCGGCGTCTTGAACTTCTTTCGCACCGTACGTGGCAGTAAAATAAGTTCAACATTCGTATGTGGAAGTAAAACGTACGTATGTTTAATTTCTTTCGCACCTTACGTAGCAGTAAAATAGGTAAAATGTGTTTAATTTCTTTCGCACCTTACATAGCAGTAAAACAAGTTCAACATTCTTACGTGTGTCGAAGTTAAAATACGCACGTACTTTGAACTTCTTTCGCAGCGTACGCGGAAACTGCTACCGCTGTGGCAGCAGCGGTGTCAGCGGCGTCACCGTCATCCAGAGGTCGCAACCGGGTACCCGGCTACCCGTACCCGGCCGGGTACGGGTAGGCCGTGAGTCACTGGTGAGTAACCGTTTGTCACTCATTTCCCAACGTCTTGTCTCTTCTCACAATTCAAGTTCCTAGAATCAACCCACCCGCGCCTGCAACATGGCTTCATCCCAGAGGTCGCAATCAGGTGCGGCCGGGTACGGGTAAGGAATCAACCCGTTTGCGACCTCTGCCGTCATCCCGTTCAGAGGTCGCATCTTCGATAATCAGAAACAAAACGAAGCCTGCCGCGTCGACAATTGTGGGACCCCCTCTTTGAATCAAAATTTAAATCCCGGTGGGTGGCGGTGGTGGGGAGGGGTTGGGGGGGGCAGGATTCCGGGATGAGAGATGTCGCCCCTTTTAATCACCCGACACTTTGCGATAAAACGAAAAAACTTAAATCGTGGAGCGGTTTTCATTTGTGTCCAAAGATGTGGGCGAAGGTCGCGGCAGGCCCGGGGGGGGGGGGAGCGCCAAGTCTTGGGCGGCGGTGGGGGGCTCTGTCGGAGCCGCGTGCGGTGGCTCTTTTTAAAGGGGGGGCCCTGCCGCCCCCACCCAGTGGACACTGGACATCTGTGATGATTAAAAAAAAATTAAAGAAATTGGTAGCTCATCGGATTCCTCCGCTAGAAATTCAGATTCTGATTGCTCGCAGGAAGAGTTGGGGGGGGGGGGGGCGAGGGGGACTGGTGAAGGTTGCAGTAGCCCAAGTAATTATTATTGTTAAATAATGATTCCATAGTTATTCAATAATTGTGATTATTTAATAATTATAATTATATTTTTTATAATTATGCTTATTTAATAATCGTAATAATTATCATTGATTCCGCTTCTTGTTGCTGCTGCTGCTGCTGTTGTGTTCAGAGGGAGTCCTGCCCCTTGTGATTGTTCGCAGTCAGAGTGTGTGGGGGGGGAGGGGTGTGGGTAGGGGTGGTGGGTGTGGGTGTGGGTAGGGGTGGTGAGTGTGGGTAGAGGTGGTGAGTGTGGGTAGGGGTGGTGGGTGTGGGTGGGGGTGGTGTGGGTAGGGGTGGTGAGTGGTGGTGAGTGTTGGTAGAGGTGGTGTGGGTAGGGGTGGTGAGTGTGGGTAGGGTAGAGGTGTTGGGTGTGGTTATGGGTGGTGAGTGTGAGTAGTGGTGGTGAGTGTTGGTAGAGGTGGTGTGGATAGTGGTGGTGGGTGTGGGTAGAGGTGTTGGGTGTGGTTAGGGGTGGTGAGTGTGGGTAGGGGTGGTGGGTGTTGGTACAGGTGATGGGTGTTGGTAGAGGTGGTGTGGGTAGTGGTGGTGAGTGTGGGTAGAGGTGGTGTGGGTAGTGGTGGTGGGTGTGGTTATAGGAGTGGTGAGTGTTGATAGAGGTGGTGTGAGTAGTGGTGGTGAGTGTTGATAGAGGTGGTGTGGGTAGGGGTGGTGGGTGTTGGTAGGGATGGTGGGTGTGTGTAGGGGTGGTGAGTGTGGGTAGTGGTGGTGGGTGTTGGTAGAGGTGGTGGGTGTTAATAGAGGTGGTGAGTGTGGTTAGGGGTGGTGAGTGTGGGTAGAGGTGGTGTGGGTAGGGGTGGTGAGTGTGGGTAGGGTAGAGGTGTTGGGTGTGGTTATGGGTGGTGAGTGTGAGTAGTGGTGGTGAGTGTTGGTAGAGGTGGTGTGGATAGTGGTGGTGGGTGTGGGTAGAGGTGTTGGGTGTGGTTAGGGGTGGTGAGTGTGGGTAGGGGTGGTGGGTGTTGGTACAGGTGATGGGTGTTGGTAGAGGTGGTGTGGGTAGTGGTGGTGAGTGTGGGTAGAGGTGGTGTGGGTAGTGGTGGTGGGTGTGGTTATAGGGGTGGTGAGTGTTGATAGAGGTGGTGTGAGTAGTGGTGGTGAGTGTTGATAGAGGTGGTGTGGGTAGGGGTGGTGGGTGTTGGTAGGGATGGTGGGTGTGTGTAGGGGTGGTGAGTGTGGGTAGTGGTGGTGGGTGTTGGTAGAGGTGGTGGGTGTTAATAGAGGTGGTGAGTGTGGTTAGGGGTGGTGAGTGTGGGTAGTGGTGGTGAGTGTTGATAGAGGTGGGTGTGGGTAGTGGTGGTGAGTGTTGATAGAGGTGGTGTGGGTAGTGGTGGTGAGTGTGGTTAGGGGTGGTGAGTGGGTAGTGGTGGTGGGTGTTGGTAGAGGTGGTGTTGGTAGAGGTGGTGTTGGTAGTGGTGGTGTGGGTAGTGGTGGTGAGTGTTGATAGAGGTGGTGTGGGTAGTGGTGGTGAGTGTGGTTAGGGGTGGTGAGTGGGTAGTGGTGGTGGGTGTTGGTAGAGGTGGTGTTGGTAGTGGTGGTGTGGGTAGTGGTGGTGAGTGTTGATAGAGGTGGTGTGGGTAGTGGTGGTGAGTGTTGATAGAGGTGGTGTGGGTAGTGGTGGTGAGTGTTGATAGAGGTGGTGTGGGTAGTGGTGGTGAGTGTTCATAGAGGTGGTGTGGGTAGTGGTGGTGGGTGTGGTTAGAGGTGGTGTGGGTAGGGGTGGTGAGTGTGGGTAGGGGTGGGGAAGTTTGCAGTGTGCTTCATGTTCACGCGGCTCTCCAGATATCTCGTGGATTGTTTCCCACCGATTTCGAACCATAAACGTCTCGGGCCTTGATATTTTGTCTTTGCCCGACCCCTGGTCTGATCGACAGATCGTTCTTGTTATCATAATTATTATGAAGTGGCATTAAATAATAATTATATTTATTCCCAAAGTGTCGCCGAGTGTCAAGACCCCGGGTCTGCACGACAGATTATTCTAATGTTATTATTTAAACAGGAATAATTATTAATGATTCTTCTTATTCTGCCTCCCCCGAGTCTCAAGACTGTCGCTGCTGCTTCCGCTGTCGTCGTATTCAGAGGTAGGGGTCCTGCGCCCCACTAGTGGACTGGGCATCTGTGATTGAGCTTTGTAGCTCATCGGATTTCCTCCACTATAGATGCAGATTCATGATTGTTCGCAGCAAGAGGGGGGGGGGGGTGCAAAGGTTGCAGTCTCCCCCTCGTACCACCACCACTATCCTGTCACTTTTTTTTCAAACGTTGCCTGAAATGCGACCCGCTACACTGACACACGCACACACTGGCCAACTCCCAACGACGTCCAGGGTTTTGCTTATTCAGCCTATATATACATAATAATAACCGGCAACGTTTCAGGCAACGGCCCTTCACAGCACACGCGCGGAGAGAGGAGAGGGTGGCGCTGGCAAGACACGCAGTCGAGACTCGCTCCGGCGGGGTCTTGCCACGTGAGTGCCGGGCCTACACGCGTGTCGCTGCGAACGCCGCGCTGGGTCCGGTGCCTTCGCGACTCGCCCTCCGGCGTTCCCCGCTCGGCGAACCCACGCTCGCCCGTTCGAGGCCGCGACGTCAGAGGTCGCAAACGGGTTTTGATTCCTTACCCGTACCCGGCCGCACCAGGGTCGCAAACGGGTACCCGTACCCGGCCGGGTACGGGTACCCGTTCCCTACCCGTACCCTACCCGAAATGAGTGACAAACGGTTACTCACCGGTGACTCACGGCCTACCCGTACCTGGCCGCACCAGGGTCGCAAACGGGTACCCGTACTCGGCCGGGTACGGGTAGCCGGGTATCGGGTAGGGTACGGGTATCGGGTACCCGGTTGCGACCTCTGCACGACGTGCAACTCGCGGTGTGTTGAGCTACGCGCGTGCGCGGCTGCCCCGTACGATTTAACCCGGGTGGCTCTTCACCTTGGCCGGTGCGCGATGCCCTTTCTTGAGAACCGCAGCGACGGAGGGAGGCGCACGCAGGCTGCAGTGAGGGTTCGAGAGCCAGCCGGGTCAACGCGTAGCACCTGCTGGGTCTGTCCCATAGGTCGCAACCGGGTACCTGATACCCGTACCCTACCCGATACCCGGCTACCCGTACCCGGCTGGGTACGGGTACCCGTTTGCGACCCTGGTGCGGCCGGGTACGTGTAGGCCGTGAGTCACTGATGAGTAACCGTTTGTCACTCATTTCCCAACGTCTTGTCTCTTCTCACAATTCAAGTTCCTAGAATCAACCCACCCACGCCTGCAACATGGCTTCATCCCAGAGGTCGCAATCAGGTACCCGATACCCGTACCCGACCGGGTACGGCCGGGTACGGGTAGGGTACCCGTTTGCGACCCTGGTGCGACCTCCTCCTGCCGAGCTGGGGCCTTCGACGGCCTCCCCGGTGGTGCACCTAGCCTGGCACGAGGCGCCGTGGTGACGCGTCGCTCGGTGGCGGGGAGGGGTATTGGTATCGGTCCGTGATTTTTTTTTGCCTGGGTTCTCACATTCTTATGCAGAGTTGGTGATGGCCATGGGCGATGATTTGTATTTGGGGGGGGGGGGGTGGGGGATGGGGTGGGTCACCGTAGTTGCACAAAGAGCGGAGGGAGTGAATTTTAATGTGAATCTGCGTGCGTGAACTTCTGTACATTCGCTATTAATTTATTTACAAATAAAAACAAAACCCCCACTGACACAAGTGTTGAGTGTGTGCGTGTGGCTGTGGGTGAGGGTGAGTATGCGCCGGTTTGACAGCAGAGGTCTCACTCCGAATCAGTCGAGCGGCATCTTTTCATCAGCTGCGTAACGCTGTGTGGAAGCTACCTGATCTGTCGCTCCGCACGAAGCTTCAGGTCTTCTCGGCCACAGTCATTTCCTCCCTTCTCTACTCTTGCGAAACGTGGACCCCCCCTAATGGAACATCTTCGCCGGTTAGAAACATTTAGGCTGGCCTGCCTACGATCCATCCTGGGTTTAACCAGGCTGGATTGTGTGTGGAGGTCACAAATCCTTGAAAGATCTGGACAAAATTTCATCAGTGAGCTCCCGCGGTAGGCAAGGCTGCGTTGGCTGGGTCATATAGCCCGCATGCCCAGCCACCGCATTGTTTAAACAGCTTGTGTTTGGCCGGATCGAGGGGGCTAAACGGGCGCGGCACGGGCTGGAGAAGAGACGGAGTGATGTGATACAGGAGGACGTGGAGCTGAGTGGACTTGCCGATGACTGGTACCAGCGGTGTCAAGATCGGCCTCTGTGGGAAGGAGGCTCGTGAAGGACGCTAATGGGCAGTTGGAGGCAGTCGCCTTCCAACAACAACGGAGGGCGGAGGAGCGATGCTCACAACGAGCGGAGCGCCTGGTGGCTAAAGCACAGCAAGTTGGTACAGTAGGGGGCACAGGTGGTGCATCAGCCAGTCATCTCGGTCATCTCAGTCAGTCGACCCGTGGCACCTGGGTCTGCCCCGTGACCTGCCAGCGGGCGTTCGACACTTCACATGGCCTCAACATGCACCGAGCCTGGCACAAGCGCCATGGTGACATCACCGCCACTTAGTGACAAATAGCGGTTGTTGTGCCTTAATAAGGGTGAGTGCGGGTAAGTGTGTGAGTGTGTCAGTGCGTGTGCGCGTGAGTGTGTGTGAGTGCGTGGGTGAGTATGGTTGAGTGTGTGAGTGTAAATGAATTAGTGTGTGTGGGTGTGCGTGAGGTGAGTGAATGTGTGAGTGCGTGAGTGTGTGGGTGTGCGTGAGTGAATGTGGGTGCGCGTGAGTGAATGTGAGTGTGCATGAGTGCGTGGGTGTGTGCGTGAGTGAGTGAATGTGAGTGCGTGAGTGTGTGGGTGTGAGTGAGTGAATGTGTAAGTGCGTGATTGTGTGAGTGCGGTTTGTGTGGAGAGCGGTGGTGCAGCGGTTAGCGCCTTGTGCGACGACACCCGGCCACCCGAGTTCGATTCCCGCTCACGGCCAACACCGGTGACGATTATCTGAACCGGTCCTGGGCCTCCCCTAGGTCGACTCGGCCTCAAATGAGTACCTGGTGCGGTGTGTAGTAATCATCGCCACTGGGGAGAGAAAGGCGGCCGGGCGTGGTGTTGGCCCTCGTGTGCCACAGTGCCGGCCTTCACAGGCGCACTTGCCCCAACCGCGTGTTAGGGGCTATACGGGGTATCTTTACCTCTATCTTGGAATTTGTGCAGGTGCAGCTCTCAGCGTGTGTTCGGCGCGCAGTGTCCGACGTTTCGGTAAACGTGCCACACCATCGACACAAACCACATGACTTCTCACCACCACCATGAACACCACCACTATTACCATCTATGACAAAGATCCCCTCCCCCCGTATAGCCTGAACAGACTCTTGGGGAAAGTACTGTTGGCCAACACCAACTCAGACTGGCATTGACACACGAGGCGGTGGGTGGCCAACACCACGCCCGGCCGCCTTTGTCTCCCCAGTGGCGATGATTACTACCTCGCCTGGTATACAGGAGGCCGTGGGTTCGATCCCGACCCTGACGCCTGCTGCTGTATATTTGGAGTTTGCGTGTCTCTCTCTCTCTCATCATCATCACGGTGGCTAGGAGATGTTAACTACCTCGTCTGGTATGCAGGAGGTCGTGGGTTCGATCCCGACCCTGACGCCTGCTGCTGTATATTTGGAGTCTGCGTGTCTCTCTCTCTGCATGTTCACGTGCATTTTTTCCCCCTCCACAATGAGAAACAACATCTCTTGATAGTGTTTGGCTGCTACTATAACATTCCCACACAACGACGCTAATGATGATGATGACGATGACGACGATTATGAGCCCACTTCATTTGTGATGGCCAGGGTCGCTCCCGAATGAGAGCTACGTGGCTCAAGCGAGGCCCTTGACCTGCCAAAATTCAACACGAAAAAAACTTTTTAGTTTAGTAGCGTAACGACATCACCACCACCACCACCCCCACCACCACCCCCACCACCACCCCCACCACCCCCACCCACTGGCACTGCTGGCGTGCGGGACTCGTGTTACAAGTGACACCGTTACCCACAGCAGCATCGCAGTCAACCACCACCAAGCTCAATAATGCATGGCGAGTAGAAATCCGCGGAAACTGCTCGTGGGGGGGGGCACGTGGAGAGTGAACGTGGAGAGTGAACTTGCATTTCAAAAAGAGACGCACCGATTATTTTGATGTTGTCATCTTCATCCGGGCCAAGCATCGTTTCAATCTTGAGGTCTCTACACGACAAAGACGAAGATCTACGCGACCCTCCACCTGTGTAGCCTTTCAGCAGACTGCTGGGGCAAGTGCTGTTAGCGAGTAGCACCACCACCACCACCACGCCCGGCCGCCTTTGTCTCCCCAGTGGCGATGATTACACGATTTAGTGGGGGATGATGAGGCATTCGTCACTGATGTTGGCCGTGAATGGAGACGGTGTGGACGATTTTGAAACCCAGTGCGCTAACCACTGCGCCACCGCTCACTACACAAAGATCCCCCGTGTAGCCTTAACAGACTGTTGGGGCAAGTGCTGTTAGCGAGCAGCAACCCACGAAGGCCGGAGCGGCACACGAGGGGGTGGGGTGGCCAGCACCACGTACACAAAGACAAAGGTCCCCCTATAGCCTCATAGGTGCTCACCAACTGCACAACCTTGTACACACACAGACACAAACGACAAAGATCCCCTTGTAG
This sequence comes from Lampetra fluviatilis, assembly GCF_964198595.1. NCBI lineage: Eukaryota > Metazoa > Chordata > Hyperoartia > Petromyzontiformes > Petromyzontidae > Lampetra > Lampetra fluviatilis. The sequence goes on from NC_136331.1 coordinate 2,727,005, forward strand.
ACTTAACAGACTGTTGGGGCAAGTGCTGTTAGCGAGCACCTATGAAGGCTGGCACTGCACACGAGGGGGTGGGTGGCCAGCACCACGCCCGGCCGCCTTTGTCTCCCAGTGGCGATGTTTGCACACCGCACCAGGTACTCATTTGAGGCTGCGTCGACCTAGGGGAGGCCCGGGAACGGTTCAGATAATCGTCACTGGTGTTGGCCGTGAGCAGGTATCGAACCCGGGTCGCCAGGTTCTGAGCGCAGTGCGCTAACCGCGACATTATCGCTCCCCACACAGACACACACACAGACACACACAGACACACACACAGAGACACACACAGACACACACACAGAGACACGCACACAGCCAGACACACAGACACACACACAGACACACACACAGACACACACACAGACACACACACACAGACACGCACACAGATAGACACACACACAGACACATACCCACAGACACACACAGACACGCACAGACACACACGGTATAGTTTTACGGGAGAACGCGAAGGGAACTTCCGCGGATTTCTAAAGCCCTGGGGATGGCTCTGAGTTTGTGATGAAGACGGGAGTGGGAGACTCGAGCCGTGGAGAGCGGCACTGGCTGAGCAGCTCCGGGCAGGTGAGGTGCACCGTCCACAGGTGAGCCCTGAACAGGTGAGCTCTGAACAGGTACGCACACACCAAAGACGAAGACCCCCCCCCCCCTCCCTTTGTAGCCTGTAACAGACTGTTGGGGCAAGTGCTGTTAGCGAGTAGCATGAAGGCCGGTACTGTGGCACACGAGGGGGTGGGTGGTCAGCACCACGCCCGGCCGCCTTTGTCTCCCCAGTGGCGATGTTTACACGATTTAGTGGGGCAGGATGACGTATTCGTCACTGATGTTGGCCGTGAATGGAGATCGTGGGGTCGTTTTTTTGTGAACCCAGTGCGCTAACCACAGCGCCACTGCTCACTACACAAAGATCCCCCGTGTAGCCTGTAACAGACTGTTGGGGCAAGTGCTGTTAGCCATTCGCACCTAAACAAAGACAAAGTTCCCCCGTGTAGCCTGTAACAGACTGTTGGGGCAAGTGCTGTTAGCAATTCGCACCTAAACAAAGACAAAGTTCCCCCGTGTAGCCTGTAACATACTGTTGGGGCAAGTGCTGTTAGCAATTCGCACCTAAACAAAGACAAAGTTCCCCCGTGTAGCCTGTAACAGACTGTTGGGGCAAGTGCTGTTAGCCATTCGCACCTAAACAAAGACAAAGATCCCCCGTGTAGCCTGTAACAGACTGTTGGGGCAAGTGCTGTTAGCCATTCGCACCTAAACAAAGACAAAGTTCCCCCGTGTAGCCTGTAACAGACTGTTGGGGCAAGTGCTGTTAGCGAGTAGCAGCGCCTGTGAAGGCCGCCACTGGAACACGAGAGGGAGGGGGGGGGTGGGCAACCCCACCCCCGGCCGCCTTTGTCTCCCTAGTGGCGATGTTTTTTACACATCGCACCAGGTACACTGCACTGCTATATACTACACTACTATACACTACACTATACACTACAGTACTATACACTACACTATACATAACATTACTTTATACTACACTACTATACACTACACTATACACTACATTACTATACACTACAGTACTATACACTACACTATACACTACATTACTATACACTACACTACTATACACTACACTACTATACACTACACTATACACTACACTACTATACACTACACTACTATACACTACAGTACTATACACTACACTATACACTACATTACTATACACTACAATTTATACTACACTACTATACACTACACTACTATACACTACACTACTATACACTACACTACTACACGCTACACTGCTATACACTACACTATAGACTACACTACTATACACTACACTACTATACACTACACACTACACTACTATACACTACACTACTATACACTACTATACACTACACTACTATACACTACTATACACTACACATTGGGCCCTATAGAGGCCCGGTGTTAGGCAATTAGTCCATAACATCGTTATTTTGGGTTAGATCGCATAAATATATAAATGCGTCCTTAAACCCGCCACCAACCGACACAGCCAACTAGTAAGGGTTGTCACGTAAACAGAACGTGGCCAATTCGTCACTCGTACAGCACTAGTGTGTAGTGTATAGTGTAGTGTATAGTTGTGTAGTGTATAGTGTAGTGTATTGTGTAGTGTATAGTAGTGTAGTGTATAGTAGTGTATAGTTTAGGGTATAGTGTAGTGTATAGTGTAGTGTATGGTAGTGTATAGTGTAGTGTACTAGTACAGCACTAGTGTATAGTGTAGTGTATAGTAGTGTAGTGTATAGTGCAGTATATAGTGCAGTGTATAGTGCAGTGTATAGTGTAGTATATAGTGCAGTATACTAGTACAGCATCACCGGTGTGTTGGAGAGCCAAGCCACAACATTTACAATCTGAATCCGACGTTTCGCCAGTAATTGCGACCAGCTTCATCAGGCGATTTGTAGATAATTCCTCCTGTTTCGTTCCATAAGTAGAGGGGTAGATGTGATGACGTCACTTGTGAGCCCTTGAGCGACGTGAGAGGGGGTGGTAGCGAATGAGTCTAAATAACTGTGGGTATCCATTGCCGTTTGGGTTATTTATATGGCAATCAACGTTCATTATGCATGCGCATTATGCAAGCACGCTGTTCTTGTAACCGCCTGTCGATTTTGTGTGGGGTGGCACGTGCCCCCCCTCCCCCCCCCCAATGATCCGATCGAAATCCCTAATTTCGAAATCCCTAATTTCGATCGGATCATTGGGGTTTATTAGTAATACATCGGCATTTTGCAACTCCCACTGCCACTCTGTGGCATATGCTTACGTGCCAGGGACTCTATGAGATGATAGGACAATAGTCTGAGTCCATAATTGGCAATAAGTAACGGCAAAGCAGTTATAAGTGACTCACAGATTGTGCGCAGTTGCGTATACAGTACACGACTTCCCTGAAGGCATTCACCTTCAGCGAGCGCGATGCCGATCACACAACGCGGTTCGAATTCGACCCTCGATCAATGGCCGCACCATCGCCGCACACGCGTTGAATCAAAAGCAAGGGACAACTCCTTACTTACTAACAACTCCTCTACCTGAAAATCCTGGCTCCGCCATTGGCAGTACCTGTTACATTGTCTGTTCAACGGTAATTCCCATTGCAGTATGGTGGCCTTTACAGGCATGCATTTAAAACAAAAATTTGATTATTCGCTTCCAAGCAGCACTAAGTCTGAAACTATCCGCACGGTTAAAAAAAAATATTTCACTCAATTTCCATAGATTCTTTAATGAGTCTTGGCCAGTCGTAACTCGTTTTTGCACGGAACTTCAACATTATCAAAATCAATTGAGTGTCTTGCGTTGGCACGCGTGTTCTGCTACTGCTGACAGTTGTATTTGGGAGAATTTAATATTTCTCTGATGTTCTTTTAGTCTCGTGCTGATCATTCGTCCTGTCTGCCCAACACAGCATTTGCCACATGTGCAATTAATCCGGTGCACACCTTCCGTTGACAGCTTCGTTAACACATCTCTTGTAGCAGATATTAATTTCTGTATTTTATGTACCGTGCCAAATCTGACTCGGATGTTTTGGTCTTTTTTCTCCAAACATCTGGCAAGTTTATCGGTTACTCGCGCAATGCTCGCGACAGCCTGCGTGTTAGATTCGTCGCTAACAGAGGTGGTCGTTAGGAGGGGTTCCACTCTACACCCACTGTCAGTATAATTATTATCATTGCATAACTATAATTCGTTAACCCCATTCTTTCAATCCATTCCTAATTTACTGAGAATAATAATAATAATGAATTATCATCGCATGCCTATTACCCATTACTATTCTTAGGTTTTTTCTGTAAAGTCACGTAGGTAAAAAATTAAAATTAAAATTAATAAAATAAAAATAAAATATATTATATTATTTTATTTTTATTTTACCTTTATTAATTCTAATTTTAATTTTTTACCTACGTGACTTTACCGAAAAAACCTAAGAATATGAATCCTTGCAGTCACGAAAGCTTCAAATCTAGAATTATTACCCATTAACCCCATTCATTCAATCCATTCATAATTTACTATCATAATTATTATAATTGCAAGCCTGTCACTCATTAACCCCATTCAATCCATTCATCTTTTACAATCAGAATACGAATTGTTATCATTGCATGCCTATCACTCAATCGCCTCCATCATCATCACAGATTCGCCCCCCATTGCTTCCTCTCGTCTAAATCATTCACCCCATCTCCACCGTCACATTCACCCACACGCGGATTGCTGCTTCTGCTGCTGTTGCAGCTGTTGCTGCTGTTGTGAATTCTTTATGCAGCGCCTTGGTTAAGACGCAATATCAATCCCGTTAAGATAAGATTATGATGGTGACAGGAATCCAACTCATGCCTGAAGCTCTGAGGACGGCAGCTGCTGCTGCCCCGGCAGCTGCTTCTGCTACTACCGCTGCTGGAACTACCGCTGCTGCTACTACAGCTGCTACTACTGCTGCTGCTACTACAGCTGCTGCTGCTACTACAGCTGCTGGTGCCCCTTCTCCTCATCTGTACTCGCACACGAAGCGCGTGGGGCAGTACATCCTGGGCAGGGTGCTGGGGGAGGGAGCATTCGCCAAGGTGAGGGAGGCTATCCACTGCCCCACAGGCGAGAAGGTGAGTGGAGGGGGCGGGCGAGTGGCTGGGTGAGTGGAGGGGGCGGGCGAGTGGCTGGGTGAGTGAGAGGGCGTGAACGAGTGGATTAGTTGGGTGCAGTGGCGGCTCCTGCAAAATCTCTCAGGGGGGGGCAAATGTCTGGATGATTTATAAGGATAAGGTCCACCCATGCAAAGGATAAATTAACAGCTTAAGCATGTAAAGGCAACTTCACTTCTTTAATATTAATGAAAAATAAAGTGACTCTTACAATACATCTTGTTTGTTTCTATACTCACTATTAATACAATCCACTCAAGTTTCTTTTATTAAAGATTCCACTAGGTGGCGACAAATTATATTGTTGGATGCAACGTGCTTACGTATGATGACGTAAGCACGTTAGTGCGAGCCCCCCCGAAAGCCATAGAGAATGCATTGCAGCGCCCCCCGTTCGAAAAAAAACATCTTTGAATGTAAGTCTATGGGACCACTCGGGGCGATTCTCAGCCGGAGGGAAATCGCCCAAAAAGAGGCGGTACTCCACAGAACGGGGCATGACGCTGATTGGACTATATCCAGAGGCACAGTGACGGCTAGCGTGACTCTGTGGTTGAATGACATTGGTGGTGCGTCGCCCAATCGCCCTAATGAAGAAACCGCCCCTGTGTTGGGTGGCTGAGTGGCTGCGTGGGTAGATGGGTGAGTGGGTGGCTGGGTGAGGACTATATTGGAGAGAGAGAGAGAGTGAGTGGGGTGGTGAGTGGGTGAGTGAGTTAACGAGTGAGTGGTTTGGTGAATAATTGAGTTGGATTACTGGATCACTGACTGGGTGACTGGACGAGTGAGTGAGTAGACGAGTGAGTGACTAAGTGACTGAGTGAGTGAGTGACTGAGTAAGTGAGTGAGTGGACGAGTGAGTGAGTGACTGAGTGAGTGAGTGGACGAGTGAGTGAGTGACTGAGTGACTGAGTGAGTGACTGAGTGAGTGAGTGAGTGAGTGGGTGATTGGACGAGCGACTGAGTGACTGAGTGAGTGGACGAGTGAGTAAGTGACTGGGTGAGTGGACGAGTGAGTGAGTGACTGGACGAGTGAGTGAGTGAGTGAGTGACTGGACGAGTGAGTGAGTGAGTGACTGAATGACTGAGTGAGTGACTGGGTGAGTGAGTGGATGAGTGAGTGAGTGACTGGGTGATTGGACGAGCGACTGAGTGACTGAGTGAGTGACTGGGTGAGTGAGTGGACGAGTGAGTGAGTGAGTGACTGAGTGAGTGACTGGGTGAGTGAGTGGACGAGTGAGTGAGTAACTGAGTGACTGGACGAGTGACTGAGTGAGTGAGTGACTAGACGAGCGACTAAGTGACTGGACAAGCGAATGAGAGACTAAGCGACAACAACCACCACCACCACCACCACCACCGCAGGTGGCCATCAAGGTGCTGGATAAGGCGCGGGTGCGGGGCGACCCGTACCTGTCCCGCGCCGTGCGACGCGAGGCGGCGGTGCAGCGTCGCGCTGGGGCCCACGTGGGCCTTTGCCGCCTCCTGCACGCCCTCGACAGCCCCGGGGCCCTCTACCTCGTGCTCGAGCTGTGCGCCCGAGGGGACCTCGGCTCGCGGCTCGCGGGTCGAGCCGGCGGCGCCCTCGGGGAGCCGCGCGCACGCGGCTACGCGCGGCAGCTGCTCGCCGCGGCTGCGCACCTGCACGCGCGCGGCGTGGTGCACAGGTGAGGAGGTGGGGGGGGTGGGGGGGTGAGTGGTGCACAGGTGAGGAGGTGGGGGGGTGGGGGGTGGGGTGAGTGGTGCACGGGTGGGTAGGGTGGGGGGGTTGGTGAGTGTTGCACAGGTGAGTAGGTGGGTGGGGGGGTTGGCTGTAGGTGAGTGATGCACAGGTGAGGAGGGGGGGGTGGGGGGTTGGTGGTTGGTGAGTGATGCACAGGTGAGGAGGTGGGGGCTGGTGGGCGGTTGGTGAGTGGTGCACATGTGAGTAGGTGGGGGGGTGGGGGGTTGGTGAGTGGTGCACAGGTGAGGAGGTGGGGGGGTGGGGGGGGTTGGTGAGTGGTGCACAGGTGAGTAGGTGGGGGGGTGGGTTGGTGAGTGGTGCACAGGTGAGTTGGTGGGTAGGGTGGGGGGGAGTTGGCTGTAGGTGAGTGATGCACAGGTGAGTAGGTGGGGGGGGGGGGATTGGGGGTTGGTGAGTGATGTACAGGTGAGGAGGTGGGGGGGAGGGGATTGGGGGTTGGTGAGTGGTGCACAGGTGAGGAGGTGGGTAGGATGGGGGGGGGGAGGGGATTGGGGGTTGGTGAGTGTTGCACAGGTGAGGAGGTGAGGGGGGGGGTTGGCTGCAGGTGAGTGTTGCAGAGGTGAGGAGGTGGGGGGGGTGGGGGGGTGGGTTGGTGAGTGATGCACAGGTGAGGAGGTGGGGGGGGGGGTTGGCTGTAGGTGAGTGTTGCAGAGGTGAGGAGGTGGGGGGGTGGGGGGGTTGGCTGTAGATGAATGTTGCAGAGGTGAGGAGGTGGGGGGGTGGGGGGGTTGGCTGTAGGTGAGTGTTGCACAGGTGAGGAGGTGGAAGGGTGGGGGGGTTGGCTGTAGGTGAGTGTTGCACAGGCGAGGAGGTGGGGGTGGGGGATTGGGGGTTGGTGAGTGGTGCACAGGTGAGTAGGTGGGGGATTGGGGGTTGGTGAGTGGTGCACGGGTGGGTAGGGTGGGGGGGGTTGGTGAGTGTTGCACAGGTGAGTAGGTGGGTGGGGGGGGTTGGCTGTAGGTGAGTGATGCACAGGTGAGGAGGGGGGGGGTGGCGGGTTGGTGGTTGGTGAGTGATGCACATGTGAGGAGGTGGGTAGGATGGGGGGGGAGGGGATTGAGGGTTGGTGAGTGTTGCACAGGTGAGGAGGTGGGGGGGGGGGGTTGGCTGCAGGTGAGTGATGCACAGGTGAGGAGGTGGGGGGTGGGGGGTTGGCTGTAGGTGAGTGTTGCACAGGTGAGGAGGTGGGGGGGGGTTGACTGCAGGTGAGTGATGCACAGGTGAGGAGGTGGGGGGGGGGTTGGCTGTAGGTGAGTGATGCACAGGTGAGGAGGTGGGGGGTGGGGGGTTGGCTGCAGGTGAGTGATGCACAGGTGAGGAGGTGGGGGGGGGGGTTGGCTGCAGGTGAGTGATGCACAGGTGAGGAGGTGGGGGGTGGGGGGTTGGCTGTAGGTGAGTGTTGCACAGGTGAGGAGGTGGGGGGGGGGTTGGCTGGAGGTGAGTGATGCACAGGTGAGGAGGTGGGGGGTGGGGGGTTGGCTGTAGGTGAGTGATGCACAGGTGAGGGGGTGGTGGGGGGGTTGGCTGTAGGTGAGTGATGCACAGGTGAGGAGGTGGGGGGTGGGGGGTTGGCTGTAGGTGAGTGTTGCACAGGTGAGGAGGTGGGGGGGGTGGGGGGGTTGGCTGTAGGTGAATGTTGCACAGGTGAGGAGGTGGGGGGGTTGGCTGTAGGTGAGTGATGCACAGGTGAGGAGGTGGGGGGGGGTTGGCTGTAGGTGAGTGTTGCACAGGTGAGGAGGTGGGGGGGTGGGGGGGTTGGCTGTAGGTGACTGTTGCACAGGTGAGGAAGTGTGGGTTGGGGGTTGGTGAGTAATGCACAGGTGAGGAGGTGGGTGGGGGTGGTTGGCTGTAGGTGAGTGATGCACAGGTGAGGAGGGGGGGGTAGGGGGTTGGTGGTTGGTGAGTGATGCACAGGTGAGGAGGTGGGGGGTGGTGGGGGGGGTTGGTGAGTGGTGCACAGGTGAGGAGGTGGGGGGGTGGGGGGGGGGGTTGGTGAGTGGTGCACAGATGAGTAGGTGGGGGGGGTGGGGGGGTGGGTTGGTGAGTGGTGCACAGGTGAGGAGGTGGGTAGGGTGGGGGGGGATTGGGGGTTGGTGAGTGGTGCACAGGTGAGTAGGTGGGTAGGGTGGGGGGGAGTTGGCTGTAGGTGAGTGATGCACAGGTGAGTAGGTGGGGGGGGGGGTGGGGGGGGATTGGGGGTTGGTGAGTGATGTACAGGTGAGGAGGTGGGGGGGAGGGGATTGGGGGTTGGTGAGTGGTGCACAGGTGAGGAGGTGGGTAGGATGGGGGGGGAGGGGATTGGGGGTTGGTGAGTGTTGCACAGGTGAGGAGGTGGGGGGGGGGGTTGGCTGCAGGTGAGTGATGCACAGGTGAGGAGGTGGGGGGTGGGGGGTTGGCTGTAGGTGAGTGTTGCACAGGTGAGGAGGTAGGGGGGGGGGGTTGACTGCAGGTGAGTGATGCACAGGTGAGGAGGTGGGGGGGGGGTTGGCTGTAGGTGAGTGATGCACATGTGAGGAGGTGAGGAGGTGGGGGGTGGGGGGGTTGGCTGCAGGTGAGTGATGCACAGGTGAGGAGGTGGGGGGGGGGGTTGGCTGCAGGTGAGTGATGCACAGGTGAGGAGGTGGGGGGTGGGGGGTTGGCTGTAGGTGAGTGTTGCACAGGTGAGGAGGTGGGGGGGGGGGGTTGGCTGCAGGTGAGTGATGCACAGGTGAGGAGGTGGGGGGGGTTGGCTGTAGGTGAGTGATGCACAGGTGAGGAGGTGGGGGGTGGCGGGTTGGCTGTAGGTGAGTGATGTACAGGTGAGGAGGTGGTGGGGGGGTTGGCTGTAGGTGAGTGATGCACAGGTGAGGAGGTGGGGGGGTGGGGGGTTGGCTGTAGTTGAGTGTTGCACAGGTGAGGAGGTGGGGGGGTGGGGGGGTTGGCTGTAGGTGAATGTTGCACAGGTGAGGAGGTGGAGGGGTGGGGGGGTTGGCTGTAGGTGAGTGATGCACAGGTGAGGAGGTGGGGGTGGTTGGCTGTAGGTGAGTGTTGCACAAGTGAGGAGGTGGGGGGTGGGGGGGTTAGCTGTAGGTGAGTGATGCGCAGGTGATGAGGTGGAAGGGTGGGAGGGTGTGAGAGCTTTTCACAGGTGAGTCTGGGAGTGGGGGGGAGTGGGAGGTGTGTGTTGATGGGGATGTTGCAGCTGAAATGAGTGAGTGTGTGTGAGCCCCTGTGTTAATGGGGAGCGGTGGTGTAGTGGTTAGCGCTATGCTGCGCTATGAACCTGACGATCCGGGTTCGATCCCCGCTCACAGCCAACACCGGTGACGATTACTTGAATCGGTCGTGGGCCTCCCCTAGGTCGACTCAGCCTCAAATGAGTACCCGGTGCGGTCCGTAAACATCGCCACTGGGGATAAAAAGGCGGCCGGGCGTGGTGCTGGCCACCCACTCCCTCGTGTGCCGTGCCGGCCTTCATAGGTGCTGCTCGCTAACAGCACTTGCCCTAACAGTCTGTTAAGTTTATACGGGGAATCTTTGTCTTGTGTGTGTAGAGATCTCAAGATTGAAAACATGTTGCTGGATGAAGATGACAACATCAAAATAATCGGTACGCATTTTTACAATGCATTATACCTGTGCTGGAAATTCCACATTACTATGCCGTCGGCCAGGTCTATCCATTGGGTGACCAATGTTGACGTCGAAGGCGATGCTTCGAATGCTACTGATGTTGCTAATGATGTTGCTGCTCTTGCTGATGATGTTGCTGATGATGTTGTTGCTACTACTGTTTATGATGTTGCTGCTACTGCTGATGATTTTGCTGATGGTGATGTTGCTGCGACTGCTGATGAGTTTGCTGATGATATTGCTACTACAGTACTACTACTGATGATGTTACTGGTGATGATATTGCTACTACTGCTGATGATGCTTTTGCTGATGTTGATATTGCTACTACTGCTGATGATTTTGCTGATGGTGATGTTGCTGCTACTGCTGATGAGTTTGCTAATGATGATGTTGCTACTACTGCTGATGATGTTACTACTACTGCTGATGATGTTACTGATGATGTTATTGCTACTACTACTACTGCTGATGATTTTGTTGATGGTGATGTTGCTGTTACTGCTGATGAGTTTGCTAATGATGATATTGCTACTACTGCTGATGATGCTTTTGCTGATGGTGATGTTGCTGCTACTGCTGATGATGGTGATATTGCTACTACTGCTGATGATTTTGCTGATGGTGATGTTGCTGCTACTGCTGATGAGTTTGCTAATGATGATGTTGCTACTACTGCTGATGATGTTGCTGCTGCTGATGATGTTGCTGCTACTACTGCTGATGATGTTATTGCTCTACAACCTCCTACCCCCTCTTTCCTCCCCTCCCTCCGCCCCCTCATGACCCCCCCACCCCCCCCAGACTTCGGCTTGAGCAATGAGCTGGCCACGTGTGGCGGTGGGGGTCCCTGCGAGGGGGCTCTGCTACTGACGCAGTGCGGCAGTCCCGCGTATGCGGCCCCCGAGATTCTGTCGCAGAAACCCTACGGGACCCCGGCCGACGTTTGGTCGCTGTGAGTAAGGCGCGCGGGGGGGGGGCGGGCTTACCCTCTGTGCACCCCACCGCATGCCTATGCATTGTACGGAATCTGATGACGTGTGTTCGTGTGTGATGTGTGGAATTCAGTGACGTGTCATCGTACGGGATTTTTTTTGTTTGACGATCAAAGGAAGCAAGAAGATGATCGGTGTGGTCGGCACTTTGCTTCGTTCATCATTTAGTTTTTTTTGGGGGTTTCTTTTCAATGCTTTGCTTTATGTGCCCCCCCCCGCCCCCCTTTTCACATGAAAGATTTCACGCTTTGCTTCTTCTTACCCCACCCCTCTCTCTCTACCCTCCTATCTCTCTACGCCCTCTCTCCCTTTCTATGTAATATTTGTAAAAAAATTCAGATAACATGCTAATGCTGTGTATTGAATTCGAGTGGATGTCCATGTGATGCATGGCATTGGCGTACCCGTTAATGCGATGTATGGAATTTGATTCTGTGTTCACGTGATCTATGGTATTCGGTCATGTCAATGTGATGTGTGGAATTCGAATGTCTGTTAATGTCATGTATGGAATCCAGGTGTATGCTAATGTGATGTATGGAATCCAGGTGTGTGTTAATGTGATGTATGGAATCTAGGTGTGTGTTAATGTGATGTATGGAATCCAGGTGTATGCTAATGTGATGTATGGAATCCAGGTGTGTGTTAATGTGATGAATGGAATCCAGGTGTGTGTTAATGTGATGTATGGAATCCAGGTGTATGTTAATGTGATGTATGGAATCCAGGTGTGTGTTAATGTGATGTATGGAATCCAGGTGTGTGTTAATGTGATGTATGGAATCCTGGTGTGTGTTAATGTGATGTATGGAATCCAGGTGTGTGTTAATGTGATGTATGGAATCCAGGTGTTTGTTAATGTGATGTATGGAATCCAGGTGTGTGTTAATGTGATGTATGGAATCCAGATGTGTGTTAATGTGATGTATGGAATCCAGGTGTGTGTTAATGTGATGTATGGAATCCAGGTGTGTGTTAATGTGATGTATGGAATCCAGGTGTATGTTAATGTGATGTATGGAATCCAGGTGTGTGTTAATGTGATGTATGGAATCCAGGTGTGTGTTAATGTGATGAATGGAATCCAGGTGTGTGTTAATGTGATGTATGGAATCCAGGTGTATGTTAATGTCATGTATGGAATCCAGGTGTGTGTTAATGTGATGTATGGAATCCAGGTGTGTGTTAATGTGATGTATGGAATCCAGGTGTGTGTTAATGTGATGTATGGAATCCAGGTGTGTGTTAATGTGATGTATGGAATCCAGGTGTTTGTTAATGTGATGTATGGAATCCAGGTGTGTGTTAATGTGATGTATGGAATCCAGGTGTGTGTTAATGTGATGTATGGAATCCAGGTGTGTGTTAATGTGATGTATGGAATCCAGGTGTATGTTAATGTGATGTATGGAATCCAGGTGTTTGTTAATGTGATGTATGGAATCCAGGTGTGTGTTAATGTGATGTATGGAATCCAGGTGTGTGTTAATGTGATGTATGGAATCCAGGTGTGTGTTAATGTGATGTATGGAATCCAGGTGTGTGTTAATGTGATGTGTGGAATCCAGGTGTGTGTTAATGTGATGTATGGAATCCAGGTGTGTGTTAATGTGATGTATGGAATCCAGGTGTGTGTTAATGTGATGTAGGAATCCAGGTGTGTGTTAATGTGATGTATGGAATCCAGGTGTGTGTTAATGTGATGTATGGAATCCAGGTGTGTGTTAATGTGATGTATGGAATCCAGGTGTATGTTAATGTGATGTATGGAATTCAGGTGTTTGTTAATGTGATGTATGGAATCCAGGTGTGTGTTAATGTGATGTATGGAATCCAGGTGTATGTTAATGTGATGTATGGAATCCAGGTGTGTGTTAATGTGATGTATGGAATCCAGGTGTGTGTTAATGTGATGTATGGAATCCAGGTGTGTGTTAATGTGATGTATGGAATCCAGGAAGTATGTTAATGTGATGTATGGAATCCAAGTGTATGTTAATGCACTAAAATTGTACAAATAATGTACGAGGGATTTCATGTTTAACTCCACGGACGAGCAATACAATTCTCTAAGCACAAATAAACAATAAATAACTACTAAACACATTGTCATTAAGGGAGACAAAAATATATATACAATAGGCGACGTTTCAAACATTGACTCTTCTTCATAGCCACATAGACGGAGAGGCCAGAGAGACGGACTGAGCAAGATTTGTAAATGTAACCACATTTAGATAGACACGGTAACGACGCAGACGATCTGTGGCTGAGCCGGCTTTGCCGTCATTAGGACTCATCGGCAGGTCGGTCATGGTCAGTCGTCAAGGCTCACTGCTGCCAGGGTCTGCCTCGAGACACCGCCACCACACGACGACAAAGACAAAGATCCCCCGTGTAGCCTGAACAGACTGTTGGGGCAAGTGCTGTTAGCGACAGGCACCTATGAAGGCCGACACGGCACGCGAGGGGGTGGGTGGCCAGCACCACGCCGGACCGCCTTTGTCTCCCCGGGTACTCATTTGAGGCTGAGTCGACCTAGGGGAGGCCCAGGACCGGTTCAGATAATCGCCACCGGTGTTAGGAGTGAGCTGGGAATCGAACTCGGGTTTGTTAACAGCAGCTGGGATGTGGTGGAGCGATTCCTGGGCTTTGATCCCATTGAGAGCCCCACTGGTAAAAGTTGAGCAGACTGTGTGACTTTGATGGTGGAGGGCCTTGGGTTAGACCTCTCAAACTGTAGAGGTCAGTCATATGACAATGCAAGCAACATGTGAGGAAAATACAATGGGCTACAGGCCCGTCTGAAACAAAACAAAAATTAACCCTCTGATAGAGTCTGTGCCTTGCGCAGCGCATTCACTCAACTTAGTTGGCGTTAACACCTTAGACGGCAGTAGCCCAGTGGCTGACGAGTTTTTAAACATGTTGCAGTCACTGTGCACATTTTGCTCTTCATCCACACACAGATGGGGGAAAGTCTTTCGGAAGACAGATGTCAGACCGAGATTAAAATCGCTGTCCAGTACTTGGTGGAGTGGCTCGGGCAGAGTCAACCAAGGCACTGTGGAGAAATGACACCCACACTAGTAGAGAGGCCTTCGGTGGTGTGTGCAATGATGGTAATGAGAAATGAGATACTCGAATTGAGGCTGCTGGACTACGTGCTAAATTGGACACCTTAGAGATGGTGTTCATGGCACATTTCTGGGACGTCGTACTTGACCGGTTCCACGCCGCAAGCGTGCACCTACAGACAAGTGACATTGACGTCTCTGTAGCGGCGCAGCTTTTGTTTTCGTGGAGGGGTTTTGTGGCGGGACAGCGAGACCAGTTTGAGGCTTTTGAAAGGGCGGCCTTCAATGTGACAGGCGTCTCTCGGTCATCTGAGCACGATCTTCAGCGGAAGAGGAAACGCAAAACATTTGCAGATGAGAGCTCAGAGCCAGGTGTGACCCTTGAGGGGAGGGAGAAGTTCGAATAGAAACATTGAATGTGGTCATTGATAAGCTAGTGGCATGCCTTGAGCATCGCTTGGATGTTTACAAGAATTTTACCAGTCTCTTTGGAATTATGTTTATGTCCGATCAGGTGTCTAACAGTGAAGTCATAGTGGAAAAGGTAAATGCACTCTCTGCTGCATATCCATCAGACCTGGACATGAACTTTGCCAATGAATTCATCCAATTCTCAAGTCTTTCATGTCTGACTCTGAGGGTGAGAAGTGCCCAACCAAATTGCTTGAGACGTTGCAGGCGCTTAATCTGCAGTCGGTGTTCCCCAATGTTTTTTCGTGGCACTTCGGATTTTTCTATCTTTGCCAGTGACAAACTGCCAGGGTGAGCGGACATTTGCTCCTTTTAGGCAGAATAAAAAATTCGCTGCGGAGTAGCGTGTTGCCAAACGCGTCTCGGCTCATCGTCACTTACGTCAATAGAGTCAGACCTTGTCAGACAGCGAGATGTTGACCGTCTAGTGGATGATTTTTCGAGGATGAAGGCAAGAAAGAC